>NC_136431.1:14015000-14547500 GCF_052849685.1 Lactuca virosa | reverse complement strand
TTAAAAAAAATAAAAACAATTAAAAAAATATTATTTATTATAAATAAAAATAATAAATTTAGTTTAATAATCCAATAAAAAGAACTAATGCAATAAAAAAAGTAAAAAAATAATTAAATAAAATTAATAATCCAATAAAGTAACACTTACTAATAGATAAATATTATATGCTAACAATAATATTTGTTAGTATATAATAATCCAATAAAAAAGAATTAATGCAATAAAAAATAAATTAAAAATAAATCAATTAAAAAAATTAAAAATAAAAAGAGTAATATTTATTAATATATAAATATAATATATTAAAAATAATATTTATTAATATATAATAATCCAATCAAAAGAATTAACAAAATAAAAAAATTAATTAAATGTATTTAATAATTCAAAAAAGTAACACTTACTAATAGATAAAAATTATATGTTAAAAATAATTTTTATTAATATATAATAACCCAATAAAAAAGAATTAATGCAATAAAGAAGAAATTCAAAAAAAAATAATTCAAAAAATTAATAATAAAAAAAAGTAATATTTATTAATATATAAATATAATATATTAAAATAATATTTATTAATATATGATAATCCGATAAAAAATAATACAATAAGCAAAAAGTTAAAAAGAAAAAAGTAATTAAAATAATTAATATATAATAATTCAATAAAATGAAAAAGAAAAATTGCATAATTGGTCCTTGTAGTTTGGTAAAAAGATAAAACTGCAGAAATGGTCCCAGGGGTAAATCCGTCATTTGCCAAAAGTTAACAGTCATGCTGTTAAACTTAACGAGGTTGGGACCAAAACCGCAACAAAACCATCAAATAGGGACCTTTTTTGCTAATAAATTTTTTTTTGGACCTTACCCCACAGAAATTGACAAACCACAGGGACCATTTTTGCAATTTTGTCTACAAATAATAATACACTAACTATAACTTGCTAAAAAAACATATGTTAATAATAGGGAAAATGACCTTTTAGGGTAATAAAGTCTTCCACAAGTATTCATTTGGTCACTTTTCTTTTTTTTTTTGTATTCCATTTACCATTTAACTTGTTATTGTCGTCTTAATATGCCATTATGACCGGCTAACATAAGTTTAGCCGGTCAAAATTAATTTTCCGGTTAGCCTATAAAATTTCCGGCCAAACATAAAATTTTCGATGAACACTATGAATTTTCTGGGCAATTTGAACACACACACATATACACAAATCTGAAATCTAGATTTTTTTGTGGTGTGATTCTTAAAATCGATTTCAAAACCAAGGGTTGAAGAACTCACAAGAATCTAGATCCAAACCCAAAACTTGAAAATCAAAATCCCTAAAATCTAGGGTTCGTTTATTTCTAGAACTCAAGAACTAAAGAAATGAAGATCTTAATTTCTTGAAGCTCTTACCCAGAAAACGATTCAAAATGTGTTGTGTTAATCGATTTCAAACCCAAAACCTGAAGCTCTTCATCTGTTTTTATTTTTGGAAGACACGACTCAAGAACACAAAGAACTGAAACCTTCGATTTCAAAGGTTGCGTTTATGGGTTTTCAAGAACAATAAGAAACCGTTCGATCTGTGTAGCTTTTTGGTGGGTATTCTTGAAGTTCGAAGACTTATAAACACACACACACACACTCGTCGATTTCTTGGCTTGTTCTTGAAAAACACGAACAAGATGCCATATTTTGTTTGATTTCAGATGAACTAGATGTAAGTGTGTTTTCTTGAAATCATTTTTTTGATATGAAATCGTTGGGATCTTTGAAGATTTGTGTGCAAACAAAAGTGTTTCTGAACAGGTGAAGATGAAGAACACATAAACATTGCTGAGACAAATTAATTTATTGAACTTGAGAATTTTGATTTCTGGGTTTTGTTGGACACGATGAAGATGAACACCTCTCAGATCCGACACACACTTTCAATCCTTCGCTTTCTAACCTTTAACCCTTCGCTTTCTTGACATTCAAGCTCACTGATGAGCAAACACAATCATTTTTTGTGTGTTCTTGAACATGAACCAAGAAATTAAACATTGACGAAGAACATGAAAACTAAAATCGTTCACAGAAACAAATGAACAAATGGAAGTGAGTGTTCTTGAAATCGTTTTTAGATCGGAAATTGTTGCTAAAAGCATTTGGTCAGAAACTCGCCGGAGAAGACGACTGGAGTGACATACTCGTGGGAAACCTTCAATACCCGGTAATAATGGTATCTTTTGAACATTTCCAACAAGATCAATGGTAAATGGAATACCAAAAAAAAAAAAAAGTGACCAAATAAATACTTGTGGATATTACCCTAAAAGGTCATTTTCGAATGGGTTTAATTACATAAAAGCAACAACAAAAATTTGAATGGACAAAATTTACGTGTGAGAAAAAAATTTACGCAGTGCTAAATACTTTAAAAGGTATGGTCACTTACATGGGTCCCACCTTAATATTAAGAGGATTTCAAACGGTGAAACAACCGAATGCTTTATTGTTTCTTATTTTATGGATATATTTACATGAAACGACCTATGAAGAAACGACCTATCATCTATTAAATAATGATAAAACGTCTTTTCCTTAAAGCTGTATTTTTTATAAAATAAAATTAATAGTTCCACAAGTTGTCACACTCAGAAGAGTTCCCCGACGACCATTCAACAGTTGTCGGCTGCCGGGGGGGGCTCACCATCATTCCCTCCGCCATATCCACCAAAAGATTCGGCATATCAAAAATTGCTTCTTCATCCATGAACTCATCATTCTGATGCGTCTCCCCCTCGTCACCACCTTGTTTCTTGTGGTCATCTTCCTTTTCCCTGAACAACTTCATCAACTCCGCCGCTTCCCCCGCTGCACTCCTTATCAAGGCAGGTTCCGGTGACTCTGGCACTCGATAAGATCCAACAAACTCTTGGAAATTCAACATTGCATCACCACCCTTGAGTGCCAGAGCCGCTACGTCATAAGCTGCTGCAGCCATCTCCGCAGTCGGATATGTTCCAAGCCATATACGGGAGGATTTACGTGGTTCACGAATCTCCGCCACCCACTTCCCATTCCGGCTACGTATCCCATGAAGGGTAGGGTGTTTTCCGGAGGCGCTTGAGGAGCCTCCGGTAGAGAAGGAGGTGTTCATGGTGCACGTAAGTGGCGTTTCCCTCGCATCCATGGTTTAGATTTAATGGTATTCGTAGTTCTTGAACGTTACAACCTTATGCATGTGTGTGTCAGTGTGTGCATATATATATATATATATATATATATATATATATATATATATATATATATATATATATATATATATATGTGAGTATTTGTGTGTGAAAAAAGGTGATCAAACAAAGGGGAGATTGTGTGTGGTCAATACATGCACATGTATATGTCAATATATAATCACATTGTAAAATCTTGACGCATTTAATTTATTAATTAATAATTATGTTTTGTATCTGATAAAGACTTGTTTGTTATTCAAACATATGAGACCATGTGATTTAGAAAGAAAGTAACAAAATACAAAAGGTATACAAATGTTACGAGATAAAACTTGTGATATCATTCAATAATGTCCTAGAAATTAATTAAGAAAATATATGTATAAGGATAGTTCTATATATATTTTGATACTCTAGCCAATAACTCAAAATTAATTCCACCAAAATTATTATCTAAAATATCGTGCAAATGATAAAAATTACTGACCAGATTGGCCAACAGATTATTTAAATATCATATGCAAACACCAAACACAACTTTCATGGATCGTTCTAGAACTTCTTAAGTCCTTGTTGATTGAAAATAAAGTTCGACTAAAATTAATAGGGATTTTTTACATTCGGAGGATGCACAATATGTTTAATATAAGTTAGGAAGGATTGTGCTTCCTTTATAAAGTTTGATAATAGTCTTAATCACAAATAACTTCGATTTTAAAGGAAAATGTTTTTTTTGTCTACCAAAAAAATATGTCATACAGACGTCATATAAACATTCGTCATTCTTGTCAATATTTACCTATAAGTAGGATATGATGTTATTATTGTCTATCAATAAAAAGAAAGATGTTAATTGAAAATATCAATTAAATATGTTGGTGTGTCTCTTCTTTGCTGGTTATTAATTTTTAGGGTTTAATTTCTCATCTACACATATGTGCCGCTCAAAATTACCGATGGCAACAAAAAGACTCGAGGGTCAATGTTTGCCACCGACAACACATGTCAAATCAGATTACCGACGATAATTTTATTACCACACAGTGTAGTCTTATACTCTTGTGTTTGTTGTTTCGTTCTTAATAAATCATTCAGTATAATTTTGAGAAACATGTATAATATATACTAGTATATATCAATAAGTATTGAAAAAACAATACATGATGTTGTGAACCTAAATATATTAAATTTACATAAATGAAATATAAAACCAGATAAATTAAGGAAATTAAAATTAATAGATTTTTATCAATTAAATTTTGTTGAAATTAATATTTTTTTTAAGTCAAGTCGACTTTCGTGTTTGAAGCGATTGTCATCATCAGATGGATTATCATTTCTAGAAAAACATATAAAAGAAAAAAAAATTGTTAACATTAAAATGAAAGATTACTTTTATATATTACTCTATATAAAGTTTTAATGATCTTAATTTGTATAATATGTACGTTAAATGTCACATGCTATAAATAATGTCCACGACATTGTGCTTTTGTTGGATGCTTGTATATTCACACATACAAATACATAAGAGTTTTGTATTGAGTCGTGATGTTTTGACACCTTAGACATGTACGTACGTAAGTGTGAAATATGTATTAGCATGAACCCCCGTCATTAGATTATTACATCTTGAATCTCTTCAAAACATTATTTATGTATGTACTTTGGCTCAACACAATGAGGCGTCTCAAAACTATTTGTATAAATTTTGATACATATTACGTACGTTTGTCTATCCTATGTCTTTAATTAAAAAACAATTCCCTAGCTAAGATTTTAGACTTCATAGAGTCGGGATGTCGTTTCCCATTAGAAGTTTGTCATCAACCTACAAAACAACGAAGAGTGCAACACTCTCATTAGTCTTGACATATATACATGGTTCGTCTTCATTATTGACAAGACCAAGCTCTTTGAGTTTCTAATAAAATGAAATATTATAGCTAGGTGATGTTTATATGAGTCTATAAATGACCCTATAAAGTTTATGTACACAATCCATTAAGATGTAGAAAATGACTATGTTATTTCATAAACATCCTCAGGCAATCTTCACATATATTTTCCATATCTCATGTTCATTAAATGTTTCTATGGAAATCATTATCCTAATAGACTTTTCATAGCCACTAGTGTAAACCTTTTCCATAAGTTGGGCTTTATATGTATGTCTCTTGCCATCCATGTCAATCTTTTTCTTAAATACCCATTTGCGTCTTACTTTTTTATAGTCAAGTGATTAATCAACCAATTCATATACTTGGTTATCATGCATGGAATGTATCTTGTTTTACATAGCTTCCTTCCACATAGTAGTCTCATGACAAGCCATGGCTTCCTGATAGTTGGTAGGTTCATCATGATATACGAATAATTCATCACCCTGATATGAGAAACCTGTGTATTTTCTGGTGAATGATGTACTCTATCAGACCCACAAACAGTATGTGGCTCAATGTCAGGTTTCCAGTAACTCCTTGTTGAGGCATAACAAGTTCTACAACCTCTTGTTGAGAACTAGTGACAAGATTGGGTTCCCTAACTCCTAACTCTTGAATTTCTTCACGATCAACTTGGCTCCCACCAACCTCATTGGATATTAATTCCTTTTAAAGGACGAATAATCTTCGAGTTTTTTTCCCTTAAAGGGTTCATAAAAATAATATCCATAAGATTGATTAGTATATCCAACAAAATAAATTCTCTTTTATTTGGGTTGTAACTTATCTTGAGCTTCACAAAAGACATAAGTCTTGTAATTCCAGGCCTGTGAATATGCTAGTGATGTAACATATCGACTGTATACTTCAAAGGTTGTTTTGGAAATCTAAATCTCTATACCAGGTTTAGGAATATTGTAGAAGTCTCCAAGGAATAACCCCTAAAAATTAAATGGAAGTGTGATGTGACTCATTATGGATCGAACCTATACAATAATGTTCGATTTCTCCTTTCAGTTACATATTTGTGTTGCAGAGGCCAAGGTGGTGTCAATTGTGAGATAATCATGTAATTTCCTAAATTATTGTGAAACCCTAAACTAAAATACTCACCACCCCTATCAGATATGAGAATCTTAATCCTTTTAATCATATTATTCTCTACTTTTTTTGGCAATTCTTCAACAACCTAAAAGTTTCAAACTTATGTTTAATCAAATAAACATATACATATATTTTGAAATCATCAGTAAGTATAACAAAGTATTTTTTACGTTTCACCAAGTTGGGCACCACCCACTGCCAACTCGGGCGGTGGTGGTCGACGACGGTTCACAGCGGTAGCCACAACCTCACGGTGGTGGTGGGGGATTTTCCTTGATTTCCCGGCCAAAGGTTGTTCATACAACATCACACCATAAAACACACACATAATTGCACCATAATACACACACAACCACCTTCCACGGTAGCTGATGGCGGCAGAGGGCGACAACAAGGTGACTGCCACCATGGTTGGCTGCCATGGTGGTTCCCCACGATTTCCGGCCAACAGAATACATACACACCTCCGGCTAGAACAACAACACACATACCTACACGAACCCACTGAAACACACTCTCACACAGCCACCCTTGTGGCGACAAGCGGCGGTCAGAGAACATCAATCAAGACGAAACAGTCGCAAGGCGGCGACGGCGACGACGAGACCCAACAACAACAATGAAGAGGGTGAATTGGGGTTGCGTCATTGACAGAGAGAGACGTAGCGGCTACTAAACACGTTCGATCGGTCTCCCCACGACCACAATGTCGGGCTCGAAACTTTCACCTTCGCCGGTGATTAGAGCAGTGACGATGATGCTTGACGGTCGCTGTGTGACTAGGAGGCGACGACAACTGAAGTATGGGGGTATAAGGGTGGCGGCTGGACAAATGCGATTAGGGTTAGGGTTCTGCTCCATGCTCCTTCCAAATGGGAGGGAAGGGTAGTGACGGGTTTAAACCCGCCTCCATCACAAACATCCTTTCATTTTTACAATAGTGGTCCCTGACCCCACAAACCCTTTTTCAATTTAACTCAAAAATTTACCAAACATCCCCTGCCTTCTGAATTTATTTGCAAAAATACCCCAAAAATTACACTTTTACCTCAAATATCCAAAATTATGACATTTAACTCCCAGAACCAACACCCTGCTAAATTATTATGGATTTAGGGCTACAATAAAATAATATCAAATATAAATTTACATCTCGGGGTTTGGGGTCACTAATAGAAAAACAGTCTTTTACGACGCGCAATGTGTGTCGTAAAACGCTCAGATGACGCGCAAATGCAGTGGGTTTATTATTTATTTACTTAATTTCAAACGGAATGTTACAACTCTCCCCCACTTAAATTAGATTTCGTCCTCGAAATCATTCCTTACCATTCCTGACACACCCAACAACTTGAGCAACATGGCCACAACCCCGAGCATACCACCATCTTTCCAAGGCAACCGAAACCAACCCTCACTGGGCTCTCCAACCCGCAGATGAATGAATCCCTTCACCATCCGACGATAATCCCTTGCAAATTAACCACAACTACTCAACCTGAAATCTAAAGTCTCGGGATGGTCTGTCTCCCTGACAGACCGCCCAAACCGAACCATTGTTGAGTCCATTCCACTTAATTTCCTAACTGACTACTCAACTTCTGATACCTGAGATTCCCATTAGAAAACATAATCACAGACCAAATATCTCTGCGGAACACTTATACTTGACAGGAGGCTCAGATAATCCTTCGAGTAGAAGACTTATCCCTGCAACGGTTAGACTCAGATGAGAGCTGCGCAACAGGATCAAATCATTTACTCTGAGATTATCCAATCTAACTGCAAGTGACCTAACATTTTCTCTGAATAACAAGCTACTCCACACACGAGTTCCAAATCAATAATACTGCCTCGACTTATCTTGATGCCCTTCACAATTAGGACCAATCCAAGACACAATCACAAGAGCTTGACCTACTATCAAAACTGAACCCATTCATTACCCTTGAACCCTTCGATTGATGCTCTCGGTATATAGATACCCCGATCTTATTCTACTGAAACGAAAATCCTGCACAAAATATGTGCGATACCCGAATCGAGATCTTACCCAAAACCAATTTGATTCTCCACTCATAACCCGAGATCCACGAATCTGCATTTGCATTTCACACTACCACCTTCTGATTCCCGGCACCCCCAAATTGGCCGATAAATAAATACCCTCAAACCATTTCTGAGACTACCAGACTCGCACCTGGTCCAACCACCAGGTTCCCAAGAGTCAAACAACAAGGCTACCCAACCTAAAACCCCTCTGAGTCACACACTGATCACCCTCATGATCCTACAACTCAAGATCCAAAACCTTGACCCAACGGTCGCAACCAGGTCCAACCTAAATTTCCATAATCACACGGGGCTAGCCCACGGGCCCCATTCATCAAGAGCCACCTAGACCCGACTCCTCCTCGGACCCCAATGGTCCTCAACCTAGAACGTAGAATAATTCCCTGACCATCCAGGCCGGCGTGCCCAAGGCACAAACTGGTTCTTCTTCCACGCTCGTGACCATCTCCGTAATAGTCTACTTCGAAATGATGGATGCTACGATCTCATCGCAGTCTTATAACACTTCCAACCAACGATGGTTACCACCCATAGCCTTACCACGCTCAAACCATCACAATACCACGCATCCTGAGTCGAATCCTACAACCATTCAGAAGTTCGGGTCACACGTTCGACTCCCACAACCTATTATGAACACCAATGGAGGTACCGACCTGTGGTCGGGAGTTTCTTGAACTCCCACCAACACAACCTCAATCTGAACAACCACTTATTTCTCCCCCACTTGGACTCGACGATGCTCTCTCACCTCTTAATCGTTATGGATCTCCGATCCATCTCCCTCAAATATCATGAACCACTCATACCCTGCGCTGATCAAAAATCTTTATTTATTTCTAGGGATGTCAAAAAGTCCCGTGGGACCCCGTTCCTGTGGGGTCCCGCCCCGTTTGAGGGTATTTATTAAAAACAATCGGGAGCGGGGATGGCGCGGGGGCAAGATTAACCCCCGTTTTAATTTCGGGGGTGGGGGTGGGGGTGGGCAGTCCCGTCCCGAAACCCCATGGGGCCCCCGTTAATAAATTATACATATATTTATATATTAATTATATAAATATAGTAAACAATAACATGGTTTTGAGCTTCCAATTCAACAAAAATATATGTTTTTAAGTTGTTAGTATAACGTTTTTAAGATGCCATAACTTTTTTTTTAACATGTAAAATTTTGCTATAAATAAATATTTGTTATCTAAAAAATAACTTATTTTAGCCCAAACAACAACTTCTTTTAGCCCAAAAAAGGCAGCCTAAAATAAATCGGGGGCGGGGGCGGGGGAGAGGGTAAGAAGGCTGGACATTTCAGGGGCGGGGGAACATGGAAATTTCGGGGGGGGGGGGGGGGGATGCACTCCCAGTCCCGTTTGTCCCCATTGACACCCCTATTTATTTCTGATAACGAGTCTATGAAAACATTATTTATAGACCAATTCTCTACATATGTGATACCTACGAAGCTATACTTTTATCACTTGGTTAAATTTTAACTCGTAACAAATCGTGATTCTACACAAACATGGGACACTTGATGATAAGATCTAAGGTAAGATCGTTCAATTTACCCATAGGTATATGTGAAGGTCTCAAGTTCCCTCATGATATTTGATGTTGTTTTCTCACTTTCCAACCAAAACATATATTCTATCATCTACATAACAATAATCGAAGCTAATAACTCTTCTCTTAGCTTTTATGCTGCAACTCTTCTGGATCGTGACGTCGAATCCGAAAGTCGAGTTGCCTTTCACACTTTTTTCCTTAAGGGTTTGTTCTCTTATACTTGGTTTCGAACCCTTACCTATTGCTACTCACAACTGATCAAAGCCCAAGTTGGCTCCACCTATGTGATTTGTAGCTCGTTTTCTTCTTGGAAGAAACTCCTGATTATCATATTAATGACCTTAACATCCCTAACATAGTATCATTGCTTTGTCTACAATGAGTGATTCTTTTTGCATAACACACCCATAGTCTGATCAAGATCACGACAAATACGAAGTCATTACGAATGCACACGTATGTAGATATCCATTTTGTTTTGTTGTTTTGCTCCAAAGGCTTGCCCACAGAGGATCTCCAACCTCTCAAACAAGTCCTGATTATTATGTTAAAATATGTACAAATTGCACAAAAGATATTAAGTTTTGAAAAAAGTTCGATTTTGACAATGTTTTTTTTTCCTAATTTAGTCGTTATATTATTTTTTTCAATTTTGACACGCATAAAATGATGTCGCTAAATAGTGTCACGTCACCATGTCATGTCATCACTAGGGGCGGAGCTTCAACATATGTTTTTTTTGGGGGACGAGGGGGGGGGGGGGGGGTTTGGGCGAAAATATAATATGTATAAAAATCAGTGAGCAGGGGGGGGGGCCACCGCCAATATAATATGTATAAAAATCGGTGAGCAGGGGGGCCACTGCCAAAATTTTATATTTTTTTGTCTAATATGTATAAAATGAAAGTATAGGGTGCTATTTATAACCAAAAAAAATCAGGGTCGCCCTAATAAAGCTCCGCCCATGGTCATCACCGCATCATCAAAGACTAACACCTCATTATGTCTCATCAGCTGACAACTAAGTTGACCAACCAAATGATCAACATTGAAACAAATTGAAAAATATAGTGTAAAAATCGAACTTTTAAGAAAGCTTAGTGTCTTAATTATAAAAAAATAGTACCATGTTAAAATCAAATTTTTATATAAACTTAATATCTTTTATGTAATTTGTCTTTATTTAATTAATTTATCATCACTATTATAAAATAAACATTTTATTTTCATGAATATGTAATATATTTACCTAATATTAGGAAGTGCATGATATCCAATTATTATTGTTGATAAGATATAAAACTTAAGAACGGTCGCTAGGAATCATGCAATACAACACGAAATAACAATCCCATGTGCTTTTGGCAAAAAATATAAAAGATACATAAAAAATTAATATTTCAGAAATTGGAAGGGTAAAAAATGTTTGGAGTAAACTAACCGACGGAACATATTACTCAGTTGGTATATAGCTAAACACAAAATTCAAATTTATGACCCGTCAATTCATTATTCTATAGAATCCATAGAATAGAAATATAGAATAGAAAGCAAATAAATAGTAAAGTTTTTAGCTTTAAGATTTTGGTCATGAGCTTTTTGTTTTTAGGACTTTGGCTATAAAATTTTTGTATGTTGACATATTTGATACCGTATAAAAATTAAATTATAAAACCAACTCTTATAATTTACAACAGAAAAGATTTCTATGCAGTTTTATTTTATAAAAATAGTCCACATGTTTAAAAAATTTAAAAATAACATCTATATAATAGAAAATTTAAAGATTATAGAAATGATCCATATGTTTAAAAAATTACAAAATTTATCTCTAATAGAAAAGTTACAAGTTAAACCTTCGAAAAACAGAATAATTTAGTATATATTAAAATGCAATGTTGGTGGACCTTTCCACCAACAATTTGCATCATTTATTTTATAAAATGGCATCTCCTACCTATGTAATTTTTTTGTAGTTTGTAAAATGATATTTTTCAATCGTTTATGATTTAAAAATATCAATCGTTTATGATTTAAAAATATCACTCATCCATTCAAATTTGAATTTTGTAAAATATCCTAACGAATAATGAACTTTTTCACTTTGGAATTAGGCCTCAAACTTTTTGTTTTTAGGACTTTGGCCTTACAAATTTTATATGTTGATAGATTTAGTGATTGTATAGAAAATTAATTAAAAAACTGCCCCTATAATTTACTGAAAAGGTGCCGATGCAGTTTTATTTTATTGAAAAGGTCCACATATTTAATTACATTACAAAAATAGTCCATGTATAATAAAAAATTTAAAAATTATAATAATGTCCATATGTTTAAAAAAACTACAAATATTGTTTCTGCATAGAAAAATTACAGATTATGTCCCTGAAAAAACGAGGTAATTTAATATATATTAAAAGTCAATATTGGTGGACGTTTTGACCTGACAATTTACACCATCTATTTTGTAAAATGACATCTTCTACCCCTATATTTTTTTTATGTAGTTTGTAAAATGATATTTTTCCATCTTTCTATGTTTTAAAAATATCATTTTCATCCTTCGACTTTAAACTTTGTAAAATATCATTTTGATCACCTTTATTTTTTAAACTTTTGTGTTTATCCCCCGAAATATATATAATTTCGAGTTTTTCTACGTTTCAACTTTCAAAGTAATTCTTTTTACATTTTTGTGTTTATTTTTATATACATCTCCTACGTACGAATATGAATATATGATCACATATAATGTGTTTTTGATTATTTGAACTTTCATTCGCAACTTAAAAAACCTTACTTATTTTTATATATGTTGTAAATTCGAGTTTCTTTACGTTTTGACGTAAATTTTGTCTACGTTTTTATTTTTATTTATTTTTATGTACGTTTTCTACATATAACTTTGGTTATATATAATACGTTTCCATACAACGGTATAAATTAAAGTTAGTAATGTAAACCCAAATCAATAGCATTAGCATGGTGAACCAAAAAGTTTTCAAAGCCAAACCTCTATCATCAAGGTACGAAAAAGTCTGCGTCCTCTGTGAAGTGGGGAGTGAGAAACTTCTAATTTGAAAAAAAAATCCTAAGCACTTGAAGAACGATAAACTTTAAACAATTAAATATTTGTTAATCGTACATAGATTTATCTTTTTTTTTTTAATGTAAATTATATTTACAGTAAAAGAAAAACAACTAGGACAGAAGACCACGAGAACAAAACCTTGAAATAATCGGTTATTTGATTCAGAAAGTTGTAAAATTCCATAACTTCAAAGTCCATCTTTGTTATGGTGATTATAATTTTTTGGAGCGTGTATACTGATTTAACGAACTATTAATAAAGTATAACAAAATTATTATTTTATAGTACGATTTTCTCTTAACGATTCATATTTGGCACGAGAAAAATGAAACATCTTACCCTTCTCAAGATATGGTGCATTTATTTGTGCATACTGCATAATATGTTGTATCTTCAAGGTAACATGACCTTTTATTTGATATTTTGGACAGTAATCAAACACGGCTATTTTGATGTGATTGATGTTAATTTTTAAGGTTCTTTGTATCTTGGTATTATTATAATTAGACTATACTACATTGTTCGTTCAATTAATTCAAACATGATCTACGTTAATTATTAGTTAATTACTGAGCTATTAGTTTATCGGCTTTATGAAGCGGTTCAAATTTACTTTGTTTGGTGTTACTGAATTTAATAGTGAGTTTTCACAAGATTCTACTTTTAATAAAAAAAAATCATTCTATTCTTAATAAAATAATCATTCAGCTGATAATGTCATTCCATATTTCGTTTTCGTTTTCCATTCAATGTGAATTTACTCCAATATCCTTGCTTCATTTTAATTCACGGAATTATAACCTTGCTTCATTTTATAATCACTATTAATCAGGAACAAATTGATTTTATGTCCTTCTAATTAATGGCTCAGTTTGAGGAAAAATATCAATTACTAAAGAATTCATGGTTAATCCCCCAATTTTGTCTATATATCTCTCAATCTCTATACCGCGTTCTTCCACACCCATCAAGTTTTCTCTATGTATGTTTCTCCAGCTCATTCGTCGCCACCACACACCACTACTGTCGCAATTGCATCTCGGCGTTTTTGACCACCGACGTTTGTACCTCCGCCTATCGTGACCTTCCATCTGAACACAATGATACCACCATCCGCCTCCTTCACCAATGTCGACCATCACTACAAGAACACGACAATGTGGGCACATGTCTCTCCATCTGCCTCTGTTATTCCTTTCCTTTCTCCCTTCTTTTCAATTTTATTTTTATGACCAGATATGTTACTATAATCTCAAAACCCCAAATGATAATCAAAATGTCTTTTTTTATTCCTTTTGGTCGATTGAATTTGTTAATATTCATAATAAAAAAAGCATATGAATATATGGTTTGTTAATTGTGGTAAAAGCCTCCTTGATTAGGGCATGTATTGTAGATTATATATATATATATATATATATATATATATATATATATATATATATATATATATATTGTAGATTATATATTGTAGATTAGGGCATGTATTGTAGATTATATATATATATATATATATATATATATATATATATATATATATATATATATATATATATATATATATATATATATATATTGTAGATTATATATTGTAGATTAGGGCATGTATTGTAGATTATATATATATATATATATATATATATGAAATTATTAAAAAATGGGTCTTACACTATATAAAAGAGTAAAAACGTAAATAAACTAACACACCTCTCAGTTTGAACATGAGATTTACAAATGTTTAAACTCTCCCGAAAATGAAGAAACAAGTGAGTAGGAAGACCCTTGTTAAAAATATCTGCAAACTGGTGAGTTGATGATACATATAAGATACGTACATGTCCAATAGCAACACACTCCATAACAAAATGTAAACCTATTTCCATATGCCTGGTACGATGATGTTGTATAGGGTGGGAAGATAAATACATGGTACTCATATTATCGCAAAACACAATCGTATAGGGTTGGAAGATAAATACATGGTACTCATATTATCGCAAAACACAATCGTAACTTTAGATAATGGACAAGATTGTAGGTTCCCATTTTCTCGATTGGATTGGTGCAAAATAATAATATCAAGAAGATAATCGTGTATGAACAATGATGACCATAAAATGTGAGTAAACTGATATAGATAGAGAGATATCAAATATTACATGAACAACTCACATGACTAGGGAGAATCCCTAGCCAAACACACACACTCTCTCTAAAGTCTACACGGTGCACTCATAAACAAAATGACCACTCACCTCCACTTTATATACTAGTGGGGGGAATATATTCTCATATAAGAGAATATTCTAATCTAATAAACACTTATCATTGTTGAGATGCTCCAACAATCTCCCTAAATGCTCAGAAATGGTGAGGGTAAGGCAGTGATAAAAGGCAGAACATCTGACGGGCAGTTTGGTGCTGAATTATCTCGGAAGAGCTGAAGCTGTCGTGATATTAGAATTTGGCAATGGAATCTCTATCATCAAAGAACACACATAGGTCCCAACTCTGAATAAAATATGAAATCCCAATTTTTAAAACTGACCAGTCCCCAAAGACCAATCATGTTCACAGTCTCCCCTCGACTGTTGAACCGAAGAGCACAATGTCGAATCACACAACATATTCAATATTCCGAACTCGAGTGATAATGCACAAAAAAATCTCTGAAGAATAACCTGGTGAAAATGTGAAGCATCCAAAAGTAATGTCCGAATGAGAAATAATGTGAATCCGAAGACATGGTCTAACAATGCCAAAAATTTGATCGGAAGATAAAAAATAAAAGTGCCATGTCACATCGCCAAAATAATCTTCATCTTCAAAGTATCGCAAATCCAAACTCGAACAATCATAAGATCTTATCCGGATGAAAACACAAATGGTAGAACTGTCTGAACGACTGCTGGTGAAACCGAAGGAGGTAATGTAAACAACAAAGTGATGATACCAAGCTCTTGGATCTTGTTTGAGACCATAAAGGGTTTCCGAAGATGACAAACATGATGAGGAAAGATGGGATGAGCATAGTCAGGAGGTTGCTTCATGTAGACTTCCTTAGATAAATTGTAACATCCCGGGTTTTCAGGTATTTTCAAATCCTTCCCTTGGTATTTTAATATGTCACTTTGGTCCTTGATGTTGGTTGGAATTAGCCCTAAGAAGCCCTAGTGGCAAATTGGTAATTCTTGGGAGCTTGAGTAGTACGTTGGGCATACTCATGTGTACGCAGGCCGTACGCGTGTCCGGGTGAAACCCTAATTTTTAGGGTTTGTGGAAGTATTTAAGCACTATTATGGGTAATTTTGACTCACACTTTCAGCCTCCAAGTCCTTTAGCTGTTTTGAGAGAACCCTAACCCCCATAGTGAGCATCTTGAGCTTATAGTGTGATTTTTGTGTACCAAAAGGAGAATTTAGTGCATCAAAGGAGTCAAGGAAGGAAGCAGGCTTGTAGATCTGGGATTATCATCTTCTTGGGAAGCTTCAGAAGGTATAAAGCTTCTACCTTTATGCTTGGATTGATTAGATCTTTCTTTGGTTGCTTTTTGGTATTCTTTTTGTCCCAAGAGTCCCAATATTGTGCATGCTTTGTTTTGATCATGTTGGGTTGTCCTTTCAGACCCTAGGATAGGTCCTAAGGCATAAAAATGAGGTCACTTGAGCTAGTTTGGTCCCTTGTTGTTTGTAGGAGGTCTTAATGGATTAAGACTATGCATTAATCCCTTTTTGGACGACCAAAGTCTTAAAGTTTGAGACTTTATGGTTCTAGAGTACTTTTGAGTCATGGATCTCAAGTTTAAGCTTAGGTGCTTAATCCATTAAGAACTTATAAGGATTTTAAGACTTGCGAGGGTACGCCCCGCGTAAGTGATGTACGCCCCGCGTACTGACCCAACCACCCCGATGGTGGTCAATGCGAGGCGAAGTATGCCCCACGTACGCCTTCTGTTTGGGTTTTGGACTTTGGGCTTCGGGTATTGGGCCATCTGTTGGGCTTTGATGCTTGGGCCCGAATGGACCATCTGGATAAGTGTGTTTTGGGCTAAATAGAGGATCCGACCTTTGGATAAGGCCCAATAAGGGGTTTGGGCCCAATTTGGAAAATTGGGCCAATCATGGGCCTTGAAGTAAGTTGGGCCTTTTGGATCAAAGATTTGGAGTTGGGCCATGACCTAATTAGGGAAAGGGGTAAAATGGACATTTACCCTAAGTATGGATCCTTAGTCAAGAATAGTATTCCAATTATTAATTGGATGTTTGTTTGCTGTGATAGCTCGGGATATTTCCGTGAGTTAGCAGTCAGGGATTTCAGTGCAGCTTGACATTTGAGAGGTGAGTTTCCTCACTCTACTTACGGGTCGAAGTCACCAAGGTCGACCCTTTGGATTGTTATCCTGATTATCGTATGATTGATTATTGTAGTGATCTGTTAGATCTGAATCCTGGTAGATAGGATGAAGCTATGCTTATTGATATGTATGATCTGTGCTTGTCTGTTGATTGATTATATGTTTATAAGTTATTTATATGTCGACCTGTGTGGTTAGGTTGTGGCGGTCCTGCTTTGTGCTGAAGGCCAATAGACCCAGGGCGGCCCGGATAGACTGAAGGCCTGCGAGGCGGACCAGTCAGGCTGAAGGCCCGGAGAACGATCCAGACAGGCTGAAGGCCCGGTGCGGCGGTCCAGACATGCTGAAGGTTATTTATGCGTTTTGTTGTTGTGATCTTTATGATTATGTATTGTGGTGGTATTTTGTGGGAACTCACTAAGTTTTGAGCTTACAGTTTTAGATTGTGTTTCAGGTACGTCAGAGGATCGCGACAAGGCGAAGGCGTGTGTTAGGGTGCAATGTCACTTTTGGATGTATTTGTGCTTTACCCACTTGTATTGTGTGATGAGTTGTCTTTCATATAAATAGGAAGTGAGTGACACTCATTTATGTAATGATCATTTTGGAGTGTTAGTCTAGAGAGAGAATTTGTACAAGACCCATTTGTATACTCTTTCAAGATCTAATGAGAGCTTAACAAGATTTATTTACTCCATGTGTTCTTGATTTTCTATGATGATTCACTAGATCTTTTCTAATTCCGCACATGCCATCATAATCAACACCACTACAATTGGTATCAGAGCGGGTGTTCTTGATTTGATCAAGAATTGATCCATGGTGGCAATCTTGATTTGGTGATTCTTCATGTTCTTATTGATCTTCATGATTAGAGAGTGTTGTGTGTTCTAGAAGTCAAATTTTTCCTTGATTTGATCCATAATTCGACTTTCTCTTTCTAGAATACTTGTTTGTACCACTTTCTCTCTCTAGAAAACCCAAGTTCATATTCAAAAGATAAGAAGCAATTATGGAGAAATGGATGATACAGAGTAAAGATTTTCAAGGCGAATACACTTTTGAATCTCTTCTTTATTGCTTGACTGTTGGATTGAAAAGTGAAGATGAACTCGTTGTAAATGGAGAAAAGAATGAAGATGGAGAATTAATTGGTTGTCCAATTCATCAAACCGAAGATTTGTTTGATCGTTTGGTTACAACATATCAAGAGAGAGGAAGAAATAAGGAAGAAGGAGAAGTCATAAAAGGAATTTCTCTTGCTTAATGCAAATATGGAAGCACTAAACTTGAATTTTATGCAAATTATCGTGAAGCTCGGGAACATGTTCTTGATAATGATCATCGGGTTCTTGATGTTCTTGGAGTTCATGATAAGAAGATTCAAGTTGATTCTCATGAAGATGAAAAAGTTTTTTGCTCAATTGGAGTTCAAACCGATGATATTTTGTATTCTTGTGATTCGTTTGAAGGAATGATTCCTTATCGGAAGCCGGTGATCCAAGAAATTCACAAGTATCAAACTCCAAAAGATTTGATTCAAACTAAAAAATTTGAAGTTGTGGAAAGTGGGTTTGTTCATGAAATCAAATCTTCAAGATGCAAAAAGATGAGAAAGAAAAAGAAGAAGAAGAAGATCAAATGCAAAAACAAGCGGGTTTACTCACAAAAATCGTCAAATGTTGTGATGCCGAAATCCATGAAGCAAATTTGGGTTCCAAAGCAACAATCTCCAAATGTTGTATTGAATTTGAAGTCAAAACCCAAAAGTGTTGGTGGTTCTTTTGAAGATGTTCTTGGATCGTTGAAGAACACGAAGAGCACGAAGAACGAGTTGTACATCATGCATAGTGGGTGGTACAATGTTCAAATTGGAGATTTTCTCGTTCCAACAAAAGAACCAAGATCTTCTAAATTTGATTCGTTCGTTGCAAATGGATCTCGATTCGTCAAAAAGGTATCACAAATTCTCAAATGGATTCCAAAATGTCCATCAGTTCGATTCGTATTTTTCGTTTTTCATTTTTGATCGATTTGCCTCATTGGATCAAATCCGTTTCAACCTCATTGCTAATCCAATTATTTTTTTAGATCAAATCTTAAAAATCAAAATCATCTTCTCTCATTTTTTCGAGATTTACTGTTCATCTAGCCCATCTTGAGAAATCCGAATACTATTCATCAAGAGCCCAAATCATTCATTAGGTTACTATTCGTCTAGTCCAATTGTGTGACAAAATCAAAACTAGTTAATGCTCATCAAATTGAGCCCAAAGATTCATCCAAATCAATTCAATATACATATCTGTTTGCGTCGATTTTCTTAATTGATCGGTGGTACATCTATCTGTTCAATATAAGCATTCTTGCGTATCGATTTCTTCTCGTTGTTCTTGCATATCGATTACCGATTAGTGTTGGTAAACTTGTGAATCGATTTTATTTGATGTCTTCAATCTCAAAGTCGATAATGATCAAGTAATTGTCGATCCATTTTTTGAGTTCGATGAAACTGATTAATAAATGTTGAATATGGTGAAGAACAAGTTGACAATTCTCTGTTTGATCTGAAAATTGATGATAGATTCATGATTTTCGTGTTTATTGACAATTGAAATCGAAAAGTCAAACATAAAAAGTCAAAATCAGATTTTCAACAGTCGATTCAATGGATTGAAAGACGAAATTGGTCGAAAAAAAGATCTAATCGAAGTCAAATGTGTGATTGGAATCGATTTTGGAGTCGAATTGGTTAAAATGGTCGACTGGATTGGTTGTTTGAAAAAGCGAAGTCTTGAGTTAGATTTTGATATCGATGCTTGGCTTAAAGATCGAATGGTTAAAAAAAAGTACAGTGATTGAATTGTTTGTTATTATGATGTCGATTGATTAGGGACGAACTGAGAAAGGTCGATGCAAATGGATTGATTGTTAACGAATTGAAGCGTTTGGAGTCGATATCGAGTCACTATGAAAGTCAATTGGAATAGATGTCGATGATTATCGACTGAAACGCGAAGAATGATTGAGTCTTGTATGAAAAGCGAATGGTTGGACGGGAAAAGCTAAGGTTGTTTGAGGATTAAGTGTCGAACAATCATTTCTTGGGTTAGTAATCGGAAGTTACAAGTCGATTGAGAACGAAGGTTCTTGTGTTATCGATGCATTTGGTTTGTTGTTGACGATGTCAAGAATCATGATTTGGACTGAGTTATGGATTTGATTTTGGGGCTAAAGAACGAATGTTTGAATTTTGTGATGTTGAGTTGCTGTGATGAAAAGTGAAGGTTGATAAATGGGTTTGCCTTACTAACGAAAATTTTGGAAGTTGATGTTTGAAAACTTACGAATTCGTTTTTGGTGTCGATGATCATGGGTTAAAAAGTTTCGAAAATTTGGTTTTGATAAACGAAGGTTTTGATAGTTATTGGACTAACGAAGATTTTTGATCGCGGAGTTTTTTGCCTTACTGTCTAAAATTTGAGCATCGATGTTGACTAACGAAGGTTTTGTAGCGACTGGAAATCTTCGTTACCTGGGAAACGAATTGGGGAAGAAAACATAAAAGTTTCGAAAGTGGACCTTAAAGTTTTGAAAGTTTGACACTTTAACCCTATATTCGAAAGTTGGACAAACTTTCGAAAGTTTGAAGAAAAGAGGCAGAATTTTCGAAATTAGTACCTGCAGATTCGAAAATTTGGCAAATCATACCCAATTTCGAAAATGGTGTTCCAAAGCTGAGAAATTGAAGAATGTTCATTTTTGGTCCCTATAGTTGGTGCGAACTTACACTTTATGCCCAGTTTCGTAAATGGGGGAGTGTTTCGCATCTTTAGCTATTTTTGGCGCAACGGGTCCCTGCAGAATTCATAAAATGACAGTTTTACCCGGATTTTGGAAAATCTTGCAACTTTTATCCAAAAAGTAAAATTTTTTCACAAATTGGAAATTTTTTGAGGCTTTTTCGAGATTGTTTTTCCGTGCAAGTTTTTTGGGGAGTTTCATTTTTGGCACACATCAAGGGGGAGTATTGTGAAGTTCATTCCTTGGGCGCTTCTCACCCTTAATGGTTTTTATAATCATTTTTTGATTATAAAAAGGGGGAGAATAATGCGTATTCGAAGCGGGTTTTTCGGGTATCCATTGCGGATTTTGAAGACCGGTGTTACTTCAAGGGGGAGTTTGGTCTTGATCACACGAGCTCGTTGGATATTGAAGCCGAACTTCCAATCCTAACTTTGAGTGTAACACCCATAAAAATCATGCCAAATTTAAACTTTTAAAAACATTTCAAATCTATTAACCATTACAAACTTGTTTTCAAAATGTGTTATATCAGAGTATCCCAGAAACAAAGTCATAAAAAGTGAGGAGTTGTACGATCATGCCTTAGCCTTGCCACGATCCCCTGATGTACTTGAAACAATAGACTGAAACTGTAAGCCCGAAAGCTTAGTGAGTTCCCCAAAAATACCCATACCCGCAACAATACACATATAATCATAAACAACATACTATGGGTCCAGTCAACCATCGGGTTGGAATACCCCAGGCCCTCAACCTTCTGGTTGGAATGCCAACATACAATGGGTCCAATCATCCTCAGGATGGAATACCCCAAGCCCACAGCCAACAGGTTGGAATGCCCACATACTATGAGTCCAGTCATCCTCGGGATGGAATACTCATGGCCCACAACCAACAGGTTGGAATACCCAGGTCTATTGGCTTTCTCACAAAGAAGATAAGCCTCAACCGCCAAACAAAAATGCGCACATATAATAGATAATCACATAACAGTCTATAGACAACAACTGATCTAACGAATCATACCACATCATAATACCATCCTATCTACCAAGATACCGATCTAACAGATCATACCACATACCTCATAATATTATCCTACCCTCTAGGATACCGATCTAACAGATCATACTAGCATAACATAATCAGATAAAAATCCAAAGGGCCGACCTTGGTGCCTTAGACCCTTGAGTATAGTGAGGATAACTCACCTCGCAACTACCGACTGGAAATAGAAAGCTCAACTCTCATATCACCGCCACCAACTCCACCACCTATATCCAACACATCCCAAAGTTCATAAATTCCCGAGATACCCCCAGAAGTCAACTGGTCAACCCTTGGTCAAAGTCAAAGTCAACTGGCAAGGTCAACAGTCCATGTTAACCTCAACTCGTCGAGCACCCTCAACTACTCGCCGAGTTCTTGCCTAATTTTACCAACTCGCCGAGTCACTCACTGACTCGCGGAGTCCAGAGCAATCTTCACCGGACTCGCTGAGTTACTCATCCGACTCGTCGAGCCCACGACCAACTTCATCGGACCCGCCGAGTCGACTTTGCCACTCGCCGAGACCTTCATTCATACAGATGCTTTTTAAGTCATGCAAAGGCTCCAGATTGCAGATCTAACCTTCCAATGCATGCTTATCGTGTAAAGTTGCAAACATTGCGTGCATGCAAAGCTTTAAGGCACTAAAATGACGAAACTAAGCTTGAAATGAAGTCCAACACTTGAGGGAAGGCTCATACTTGCCAAAGCTGCTACCTTTATAGATCTAGAGACCAAAGGGAGTCCAGGTCTGAACTTGCAACTTCAGATCTTGGCTCAAACACAAAAGCCTTTTCTAAAACCCACCCAAAAAGAGGTTAACGATGAGACGAGCCAAAGAGACAGCTTAATACCTTCCAGAGAGTGTCAACTGATGTATATATTTGCTTCCCACGAGTTCCTAGCTTCGATTTTACTTTTTTCCCCCAAGTGTTCCTCACCAAGATCTCTCTTCCAAGCTCTATCACACCAACGAAACACACACACACGATTTAGGGTTTAAGGGTGCCAAGGAGCTGTAAAGGGGAGGCTGGGGAAGGCCAATGATCCTTTAAATAGGGTGCAATACCCCAGGATTTAGGGTTTCATCTGCCAGCTCCTACTCGTCGAGTCCCTTCTTGGACTCGGTGAGTAGATCACTAAAACACGCGGACCAACCCGTTGCTACTCGACGAGTGGGGCAGCCAACTCATCGAGTAGACCTTGAAACCAAGAAAATTCTTACATAAACCAATACCTGAAAATCGGGGCGTTACAAATCTGCCCCACTTGAACTAGACTTCGTCCTCGAAGTCCGCCGAGGTAAACAACGTCGGGTAATGCTCTCGCATCTCAGCCTCCGACTCCCACGTCCACTCGGATCCCCTCCGATGCGCCCACTGCACCTTCACCAAAGGTATTTCCTTGTTCCGTAGAACTTTCATCTTCCTTTCCAGAATGGCCACATGCCTCTCCACATAATTCAGGCGCTCATCGACCTGGATATCATCCAACGACACTACTTCCTCCTGATCCTTCTGTTGGGGTGTTATGTATGAGGATATTTGTGGATTCTCCGCTTGTGGGGTTGACTAGAGAGGCCCAGGCCGAGGGTGTGCGGGAAGAAAATTGGAAGATTGAGAGGATCATGGGCGAGATCACCAGGTTTGTTCCGGACAGTCGTGGTTTGTTTACCCATTACGGTCGGGTATGGGTTCCTATGTCTGGTGGGGTCAGACAGATTGTGTTGGAGGAGGCTCATAAGTCTTGTTTTTTTATTCATTCGGGGGCTACAAAGATGTATCGCGATCTACGTTTGAGTTATTGGTGGCTGCGCATGAAGAGAGAGATCACTTGGTATGCTGAGAGGTGTTTGACATGAAGGATGGTCAAGACCGAGCATCAGAGGCCGCATGGCAAGCTGCAGCCTCTGGAGGATCCCATGTGGAACGTGAGAGAGAGTATCGTAAGACAGTGGGAAGCCGTAGCATTCACGAGTCGGTAAGAGAGACTATCGTAAGACTACGGGGAGCCGTAGCACTCAGTAGCCAGCGAGAGAGTGTTGTAAGACTGCGGGGAGCCGTAGCATTCACTAGTTAGAGTGTGACGCAGAGGGGTTCTTAGGCATGGGCCGCCTTGCCAATTGAGTCTGTGGGAACCTGGTGGCCGGACCATGGGCGAGACTGGGGTCTCAATGATGGTCGGGAACCATTATGTTTTGAGTTAGGGAACGGTTGTCGCAAATCGGAAGGATCGAGGTGTAATGCATGCGTAGATTCGTGGAGCAAGGGTCATGAGTTGAGTATCAGATTGGGACGATTGGTTCCAATTTTGTGTCCTACCAGACTATTGTGTTAGAGTTTTACTCTATCTGTGTGGGGGACGAGCAGGTAGAGATTTTGGATTTTTCAGATGGATTTCATTCTGAGTGGGACGTGTTACCCATCTGATGTTTTAGAACTGGGTGAATCGGTTCGTTGGTTTGAGGAGGACCACAACACGCATGAATTAGCAAGTAGTAGACGCCAGAGGTCGGAGGTGAGGTGCGACTTCAAATCGGTTGTAGTAATCGCTTGGGGTAAAGCGAACTTCGTGATTGTGAGTCCAATGTGATTGGCTGAGACAACTCGGTTGGATATAACGACGGTGAAGTCGTATTGCCGGATGTGCTAGGGTAGCCTTGGAGATTCAACTTTTGGGGCGGGAGTTGACCTGGTACTCAGTGTTGGAAGGAACATTTGAAGGGAAGTTGGGGTTTATGGTTATGGATATCATGGGATATTTTCGACCGGGCATGGTCATTCTTCTAGTGTCTGAGAAGCAGAGTATTGAGATTCATTCTTCAGAATGATTCTGATAGCGGTACCGGTGGTTGGTTCTTGATGAGATGTGACCCCTCCGTTCCTTTTGAGTTACGATTTGGATCGACTAGTGTGTCTGACATGAGTAATCAACAGCCAATTATGGTCAAAGACTTGTCCCCATCAGTCGCGATGAGATAATCAGAGTTGGGAGGTCCGAGATTCGATGAGCGATTGTCATGGTGATATTCTGCATGGGCAGTCTGCCAGGGAGACAGGCCACTACCGTTCCGAGTTCTGGAGAGTCAGAGCTGATACCGCAATGGCAAAGGGGTCCGTCCTTTTCGGGTTGGGAGTTCCTGTCAGTTAGGATGTCTTGGGAAGGAGATCGTTATATGATATGAGATTTTACGGTGGTGCTTCTCGGGTTGTTTGTTTCGATCGATGTGTTGGTAAAGAGCGATTTTGAGGGCGAAATATAATTCAAGTGGGGGAGAATTGTAACACCCCGATTCCTGGATGTGGAACTTGAAAATTTAGTGCAAGTGGAAGGGCCTACTTGACGAGTTGGTTGGCCCCAGCTCGTCGTGTAGGAGTTAATCAGGATGCGCGGAATATGAAGTCTACTCGTCGAGTCGGAGGACTGGACTCGACGAGTTAAGTCTGTTTGATGAAACCCTAATTATTCAGGCTTGCACTCTATTTAAAGGATTTTAACTCCTTTACCGAGCCTCCCTCATCACTGTACCACCCTGAGACAAACCCTAATCGAGTACCTTCCATTTTGAGAGTGTTTGGAGCTAGTAGTGTGTAATTTTGGTGCATTCCGTGAATGAGCATGAAGAATGAAGAACTTGGAACAAGAAGGAGTTTTTAGATACAACGTTCATACAGTTGTGGCATCCATCTGGAGTTATAAAGTCTTTACCTTGGCTTTCCATTCCTTAGATCTCTTCTTATGTGAGTTTATGGGCTTTTTGGTACAAAATGAGGGCCATTCTCGAGTTAAGCTTACCCGGAGGGTATGAGTTTTAGATCTAGACTTCTCTAAGTTCCATGTACATAAAGCTTCAAGCTTTACGAAGCTTTGACCCGTCTTCATGTCCTAAACCCCTTCTTGAGCTTAGTTTTGGGTGATTTAACCTTGTGAGGCCTTGCATGATCGTAAAGTTAGCAACTTTACGTGGTAACTTCATCCTAGGTGGTTGGATATGGAGTTTGGAGCATCAGAATCGACTGGAATGAGTTTAATGAGAAAGGGTTGAAGAACTCGACGAGTTGGGCATCCAACTCGACGAGTTGAGTTGGGTTTTCCCGTTTCTGGATTCAGAGTGAACTCGACTAGTTGATAGGACAACTCGACGAGTGGTTAGGGTTTTTCCCCGGTCTTCTGGACTCTGCATGGACTCGACGAGTTGGCTAGCAACTCAGTGAGTTGACTCGGGTTTTCGTGATTTCTGAGTACTGAGGACTCGACGAGTTCATGAGCTGCACTCGACGAGTTGAGTCAACATGGACTGTTGACTTGAGTGTTGACTTCCATTGACTTTTAGGGTTGCGTCAAGTTGTGGACTTTGGAGAACATGGAGGGGTAAAATGGTCTTTCACCCTTTTTGGAGATTTAGTAGAGGAGTTAGCTTAACATTTTATATAATTGTTAAGTAGAGATGATTGTGATATGTGTAGGCGGAGTCTAGACCAACAGTTCGAGTGTCGGATATATTGCTTTACTCTACGAGGTGAGTCTTTTCACTATACTTACCCGAGTGGTGATATTGTGTGACCGGAGGGTCTTATATGCTTATACTGAGTTATTTGATATGCTGTATTTGTCTTTGTGATATGTGATGTATATTATTGATGTGCCTTGATGAGTTAGGACCGGAGGATCTTCATTGAGACACATTGACCGGAGGGTCCTTATCGAGATATAGCCATGAGAGGCTAATTATTTGCATGTGGTATTTTGGGGAACTCGCTAAGCTTCGTGCTTACAGTGTTGTGTGATATATGTTTCAGGTACTTCTCAGGATCGCGGGAAGGCGCCGGCTTGATTGTACACACCAGCTCGAGATTATGTTTTTGAGGATTCTAGGATATTATCAAACATTTTGTGGTCTTGTGTTTTGAATAATTTATTCATTTGGGTTTTTGAGAAATGTGATATTGGGTTTTATGTGGTTTTAAAAATGAAAATTTTATTAGGGAATTTAGAGCGTTACAAAGCCCCTTTATAACATAATACAAAAAGACTTGTACTTTCGTTCTTTTGGAAACATAGTTGATATCTATTGTTAACAACTGAAAGGTCTATTTTAGAAACATAATAAATTGTACTAAATATGTTGAATTGGTGTGTGATTTCCCAAGAATAGCACTAATTTGATAAATTGTTGAACATTATGTGTAGGTAATCATATAGTACAAAAATTGGGCGGAACATGTAAGAAAAACAAGCAAAAGGAAGTTAACAAGCATGGGGGACAAATTGTTCAAAGTTATGAAAAAAATGGGGTTGAGAAATTTGACCACTCTTCTATATTTTGATTATATATCAACCTCTGAAGCTTCGATTTACTTTAATCAAGATGTTTCGGAAACTAGACAAAATTGCCTACGACTTTTGAGTTTTGTGTTTATCCTAGTTTAGCGATTTTCATAACTAAAATTAGATTGGAAGACCAGGTAATGTCTAAAACGCCCACTACGATGCCCTCTACGCGACCCCAACATTTAAGACCCTTTCTAA
Organism: Lactuca virosa; assembly: GCF_052849685.1. Classification (NCBI taxonomy): domain Eukaryota; kingdom Viridiplantae; phylum Streptophyta; class Magnoliopsida; order Asterales; family Asteraceae; genus Lactuca; species Lactuca virosa. The sequence continues at coordinate 14,519,764 of NC_136431.1, read as the reverse complement.
AGCTCCAGAAAATCCCTCTATGACTCCTGATCGTTTTAGTCAGCGTCTAAGATGCCAACTATGACGCCAATACGAAAAAATTCTCTGAAAATTAGGTTTTTAGCATCTATTTAAAAGGAATTAAACCTTAATCAAAATGTGACTCCCCTCCCTCTCTTGTAATTTTACTATATTTTGGAGGCTTATAAGCACATTCAAACTTATTCCAAACACGTTTGCAATAACTTCACTCTAGATTCAAGGCGAGATTCCATCGAATTCATCATCGAGCAACATTTGAAGATCATTTAATCGGTAGATCATCATCAATTCCATCAACTTTCAGATTTATCATTTCTTCCTCAACGTTTTATTGTTTCAAACATTGATAATCATTAGGTTACATTTTCTTTATAATTGCAAGTTTGTTTGTGAATTTTATTATGCATTTCACTCTTTTTGTTCAAGTTGTGTGTTTTACGAACTCAATGGAAGACTAAAAAATTAGGGTTACTTTCGGGGATGTTTAAGACTTTTGGATGAACACACTTGATTATTACTTGGTTTTGATTAATTTTAATTGTTATTTTATGCTTCTTGTGATGATATTTGTTAATGATAATTGAAATTGGGTTGTGTGTTTTTATTTTTGTCATAACTAAAATAGTATGTTGTCAATTCACCGATTGTTCGAAGTTCGAGTAGTTTAGGAGCACATACGCTTGGTTGAATCCACATGTACTATTCTAACTTATGATATTGAATTCTTAATATTGTAATAGGTAGTTATAATACATGTTATTGTAAATTCACTAATTGTTCCAAAATTTAATTATACACATGGAGTAACACAACTAGTTAAATGAACATATCATGTACCCAAAATTATGTTTTACAAGATAATAAACCATGAATCAAAGTAATTAAACTATGATTTTCGGGAAGAAAGTGTGTGAATCTGAACTGTCCGACAGTTGAACCGGGAGTACCTTAGTTTACTCACTGAAAGTTTATTTTTGATTGATAAAGTTTCAAGTACTTTTGCTTTGTCTTTGGTTTAAATTAGTTTTATAATAACTGCAAATACTCATTTCTTCTTTTTGACGATTTTTCTACAAAATTTAACCATGAACTCCTCGTCGAGTTGACCACTGCCCTACCTATCTAGTGGTTTTTGAGGTTATTTTTTATGGAGACAACGAACTCGATCAATAACATAATTACATAACATGTTCTTAAATTGTTTAGGGTCCTTAAATATCATATCTAGAATTGATTTTTGCTTCTTCCACTGTAATTGGTGATTGAAGGTAGGATAAACCTCAACATCTACATTCTCTATATCCCCATTGTTATCCATTTTTCTCTAGTGTTCTTCCTTTTAGACAACTTACTAAGGAATTTATCATTTTTGGCTTTATTTGCAAAGATAAAATCATCTGGTATGATTTCATCTTCCAAACCAACATCAAATCAGAGGCGAGTCTATTCATAGTGAAGGTAGGTCACTTGACCTACCTTTTTATTTTATTTTTTAAAGAGATAATAAGTAAACATAAATGGTGACCTATCTTATAAATTTAGAGTGAACTACCATAATATTTTTGGAAAAAAAATATGTATAAATCAAGATTGCAAAAGCCCACATTTTATAAGGCAAAATACCCAAATCATTTAAGGTATAATCCAATAAAAAATAGTTCAATATAAATTAAAGATAATTAGATAAATAAAGGAAAAAAGAAAAAATAAACAATAGAAAATACATTCTCCACACGTCGTTCTTCTCTCACTTCACTGCGTACACTAATACCATGATACATAATTATACAAGTCGGAAATCATCGATCAACACAAATAAGAAATCGCTCAATGTCGTACGTCGGGGGCCGACCCTCTTCCATTGTTGATGGCAGCGCCGACCTCCGCCACCACCAATCCAAACCCACAACTAGTATTTTTTTTTTCATTTTTTATCGGTTACACTTAAATAGTAAACCACATGGTTTTACATTCTAGACTCGCCACTGCATAAAATATATGGGTTACTTCATGCTTAAGGGTTCCTTTTGGTATACCGACTACTACTGAAAGGTGTCTAATAAAAACAAAATTTAAGTTCAAATAAACTTTTAGATAAACAGCATCATAGTTTTCGTCAGCCATGCACTTCACATCTGCTATTAACCTATTTTCAAAATGACCTAAGATCGGAGAGAACTTACTCGTATCGTGAAAGGAAACCCTAACGTGGAAAAAACTCTTCTTTAATTGGGGTTTAAGAGTGTGATATTTGTCAATAAGTACTTTAGATATTGAACCCAAGGCGATTTAATTTATTTATTTTTCAGTGTTCATATACATGAAATTGAGTACAAATCACTTAAAAAGTCAAACCAATATATCACCCCAAGTTACATGGTTAGTGTTTCATAGGATACAAAAGGGTGTAAACGACATGTAATATTCGAATTTAATACGACAGGAGATCCAAAAAAACATTTAAAGACCTATTAAAGCTAAAAGTAATAACTACCAACAAACAACATTTTATTGTTTATAAATGACTTTTCCGACTTATAAAACTATACGTGTGAAGTTAACTTCAGAAACAGATCCCGTCATCAATAAGTAGGCTGAAGGGATCGGTTAAAATTTCCATTTTAATGTTGGCATAGAGACTTATCTGATCAAGATTGAAAAATGTGGTACTATACGATTAAGACTTTAAAACATGTGGCAAAAATTAAAAATAAAACATTAGAAATATACTTTTAAAGAATGGCCTCATAAGAATGGGCTAACCTGAATTTTCTTGAGCATTTGCATGAGTCCAGATATATGAACCTCATCGATCGATAGCACCGAACCAGACCCTTTCAAACTCATATTTTCTATCCACTAATATCATACCATGTTCTAATGGCACACATTTCAAATCATAAAAATATAGTCGTTCAAAATGGCGGCTAAACGCAAGGAATATCAATATACTTTCATTTCTTTGTTTATTTTCAATCCTTTTGTTATATAGGCATCGTATTTTGAAAAAATAATTATGCTAATAAAGAATTAAATAAATCACCTGACCATATTCGAACAAACTCATCGTTTTCCTACTTGCTTCATCCCTGTGGTGTATGTTCTTTAATAATGATCTTGAACAAAAACTAGAAAAAAAATCCATAAGACCAAATTTGTAATTGTTTATTACATTAAAATAAAGGTTATAACAAATTGTTTTTTTAACAAATAACTTCTTTGAAACTAATTACTTGGTTGCGATAAAAATTAATTATAATATAATCAAAGCATTAATTTAACATTATTTTTAATTGCCAAAAATAACCAACCATGATTCACCATAATTGAATTATGTAGACGGATAAGAAATAGAGGCTGATTTTTTCACTGACCCTTTTTATTAATCCACTGCAAAAGAAGTAAATAGACAATTATGCCCTCCTAACTTTGGAAACTCTTAACGACGCATTACTCCAAACACACACACACACACATGAAACGCACCTTCTTCCTCTTTCGTCTCTACTTCTTTAGCCGACACTGCATCTGGGTATTTATACAATCAAGCAGAGGTTTTGTGTTAATTTGATCTGCCATTTCAGTTATGAATTTCTTATTTGTAGGCGAATTGATTTATGATGGGTTTCTTCTTTCCATTCGCTGGCATAGTTTTATTGCAAATAGTGAAACCATTTGCAGAATTAGGCGATTGATGCTTTGATTTCGGTGTACAGAAAATGCAATTGGTCTTGGCAAACTATTTATTAGTGGGATATCGTGGGATACAAATGAAGAACGCCTACATCAGTAGTTTAGTAGCTAGGGGCAATGAGGTTTTGGAATCAATGATTTTGAAGGATCGAGCCACTGGTCGTGCTCGTGGATTGGTTCCCATAGATGGCAAAACCACAATGATTAGAAACATTAATAACATCAAGCACGAGGGCAAACATGAACGAAAATTATAAGATCGTGGTTCAGTCGATGCTCTTCAAAGGGTCAAACCATCGACTAATTTATGAAATTAAGGAATACCCTAATCTTTAACAAAACCCCACTGGATTGTTGACGTCCATGTAGTAAATGTGTGTGCAAAATTTCCACCATATCTAGATGCAAAGCAGAGGTGAAGGAGAATAACTATTAATTCGTTTCATCGTGTGTTGTTTGAAGTTTCCAAACCAATATCTCTTAAACAAGGGCATAATTGTCCATCCACTATTTTTTCAGTGGATGGATAAAAAAGCTCTGTGGTAAAATCACCACCCATAAGAAATAGCTACATGTATTAAAAATAGATCATTAATTACAAAATATAGCCACCGATTAAATCATTATTTGCAAAAAAACATCAACATATTTTATTAACTGAGATATCTTGCATCTTCGTAATTAATCTTTTAGTGTAATATATTTACTCTTCACAATCAAATAATATTCTAGTCCATTAGCCAATATTTTATGTATAAAATGTCAAAAAATTTCCTTTACACATTGTGAACTGTATTCCATAGATGCGTACATGTTTATAAAATCACATAATGATATAGTAAAATAGAATGCATGAATAATTTGAAAACCTCAAAAATCAGCAACAAACTTTGCACAAAACAGTAAAAAAACATTCAGCATATACAACATAAACAAACATGTGATTTTGATATTTTCAAAGTAGGTTGTTATTTTGATAGATTTGGCATTATGAGCATTATTATTGCATTAGTCGATCAAGAATTGAAGTCACCTATAAACATCTTAGTTCACTTAAAACTCATTCATGGTGCAATCAAAACATATTTATAGTTAAAATAAACAAAAAAAAATAGATTCAAAGTTTAGTTTTTCAAAATGATTAAAGATCACTCAAAGCACTTGTAGCTTAGGTATTGATTTGAAGTTAGCTAGTTGGGTATTGTTTTAGTGTAGAATAGGTTAATTAGAAGTCAATTCATTCGATTTTACCATTAGAAAAGACCAGTCTCTCAAATGTTAAAGTAAAGAAAAATTAGATCCAAATCTGTATAATGATTCCATGTATTATGTATTACGAATCCAATAAATAGCTTATCTATCCTTGTTATGGTATTGCCTTAATACATTCAATTACTATATTTATTATTTTACACTACAAAACCAGATATATTAATGAAAATATCCAAAGAAGCACAAAGCAATCCGGTTAAACCAAAAAACCCATAGAAAAAACAATCAAACATCTAGCACCAATCATCCCACTAAATCTATTAATTAATAAAAATAGTAGCTACAACAAAAGAGTAAACACACTTAAAACCATAAAAACATATCAGAACATATACATACATACAAATTAAAATGTACTAGTGATAAGATTTGCAGTTATGGAAACAGTTGCACCCATGATGGCAAACTGCACAATTTGTTCATGAGACGAATCATCATATGTAAGTGCCAGAGCCACACATGTGATTGCTCTCGCCACCGCACTACTTTTCTGCACCAACACATTATGTCCGTGATAAGACCATCTTTATGCAAAAAATAACAACCTACTTTCATCTATTGGACATTATTATTATGCTACTTCTATTTATTCCTATTAAGCATTATATTTCCCATTTAAGAGATATTTGTTGGGTTTTATTTCAAAAATAGTTTCAAAAAATCATAAAATGGCAAACAGGAGACTTAAAATTTTCGAAAATAACATAAACTAATTTATACCCACCAATGATCATCTTGCAAGTTGTAGAAAGATTTAAACACCAACCAAAGAAAGGATGAAGAAACCACAACCTTTGTAGTTCTTTAGGTCCTCTTGGGAGGCTTGGAAGTTGATGGAGAATGATGAACTTAAGAGACACCAACAATGACTTAACTTGATGTAGAATGCTAGTTCTTTTGTATAACACTTTTAAGACTCTTAAGCTTGAAGTTCATAACCAATATGAGCTTCAAGAGAGCATAAGATAAGAAAGTATTCTTCAGATTCAAACTCAAAACTAGAGAGAATGGGAGAGAGCATGCATGTTACGATTTCTAGACAAAATAAAAAGAAAGAGTTCAAGACTTCATAAAGCACTTTCTTTACCTTTAAGTCATTAACTCTTTTAGCCATACATGCACCTACACATAAGTGTCTCCCATGCTTATTAAGACATGTAATTCCTTTCATTTAAATAATCAAAATCATATAACATGCTTCCTAGAAGCATGCTACGGTTTTTATATATAAAAAGAAGTCAAACTTTGAAATTTTTATAAACTCTTTTATAAAATATAAACCTTAAACTTTGGTAAAAGACAAAAAGTCCTTATGGTCCAAAATGTTGTACATGACCTAATAATTCATACCATATGAATTATGTAATATTACTTGCTAATGAAAATTATTATTTCCTAGAAATAAATAATTTCCAATTGATTATTAAGGTTTATTGAATATTTATTAAAACCATTTTCTAATAAATAATCAATTGTATCAAGTTGTTGTTAGTGTGACCCATTAGTATCATATGTTAATTAGCAATATCACTTCGGTATGATTCTTGAGCATACTAGATCTTTCAATATCCCACTTGTGCAAGACTCATATTAGACTGATATAGAGAGTGGTGAATGTCTAACAACATTTTGATACCCCCATCAACATATAATTTTGTGTCATTCTATCAATGCCTAATTTCCAAAAAGCTCAAAGATAGAATTGATGTACAAGGTAAGTTCATTTATCCATTTGATACGGACATCATGTTGAACATCAGATACGGATCACTATCAATCTCATTAGGTGTTCAACTTTTGGTAATGTGCCTTAGATGTCTAACTCTCAACACATAAGAGGAACATGTCCCATCTTGACTACATAAGCCTCTTGCATAGTTCACACCATACTTGAAAATGGATTTTATAACTGCCTGGTTAAGGACCATCATTTGACCATATCAAGGCACATAACTCCCTACACTTAAGTCACACTACGTATCTCAGGTGTTAAGGATACAAAGATAGTACCTTTTAATCAAGTATCATTCGTGATACCAATCCATGAGATGATCTTGATGCGAGTCAGTTCAATAATAGTTCTCTGGCAAGTACCTATGAAACTTGGTTACAACCCATTGCATACCTTCATTTGGTGAAAGTCAACCAATCTAATTCGTATTAGTCTTACTTCATAATTGCTCCCACAATTTAACCAACTATGAACTTTTAGAATAATAAGGTTATTCATGGATTAAACATGTTAATATAGAACACAACAAGTATTGATGTTATGATCATATCTCATTATATCAAAACATTATATAATAGTTGTTATCACAATGTTCCAATATTCAAATACTAAATTCAAATCAAAATCCCATTTCTATAATAATAAAGTTTTATAGTTGAAGTGTGACCATTCATACTTAGCTCAAAAGAAGGACTTTATTAATGGGTTCGACTAAACAAAATTTGTTTATATTCTACAAATACTATTTTCTCCATATTTAACTTTATTCTAGGTATAGTTATATATCTTGGAATATATGATTGGTGTTCTTTCATGACACAAAGTCTCTTAGCTCGATTGAGTATACTCTCGAAATCATAATGAAATCATAAAGATTTCTATGTGATCCTTGAATGACAGAAATCATCATAGTTTTTCAATGAACTCATTCATCCAATCATATTATATTTCAACTTCTAAAGTAGCATATTCTTAGTTTTTAGCAAATTGTGTCATTTTTTTTTCTTGGACTTCATTACAACTAAACTTACTCGTCATCTCACAATGAAGTTATAATCCAATTATAATTCATAATTATCTATATTTGCTTAGAAATCAGAATCTTATGTAGCTCTTTACATGAAGATTTATTCTAAACTAATTGTCTTATATACATTCTCTTAGTTCTTCTAAAGTACTCTTAGAATGTTGCTATAGTTATCTGATGACTTAACCATATATCTAATTTGTATCTTATGATATACTCATAGCATAATAATATACCAGGTCTTATGCATAATATGACATAAATGATGGATTTATTTGCCAAGAAATCGAATATAAATCATTTCAGCTAGTTCAGACCTATGAGCTAGGTCCTTTTAAGATTGGCTCAAAACTTAGTGCCAATTGATAATGTTAAGGTTCCTCCAAAGGAATCTTCTTTCTTGATCTCTTTCAATATATTGTCAATATATGCATAAAGATATAAAACTTTTAACGTTCATTTTATCTATCTTTATATATTTTACATTCAAGAATGTATATTATCCTTCGTAAGTTTTTCATTTTAGAAACACATTCCGAGTGAAGGTGAAAAGTCTTGGCATGCTCAGAATGTAATTTCTCATGATTAAATATGTCTCATTCATACATGACTAGGAATGTCACTATGCTCTCACTAGTTTTTAGTAAACACACATGTACTACTCATTTTGATATAAAAGCATACCTTGTAGTTTCATATTAAAATGATGATTACAACATTGAGATGTTTGCTTTATATCCATAAGTGGATCTCAAGCTTTACATATTTTGTTAGGATAATATGGATTAATAAATCCTTCAGGATAATCTATATATATATATATATATATATATATATATATATATATATATATATATATATATATATATATATATATATCTTCTACTAGATGTCTATTAAGAAAAACAGTCTTTCTTGAAATCTATTTGCTATATGTCATGTTGAGAATATGCTTAATAGTAAATAATATCCTTGTGGATCCAATTATAGATACTTGTGAAAAAGGTTTGATCATAGTCAATGTCATGAGTACAATGAGGACCATAGTCAACGACATGAGTATGAGAAAATCCTCTTATAACAAGTCTTGCTTTAAATGTGCATAGTTATCTATGTAATGTATTCTTTCTAGAAGAATCACTTACTCCTTCTAGCCTTGATATAGAGAGGAAGTTTAATCAAGACCATAATTGATTATCATACTTGGATTACATCTAACTTCCATGACTCTAAGTCATTAATCAAATTCGAGATTTGACATAACATTTGGGTATTTGATAGATTTTCTAGAAACCATCAATAAAAGATCATCAATGAGATATTCCATATTTCTCAAGTCATAGATGATTTCTACCACTGATGTGAACAATTTGTGTTTGTGAATAACTATTATTAAAGTTTAACAATCCCTTATTAAAACTAGTGCCAACTGTTACTACATTAGGTTATGGTTCTTTAGTTGCTTCAAGTTCTATGTACCTCTCACTCGCTTTGTCAATAGATGCTTGCTTTCTACTAACTCAACTACCAAAGGAATAACAAAACGTATTATTGATGGGTTTGCATATAATAATTTAAGTCACATTTAGAGTATTATATAATATGTATTTAGTAGATTTTGGGTTTAAAAGTTTTAGTCGAACATAGGCTTTAAATCCACAAAATATTTCATAATATAGGGATGAAGCCTTTCCATACAAAATCTTATAAAGAAAATGATATATCTACTGGTTAGTTGGTATTTGTACTCAAGTTACAATTGATAGTTTTCTAGGTGTTATCACAAGGAAATAAAATGAGGACATTTCTATCGATTAGAAAGTAAATCATACCAAGTAAGATTTAATTCATCCTTTATTATCATTAACGCTTTAGATAGTTCTTACCGATTTTTATCTCAACTTTATATTTGAAAACTTAAATTAAGGTTTCACAATTATGCTTTACCATGTAAAATATAATTAAAACTAATATAGTTATTAATAAAGTTGATTTGGTATCTTGGGATAAATCTTAGATATTTATTAGAAATGAAGTCATACACCATAGTGTATAGTTCCTTAATAACTTATTTTCTCTATTGCTTAGTGAAAATATCATTATGAATCTTTTATATATAAATAGGTTTTATATATATCAAATAAACTACATTATTTGCCTTCATATATCCTTTTCTTGATGTTAGAATATGTTAATGTTATTTATATAATAATGATAACAATGTCAAAGATGAGTTTGATTTAAAACAAGTTTAAGTCAAAAGTATTTTGCATATAGAACTTGTTATTTATAATACATTGATATTTACTTTATAATTCTTATTAAGAGATCTAGTCTCATAAAAAGAATTTTAATCATTTCCGAATATGAAGGTGATCGTTATGAAAAACGATTTAAGTAACTAGTCAATCTTTCATAAATTAAAATAATTGATACATATATATATATATATATATATATATATATATATATATATATATATATATATATATATATATATATATATATATATATATATATAGACAAGCTAAATTAAAACATACATTGTTCCAAAATAAACTTTGTTTTATATTGCAAGTGTAGTTCCAACTTGATTATGCTCAGCCGGTTACTCTTCTGTAAATATCTGCAATCCATTTACAAGTATTAGATTAACATTTAAGTACCAAGTACTTGAGTGTTATATGAAAAGTAATAGTTCTATCTAGTAGATACCTGAAGTACTAGTTTCTTCCAAACTTCCTTTTTCCAAATAAGAGGAGCATTTCCTCTTCTAGTGTCTGGTCTCCATAGTAGTCTAGTAGAAATAAGATCCATCAATGTGGGCCTTCTTGGATTTCTTCGGCCTAAAGGTGTTCCTTCTATAAGATTGAGGCCTTTTAGAGCACACAGGGTGACTCTTTTTGGCCTTGGTTTCTTCCAAAGTTTGAGCTGATTGTACTAGATGGCACCACATCTTTGGAATATCTTTGTAACCTGACGATACATATGAAATACACCCAAGCCTTCCAACTCTTTCCAAAAGTCAGGAATGATTGTACCCTTAATAGTCTCACAGACATCATCATAATCACATTTGTGTATCCACCATACATCATGCGCATGTAAATCATACAAAGAAGGAGGTTTAGGGATAAGGCCTTTTATGAGGTACAATTTCTCATCTCTCTTGAGATTCACTTTTAAGGAACGAGTCAATTAAATGATATTGCACCCATCAAAATGTTATGATCTCTCGTAGATCTTTAAGTTCAAGGACATGCATGTTAATGATATTGGATTTGGTTCTCATCTATAAAATTTTAACAAAATTCATTTAGTATTTTCAATATTTAAACTCTTTTAGTTTCTAAAAACATTAATTATCAAAGTCTAGGATCTAAGTTGCAAATCAAATAAATGGTTAGGTGACATTTATCCCATTTATTTGAATCCAACCTGGTGGATATTGATTGTCAATTATATCATACTATATAATTCCTAGATTTATGGGATCACTAAAAACAAATTTAAGACAGGTTTGATCTCATCTATGCCTCGGAACTCCCTTGCTTAGGTGATCTTTATCACAAAAGATTTTCGATCAAATCTTCCAATTTGAAAAACATGTGTAATCAGCCTATAACTTGGTTATAGAAATCGCGAAGACACCCTGTCGATCAAAAGATAACACTGAGCGGTTAGGTGACCTTTATCATACTAGTGCATACAAGAGATGTGCGAATGTTCTTCAAGATGGATTTCATATATTTCAGGTTTTAAAGGGTCTTTTATAGGTTTATAACGCTAGTTTTAAAACCATATGATATCATGATAATTGTATGCATCCAATTAATCATGGTATCAATTTTCCAAAAAATCACGTTTAAGGTTCAAATATAAAATTTGGTTATATATTTTGACGCAGTTCAATTTTAACGATTATATTCAATATTAAGTTTTAGTTTGAGCCATATAGAACCTTATTTATTACTTAATAACACTTCCTTTTATTATTACTATTTTGGAGTTTGAATAAGTTATAAAATCACCATTTTAGACTTATAATTTTACAATTTCAAAATTTACCGTTATTAACATTTTAATAAAACCAATTTTTATTTTAAAGTTTTAACTTGTTACATATTATGCTATCATTTTGAAAATTGAAAACCAAACTCTATGTGATGTTTATTTTGTCCAAAATATAGTTTGAGTTTGTGAAAATCTAATTTATCGACCACACAAAAGATTTGCATAAAAATAAACAACATAAGCATGCATAATAGTGTAAAACATGTCAAGTTCTAGTGACACTTTTATGAGCCAACATAAAAGAGTCAAGTCCTTTCCTAAGGGAACAAATGGACCAAAATCTTCAAGTCGTTCTTCATGCTGATTTCAAGCTCCCACTTGCATTGACAATCTACTTTATTGTAATTTTATAAAACTTTTATAAAAAATATGAACTTTTATAAAAATTCTTAAAACCATGGGCACCCTCTTGATCTTCAAAAATGGCCTCCATCTTCATCTTGTTACATATTTTATAAAATAAATCTAGTCTAAAACTAATCTATTACATAAAATAACAAAGATGAAAAACTAGCTACTTTTTACTACATACTTTATGAATAAAAGAATATTACAAACCATTTTAATAAATCAACCAACAACAACAACAACACAAAGGTCCATGGCTTGTTTATACATTCAAAAATACATATAAACATAAAACAACCTTGGTTTTTCTAAGATAAATTTAAGTGACAAAAAATGTGTTTATGTTTTTGTCACAAAGTTAACAATTAAAACTTGTCAAAGAAAATATGTATGAACTTATTTTTATACAAAAACAAGTTATCCATATTCTCCAAAAACTAAGATTTCCGAAAAACAAAAAATTTAACGAAACTTGCAAGTTGGCTCTCTAATACCAATTGTTGGGGTTTATTTCAAAAATAGTTTCAAAAACTTATAAAATGGCAAACAGAAGACTTCAAAATTTTGAAAATAACATAAACCAATTTATACCTACCAAGGAATATCGTGCAAGTTGTAGAAAGATTTAAACACCAACCAAAGAAAGGATGAAGAAATCATAGACTTTGTAGTGCTTTGGGTCATCTTGGGAGGTAATGCATATCCGGATTCCGGTCCTTGATGATCCCTTAATGCCGGTCCTCCATGGCTTGTTTATACACTCAAAAATACATATAAACATAAATCACACAAGTGATTCGTTCACCGGGAATGCTCCTGGGAGAATGCTTCGATGATAAAGTAAGTTCAAGAACGATGGAACAATGTTTAGACGAGTGTTTTTTGCATACCTGAGCCGACCTACCGGGGTTCTCTATTATATCGGCTTACCTCAGAAATAGACGAACCGAAATGTACTTTGCAGACGGGGGTCTAATCCTCATAAATGCTAATGTTGCCGAACGTACAAGAATGGTACCATAGATGACTCACTTGTCATGACAGTTTGTTATTCAGAGAACCAATAGCGGCCTTGAGTACTATACAGCCTGACACATGTTAGTATATATTAGTTGTATACCCGTTGCTTGTAGATAACGCTTGTTCTTTCGACCTTACTTCCTTTTCTGGGTTTGGTAGGCTCGTCGAATCGTGTATCGACCCTTCGAACATGGCTTGGTGACGCATGCCTCGGCAAATCATACCTCGGTAAATCGTGCCTTAAAGATAGTTTGGAGGTACATACCTCGGTAACCAGATATATACCTCATTAAGTCCCCCTAGTTAGAATTGGTGAGTGGAAATTCGAACTAGCCGTTGTATGACTAAGACTTTCTCGAGAAGTAGATAAGTCCTAATTAAGTTGTAGGTATTCGATTAGATAGTTGCACATTTTTTCGCTCATCATTTCCCTATAACACCGCAACTATCATCTCAAATCATCCATTACTCCTATAAAATTGGGGATAAGAGAACCGCTTCCCTTTCACCTTCTCATTTTTCTTTGTTCCTCCTTTTTTTCCTTTTCTTGTTATTGTAGAGATTTTTAAGCCCTAACTTCTTCATCATGGCTAAGGACGGCTTACGAATCATAATGCCTTATCAGTTCTTACTCAGAATTACTTGAACGATTTAGTCAAATCTTTTCACATAGATCCTCGATTTTGCCCTCAACTTCCTTCTTTAAATAAAACCATTACTAACCCCCCACTAGGTTGTGTTGGGGTACATTATATTTTTCTCAAGTCGGGCCTACAGCTTCCATCATTTCCTTTCTTAGGGATCATCTTTGATTATTACAAGGTTCATATCTCCCAGATAACCCCCAACGGCTTCCGGAAGATCATGTTTTTTATGTTGTTGTGTCGAGCCTTAGATATTCCTCCTCTCTTTCCATCTCCCGACACTTGTATGTGCCCATGATTAACAGTCCAGGGATTGATATATGTGATGGTCTCCCTTCTTCAATAAAAAATGGAAAGAAGAGTTTTTCTTTGCTGATGCTTTAACCATAGTTGGGCGTGCGTAGTTTAGGAATTTGGCACGGGATCCAAACTCTGTTCCTGAACTACTAATGTTGAGCACGGCATTGTCAAGAGGCCCGTAGTTAATTACCTTGTTTGGTCCGATCCTGAGGAATCACTTCTAGATATGGCTAACCTAGGTAGTACTTATGGGTCTCCTATTGCAACCGTAGTCCCCGCTTTAAGGGGAGATAATCTCACTTTTCTGGAGTGCCTTCACCGTAAGCACCGGTCCAAAACCGCAAAAAAGGGAAGCTCATCAACCACTAAGACCGATCCTCCTTCTGATGCAGATGTTGAGGTGAATCCGAGGTGATTAAGGATTCGACTATCCCTGATAGTCCGGTAAAATCTATTGGTGCCGCACCATTATCTTCTTATAATCTTCATGGCAAACCTCCACCAGTTCCTCTTGATCCTATATCGAAAGGAGCTTCTAGTGCTACATCAACCGAACCTCCTAAGCGTAAGCTGAGACCTTCAGACTCTTCAGCCGTTAGCGGTGCCTTCCTCGATTCTTATCCTAAGGGATTGCGCACTTCATGCTCTTCTCCTGGTCAAGGCCAGGGGGTTGTAGACCCCGTACTTAGCCTACCACCGCCCGACCTTTCTTTATCTGGTGAGGTTCTTCACAACTATTTGGTAACTTCTGACCCAACGATGATTTCCGCAGTGGACGCTATTTTATCTTCTCCAAAGGTTCCTCCTCCATCATCAGAAGCGCCAATTGAGTTAACTGCACTTCAGTCAAACTATTTTGTTACTACTGCTAAGCCTCTCCCTAGTGGTTCAACTCCCAAGGCTAAGTTTCGTAGGAGTGAACTTGCCCACCGCCTCTTTCGACAGAAGCTATTCAGTTCTTTTTCTCTTCCAGGTCCTATGCCGACTTTTGTCCCTATGATTTCCACCAATGTTCTTACCGTTGCTCCTTCTTCTACTGATCCTATTCCTAGTCCTGCTTTCGTTACCACTGCTCTTGTCGTTAATCCATCTTCTACTGAGGCTAATCCCGATCCTACCATCGTTATCAACCTGGATTCCTTGATTCCTGACATGGAAACTATGGAGTTTGATTCTACCGGTCCAACCTTTGATTCTTCTCTTACTGTACTTCTTCTTCCTTCGAAGACAAGTAAATATTCTTTTCCTACTTCATCCCATTTCCCTCTTTATTTAGAGGATTAACTTCATCTGTTTACAGGTAGTACTGCACCCCTTATGCCGACATCTCTCCGGTCTTGGTGTTGGTAGCGTCTTCATTGCCACCCTTCCTTCATCCCTCCACTAATACCAAATTTTCTTAGTTTCCTACCTTAGGAGATATGAATGATGAGTAAGGAATGGATAAGGCCCACACTCATATCCTTGAGGGTCTGCATTGGATTAATGAGGTATCAATGCGAAGAAAGGCTGGGGTTACTTCCTCTTCTTCATAGTGCATTGAATTCCAGAAGGCCTCTGAGCTTCTAGAGGATATCCGGGAAAATTATCATTCCTTGGAAAGGGAAAAAAAAGCGTTAGCATGAGAGAGATAGTATTTTGTTGCCGAGACCGGTCACCTGCTTCGGGATTTGGATCAGTATTCCCAATATCATGAGGAGCTCCTAAAGGCAAATGTTGAGATCAAGAACAAAATTACTAAGGTGAGTGCCCATCTTGCTACCCTAACCACAGAACTGGAAGAGGTTATAAAGAAAAACTCTGAGTTGGGCTTGGTCTGTTCCAAGAAAGAGATTCGGATTAGTCTGCTTCGGGAGAGTCTTGTTAAGTGTCAGCTTAAACTAAAAGATCAAATAGCCTGTTATGAGGAAATACAGGATGAGTCTTCTACTTCAAAGCAGGAAGCTCTTTTTCACCAACACCTATCCAAACAGGGATCTGAGGAGCTTCGTTAGGTCTTAAAGGAGGGAATATTCTCTTCGTTATGGTATCTGTTAAACTCTGAGGAATTTTGTACTATGAATGCCACCCTTCAGTCTGCCGTCATTGAGCTTAGCCTACACCTGGCCTGTTTGTAGATGAAGAATAGATATTCGGCAAAGCTTGATGGGAAAGAGGTTTTATACTCTTATTCGAATTTCGAGGAAGTTATACTGCAACACTTTTGCGACCTTACCAGTTACGACTATCCTTTTTTTCAAGATGCTAGACACCAATAACATGGATGTGGGTCTGCTAAAGAAACATTTGGAGGACACCGGCTTATCCACTAATGTAGAATGATTTACTTGGTGTAGGTGAAAAAGGAAATTCCTTTTATGTCAGCTTCGCTTGTATGCTTGTACTGCCTATATATGGAACAAATCTTTTGTGCCTTCTTTATGCTTGCTTGTTTTGTGTTTGATTCTTTTTTTTTATCATTATGCATAAGTCCCCATAACTCACTTATACTAATATCATGGCACTAGAATGTTGATAGTACGTTTAAAGCGGCGAACCATCATGTGTGAGTCATGGTGACCAAACATAACCAGACCATGGTGTTAGAAGCATGGTGACATGTTTTAAGGGTTGAACCATGATGTGCAAGTCATGGTGACCAAACATAACCGAACCATGGTGGTATGTTTTAAGGGTCAAACCATGATGTGCAAGTGATGATGACCAAACATAACCAGACCATGGTGTTAGAACCATGGCGGTATGTTTTAATGGTCAAACCATGATGTGCAAGTCATGACGAAACATAACCGAAACATGGTTCTAGAACCATGGTTGTATGTTTTAAGGGTCGAACCATGATGTGCAAGTCATGGTGACCAAATATAAACCGGACCATGGTGTTAGAACCATGGTGGTATTTTTTAAGGGTCAAACCATGATGTGCAAGTCATGGTGACCAAATATAACCGAACCATGGTGTTATAAATATGGTGGTATGTTTTAAGGTTCGAACCATCATGTGCAATTCATTGTGACCAAACATGACTAGACCATGGTGGAATGTTTTAAGTGTTAAACCGTGATGTGCAAGTTATGGTGACTAAACATGATCAGACCATGGTGTTAGGACCATGGTGGTATGTTTTAAGGGTCGAACCATGAAGTGCAAGTCATGGTGACGAAACATAACCAAACCATGGTGTTAGGACCATGGTGGTATGTTTTAAGGGTCGAACCATGATGTGCAAGTCAAGGTGACGAAACATGACCAGATCATGATGTTAGAACCATGGTGGTATGATTTAAATGTCGAACCCTGATGTGCAAGTCATGGTGATCAAACATGACAAGACCAAGGTGTTAGAATCATGGTCGTATGTTTTAAGGGACGAACCATGAAGTGCAAGTTATGGTGACCAATCATAACCAGACCATGGTGGTATGTTTTAAGGGTCGAACCATGATGTGTAAATCATGGTGACCAAACATAACCAGAGCATGGTGTTATAACAACGGTGGCATTTTTTAAGGTTCGAACTATATTGTGCAAGTCATAGTGACCAAACATAACCGGACCATGGTGTTAGAACCATGGTGTTATGTTTTAAGGTTTGAGTCATGATGTGCAAGTCATGGTGACCAAACATGACCGAACCATGGTGGTATGTTTTAAGGGTCGAACCATGATGTGCAAGTCATGGTGACCAAACATGACCGGACCATGGTGTTAGAACCATGGTGGTATGTTTTAAGGGTCGAACCATGAAGTGCAAGTCATGGTAAATAAACATAACCGAACCATGGTGTTAGAACCATGGTGGTATGTTTTAGGTCACCATGATTTATACTTCATGGTTCGATGCGAAACCGAAAAATGTGTTTCATTGAAATAAACTGGTCCAGTACAACTACATTTTTTCGATCTTATAAGTTTTTTTTATCATGAATGACAATTCAAAGATACACAAAAAAGAGAAAAAACTTCTTCTTCTGCTCTTATTAGTTGGACTATCGCTGCCTGAGTTCCTACCAGGGGTGGCCCTTGGCCTAGAAATGGAAAACATGCAAGTTATGCGTGTTCCATGTTCTAGGTAGTCTCATCCCCTGCATTTTTTCCAATACATACGACCCATTACGCTTGGCATCTACCACCTTATGCGGTCCCTCCGAATTGGGACTTAACTTCCCCAGGGGTTCCTGCCTCTTAGCTTCGTTCTTCCTCGGTACCAAATCACTGACCTTACATGTCCTTCCTTTCACTCATTTATTGTGCTATCCTTCTACTAAATTCTTGTATGAAGCCTGGTGTATGAAAGTGTTTTCTCGTCTTTCTTCAAGTAAATCCAGATGCACTCTTAAGTTGGTTGAATTTGCTTCGGGGTTCGCCTGCATGGTCCGAGTGGTTCGGATAGTTACCTCGATCGCTCTCACGACCTCGCTTCCGTATACCATACTAAAGGGTGTTTCCTTTGTTGGGGTTCGTACAGTGGTTCGGTAGGACCATAGTATATGTTGTAGCTCATCTACCCAACTCCCTTTTGAATTGCCTAGACTGGCTTTTATTCCTTTCACTATTGTTCGGTTCGTTACTTCTACCTGCCCGTTTGCTTAAGGGTGGGCCACTTAGGTGAAATTTTGCTTAATACCCTTGTCTTGACACCATTTTTAAACGGATTATCTACAAACTATTTCCCATTATTTCTTATTATTGTGTGAGGCAACCCAAAGCAGCATACAATTTGCCTCCACACGAATTTGACGATCTTCTTCCCTGATATGACAGCTACTAGTTCTTACTCTACCCATTTTGTGAGGTAATCTATGGCGACTATCAAGAATTTCATCCTTCCTGGAGCTTTAGGGAATAGATCGATGATGTCAATCCTCCATTGCAGGAAATGCCATGGACTGGAGATGCTCATCATAGGAGCAGAAGGTAGGGTCAGCACGTTGGAATGTATTTGGCAACTATGGCATTTTCGAACTACTTCATTTGTGTCTTTAGTCATAAATGACCTGAAATACCCTGTGCGCAGGATCCTCTGTACCATTTCTCGAAATCCAATGTGACTCCCACATATTCCAACATCATTTTCCACGATCACCTGACTGGATTTTTCCATAGTCAAGTATTTCAACCATGGGGTCGAATAGCGTTTTCTGTACAACCTACACTTGTACATGGTATAGTTGGCTGCGTTAACTTGCACTTTTCAGACATCTTTTTCATCATCGAGCTGCAAGCCAGTGGTAAGGTATTGTGTCATCGACACCATCCATAGGCTAGTTTCTTCGCTTAACTCCATTGTTTCCTCCGATTCTTCTTCTATACTTTTTCTTCGGAGGATTTCCACCAACACCTTTTTCGAAAGATGGTCGAACACTACCGCAACCAACTTACTCAGGGATCCGCTTCTTTGTTCTTTGATCGAGGGATATGGATTATATCAAAATTTTGAAAACGTTTGATCAATCCCTTTACTTTCTCCAGGTACTTCACAATGCGGGCCTCCTTAGCTTCAAAATTCCCATTTAGTTGATTTTCCACCAGGCAGGAGTCTACAAAAGCTCGTACCTTTTGTACTCCAACTTCTAGGGAAATTTGCAAGCCAACGAGTAGTGCTTCATACTCTGCCTCATTGTTTGAGTATTTAAGTGAAAACGTAATGCGTAGGTTAACCGATCCTCAATTGGGATGATGAGAATGATACCCTCTCCTAAACTATCATGGATCGAAGCCCCGTCTATGTACATCATCCAGTGGGCTTGAAGGTCATTCCTCGGTTGAGTTATACATAGCCTAGTTAGGTCAGTATTTGGTGTCGCCACTACCCATGTTATAGCTTTTTCTTCACCTGGTATTTCAGTAAGAAAATCTGCTAAGGCTTGAGCGTTCATGCTTTCCTTTGGTCGGTACGTGACATCGTATTCCCCTAGCTCGACGGTCCACTTCGTAATTCAACCCGAGAATTCCGGCTGAATCAGAATCTGTCTGAGGGGCTGGTTTGTTAGGACGGTGATGGGATGTGCTTGGAAATATCTCTTCAGCCTCCTCATTCTATACAGTAATGTCAGCATGAGCTTTTCTATAACAGATTAGTTTAGTTCTGCTCCTTGTAGACCCTGAATTATGAAGTAAATAGGTACCTGCTTCTTGTCTCTCTCGGCCACAAGTACTTCACTTATGGCTTCCCTATTAGATGATAGGTATACGACCAGACGTTCTCCGGCCTTAAGGCTACCCAGTGTAGGAAGCCTTTCCAGGTTTTCTTTCAATTTTTCCAGGGCATTCTCCATATCCGCTATCCATGTGATGATTCCTTTCCCCAACTGATTTTTGAGGGATTGGAAGAAAGGGAGTGGTTGTTCTGATGACTTTGCCAGGAATATCCCTAGGGCGGCCATCTTTCCCACCAAACTCTACACCTCTTTGATAGTTCTAGGACTTATGATGTTTCGCAAATTTGTCCGGGTTATCCTCAATCCCCTGAGTGGACACGATGTGTCCCAAGAACTTTCCCTTATGGACCCCGAAGATGCATTTTTTTGGGTTTAGCTTCATGTTGGTCTCTATTAAACGAACCATCATCTCCTCAATATCCCATAGGAACTCATTTTCTTCTTTTCTTTTAATTACCATGTCATCAACGTACACCTTTATATTCCGACCTATCTGCCGCTCGAACACCCTGTCAAATAGCCTTTTGTACGTCGCCTCTGTATTCCTCAACCCAAAAGGCATCTTCCTATATGTAACGCCCGCAGATTCGGGCGAGTCAATTTAGAGACAATGAGCGTCAAAAATGACTTTTTGATGGAATATTATTTAGAAGGAGTAATCTTAACCAAGTTATAGTATATGTCACAAGGGTTCCGTACATATAAAGAACGCCGAAATCCGAGTTATAACGAAAAAGTTATGACCCGTCGAAGTTTTACGGCAAAATCGGCACGACACCGGGAATCGTAAAAAGTGAACTTACGATAAAATACTTTCTAGCCTTAGCAATCCAAACAAAAGTCGTAGTATATGTTAAACCGAGAGTGTGCATAAAAAGAACGTCCAAATCTGACTTCGTATGAGAAAGTTATGATTTTTCTAAGATTTAGCATAGCAGTACACAACCCGAAATTCGAATTTTAGATCGGTCGATTTTTAACCAAAAAAGCCTAAACGAGAAATGAAGATATCATTAATAGGAGTTCAACAATAAAAAGACAGTCGAAAACGGAGCTCGGATGCGAAAGATATAGACGAAACTTAGTCCCTACTCTTCAAGCGCAACGAATTCGATACAGTTTTGTAAATCTGAGATAGAGTGAGAATTAGCCAACGGGATCTAAATGAAAGTTGTAGTAATCGTAAATACCAACATGTGGATATAAAGAACGTCGATAATAGAGCTCGTATGCGAAAGCTATGGACGAAACTTAGTCCCTACTCTTCGAGCGCGATAAATTCGATACAGTTTTGCAAATTGGAGATAGAATGAGAATTAGCCGACGAGGTCTAAATAAAAGTTGTAGTACTTGTAAATACCAACGTGTGGATATAAAGAATGTAGAAAACGGAGCTCGTACGCGGAAGATACGGACGAAACTTAGGGCCTACTCTACGATA
The DNA here is from genome assembly GCF_052849685.1 of Lactuca virosa. Lineage (NCBI taxonomy): Eukaryota > Viridiplantae > Streptophyta > Magnoliopsida > Asterales > Asteraceae > Lactuca > Lactuca virosa. The sequence goes on along the minus strand of NC_136431.1, from coordinate 14,498,030 downwards.
AAATCCCTCTAAATAAAGGGTGAATCCTTCATATTTTCTTCACACCATAAGCCTTTCTTTCTCTCTCTAACTTCTCTCTAGACTCCCTAAACCCCCCTAAAGCCTAGGAAACTTCCCTAGCGCTAGAAGAAAGCCCCGGAGCGCACGAAGGCTCCGAGAAAACGAGCTTTTCGGCTCAGAAGCTCTGCTCCAATGGAGCCCGGTTTTTAATAAAACCCGCTGTAAGTGAAATAAGCCTACCATACTTTAAATATAGCTTATATTTAAATATAATATCATTATTATGAACCTAGAAATAAGATTTATCAGTGATTCAAAGTCGTTATACTGATTGATCTACTTACGGGAATGATGTCTAGGCTGTGATTTAGTGAGGTGTTTAAAGTGGGATTTCCAAACAGTATACTTCATATACCAAACGGACCCTACCTCCGATATGATCCTACCTGGTGGTTCCTTACTTGATAGATCATGAAAGTAGACTTTGATTTAATGATGAATCTAGACTAATAATTAGTCGCAATAAAGACTAGACTAAAACTTAGCGATAATAATGTTAGGTTTCGTCGAAGGAAAATAGAATCGTTAGAAGCGAAGCACTGCCCGAATTTGGAATCACCACCTTAACAAGTGAGTGCATAGTTACATTCATCTTACACATAGATATGAAGTATTTTATATAAATTACGTGCTATGTGTGTATACTGTCTGAATACTTGCTGTCTATGCTGGATGAAACGTTTTATACATGTTTTAAATGATCTAAACTGTATATGTATTTTATATCTACAAAATGTGTTGGGTAAAACATGGGTAGATTAGAGGTGAGATAAATGATGAGCGATGAAAGAAGAGATAAATGATGAGCGATGAAAGATGAGATGAATGATGAGCGATGATATATGAGTGATAAAATATGGTGCAAAGCGATGACCTAAGCGATGAGCCAAACGATGAGCCAAACGATGACCCAAGTGATGGCCCCGTCATCTAGCAGAGTATGGATGACAACCACGGACTATTCTAGACAGTCTAGTGGAACACTAGCAGGCTCGCAACCTGTAGGTGTTGTGAACCATGTGTTCACCCGGTGTACTCTAAAAACCCATTGACAGGTATTACGAGTGGACTCTCGAAAACGATACTGTCAATAAACGAGATAAACCCTGACGACATAATAATTATATTATTGTGGGTTGAAAACACTATGTACTCACCAGGTTTCCCAACCTGACCCACTCAAGCTTATTTGTATCACATGTGTCGATATGAAGCTACTTTACACTGAGGGATTTAAAAGAGATGTAGATCACTAGTGTAAATGAATGTACGTTCTGTTTATGCTTATGTTTCTGTATTGACGATGACATCCCAAATGTTTTAAAATGGATAAAAATACATTTCTTCGGAAATGCTTTGATAACGTATTTATCATGTTTTCTGGGAACAAATTCCGCAACATTTTTATTAAAAGAGGTACTCTGATTTTTATAAAGCATAAACAAAATCGGTCTTTTCTGGCCGTGAAAATGGGGATGTCACACTATAGTAGAATGTTCCCTTCTCTGTGTAAAAGGTCGTTTTATCTTCTTCTTCCTTCGCCATCTGCACTTGGTGATATCCTTTGTATGCATCTAGGAATGACTTCCATTTATGTCCTCCCAAGGATTCTATCTTTTGCTATACTTTTGGGAGTGGGTAGCTATCCTTCGGGAAAGCGTTGTTTAGACTGGTGAAATCCATGCACATTCATATAGACCCATAATTTTTTGTTACCAGGACTGGATTTGCAATCTAGACCATCAATTGGGTTGCCTGAACTACCCCCGTGTGGACAAGTTCTTCAACCTCTCTGTTCACAACATCATTCCGCCCTCTTTCCATTGTCCTCTTCTTCTGCTTGATTGGTGGAAAAATGGGATTGACGTTCAAACGATGTTCGATGATGGCCCTAGGGATCTCCTTCATGTCCTCCGACTTCCATGCGAACACATTAGTGTACCCAGTTAGTAGTTTCGTTAAACCGTGTTTGAGATCGTCTGGTAACTCTACCCCGATCCTTATCATTTGATCCCTACTTTCGGGACGTAGGCTCACCTCTTCTTCTTCCGTCGATGCACTGGCCTCCTTTTCCCTCCCAGGGAGGGGGGGGGGGGTTGGGTTCTTTAGCGTTGTTATGGTCATTGCGCTTCATCGATATGTTTCTCAAAGTAATGATGTCGTGCTCTGAAGGGAATTTTTGTAAACCATTCACCGTTAAAGGAACAACCTGTAGCTGATATAACACCGTTCTTCACAGGAGCATGTTATAGGGCGAAGATGCCTTTATAATGATTAAATATGCCAAAATCATTTTCCGCAGGTCCTTCTGATAATCTACCAATGTGAATGGTAAAGAGACTTTCCCTTCAGGCCATAGGACCTGTCCAACAAACCCTACTATGGCCGAGGTGGCTGGCTCAATAAAATTTTTAACAGCTTTTGGTACTTGGGCCAGGCAATGTGAATATATAATATTAACCAATCTTCCATTATATACGTATATTTGACGAATGAGAGTCTTACTGACCGAACCTTTGATTATCAGTGGTTTGCTTCATTGATGCCCGAATGGGATCGTTCGGGGAAAACTCCAGCCCGACCCACTTTCTCTTCTTTGCTGGTAATCTGTTATATCCAAACCGTAACATCATCACCTCGGTGTCGTACATCACTTCTTCCTTTCAAGCCTATGGAACTTCCCTGGCTAGGTCCCCTTTACATCTCTCTTTCTCCTTCTTCAACCCTTCTCAATCGGTGGTAGCATGCTCCAATTCTTTGTAGAAATTGCAGTACTAGTCGGGGTCTCTGATGTATCTTCTCTGGGCCTTCCCACCATTATCATTTTTCACCTCTTTCTGCGGTCTCATGTCATATGTTTCGTGCCTATAAGGGTTAGCCATGTTATGGTACCTTCCCCTATCTGACCGCGCCATATGAGAATACCTTCTTGTCCTTCCAGGGTTATCCCTGCCGAGTGTTCGAACCGGTGCCGGAGCTCCTTCTTTACGTCCCATGGGCTGGCCCCTTTCTCCATGCATATTTTTTTTGTGCTTTCATCTTCTTGCCTAATGAACCGATTAAGTTTCCTTAGTATCTCTTATACGTTATTTCAGTCCCGTCCAACTATCTTTTAGAAAAGCTTTCCTTCTAATAATCCATATGTGAAAGCTATTATGATTATCAGATCGTCTCTAGTGGGAATTCTTCTGCTTATCTCGTTGAATCGATTAAAATAGGATTTATTCGACTATCCATCTTTCTGTTTGCATGCAAATATGGCATGGGCTTGCTTCTGGAATCTTCTTTGTTGTATAAAGTTGTTGCAGAACTTTTGACATAGTTCCTCGAAGCTTCCGATGCTTCGTGAGGGAAGACTAGCCAGCTAATAACGGGCTGACCCATCAAGTGTGCATGCGAAGTATAAACACCACAGTTTTGGGTCCATAGGAATCATCTTTATAGGCCATTGAAAACTGGACACATGATCGTCCGGATCTCCTCTGCCATCATAGGGCTTCATTGCAGGTCCTTTCAAACACACAGGAATAGGTGTGTTGTTTATTTCGTCGGTAAACGGATTTTTGAAGTTTAACTTTCCCATTGTTCTGTTGTACTCCTTAACATTTTCACGCGAGTCTCTAGTATTTCGTCTCTCTCGCATGTATCATTTCTTTCCTTCTTCCTGCATTTCCTTCCCAGTTCCTACGCTCGATCATCGTTCTCTCTTTCACGTGTTAGCTTCTTCTCTTTGTCCCTTAGTGATATTTTCATGGACTTGAACCGCTGAAACTCCTCAAAATCCCTCATATCTTGTTTCATTTTGCAGTTCTTCCTCACGATAAGGGACGTTCATATCTCTTGCTACTGTTACAATTTGAGGTGTTTCACCTTGTGCTTCTAACAGTTGCATTCTCGCGACTGGATTGTTATCGACGTTGTTTGTAGGATTTCCGGCGGTGACCATTTGTTACGGGTCCAAAGGATGGTGCCACGTAATGTGTATCCGGATTTCGGTCCTCAATGATCCGTTAACATCGGTGATGAAGGAGGTATGAATCCTGAGATAACAACACATACTCGAGTCATTCACTGCAAATGCTCCCAGGAGAATGCTCCAATGATAAAGTTAGGTCAAGAACGATGGAACATTATTTAGAGTAAATATAAGTTCGAGTTTTTTTTGTATACCTAAACTGACCTACCGGGGACTCTATTTATATCGGCTTACCTTGGGAATAGGCGACCCGAAATGTACTGTGCAGACGGGGGGTCTAATCCTCATAAATGCTCAAGTTGCCGAACGTACAAGAATGGTAGTATAGAGGAGTTACCCTTCATGTTAGTTTGTTATTCGGAGAAACATTAGTGACCTTGAGTATTGTACGGCCTGACTTATGTCAGTATATATTAGCTATATACATGTGGCTTGTACATAAAGCTTGTTCTCTCGACCTTACTTCCTTTTCCAGGTTCGGTAGGCTCGGCGAATTGTGTATCGGTCCTTCGAACATGGCTCGGTGACGCATGCCTCGCCAAATCATACCTCGGTAAATCATACTTCGGTAATTCGTGCCTCGGAGGTAGTTTGGAGGTACATACCTCGGTAACCAGGTATATACCTCATTAGGAGGCTTGGAAGTTGATGGAGAATGATGAATTTTAGAGACACCAACAATAACTCAACTTGATGTAGAATGCTAGTTCTTTTGTATAAAACTCTTAAGACTCTTTATCGTGAACTTCATAACCAATATGAACTTCAAAAGAGCATAAGATAAGCAAGTATTCTTCAAGTTTAAACTCAAAACTAGATAGAGTAGGAGAGAGCATGCATGTTACGGTTTATAGACAAAAGAAAAAAGAAACAGTTAAAGCCTTTATAAAGCACTTTTAAGTCCTTAACTCTTTTAGCCATCCATACACCTACACCTAAGTGTCTCCCATGCTTCTTAAGACATGTAATTCTTTTCATTTAAAAAATCAAAGCCCATAAAATGCTTCCTAGAAGCATACTACGATTTTTATATATAAAAGAAGTCAAACATTGTAATTTTTATAATAAACTCTTTTATAAAATATAAACCTTAACATTTTGGTAAAAAACAAAAAGTTCTTTTGGTCCAAAATATTGTACATGACTTAATAATTCATATCATATGAATTATATAATGTCAATTGCTAATGAAAATTATTATTTCCTGGAAATAAATAATTTCCAATTAATTATAACAGTTTATTGAATATTTATTAAAATCATTTTCTAATAAATAATCAATTGTATCAAGTTGTTAGTGTGACCCATTAGTATCATATATTGATTAACAATATCATTTAAATATGATTCTTGAGCATAGTAGATCTTTCAACATTATATTTTGCAAAGTCTGCCCGATTATAACAAAAATGGACAAAAACAATTCACGGACTAACCCAATCATGAACCTCTCGAGCTTCTTTTAAACCATACGTCAAACCAGAGTACATCCCAATAGCTAGACCTGAGATGAAATATATCATTAATAATAATAATAATAATAATAATAATAATATTATTATTATTATTAGTATTATTATTATTATTATTATTATTATCATCGTAATCATTATAATTTTAATTATTATTATTACTACTGTTATTATTTGGAGTCCATTAGATTAGTTTCTTAGCCCCCGTTGTATAGATTCTTTCCATGTCTTGTCACCTAAAAACATCAAAAAAAAATAAACAAAACAAGGTCTTAATTATTTTCGATGTTGTTCTATAACTTGTAATATGATTTGAATAATAAATATTCAAGTATAAAGTACATGTTCATTACCATAATATGATGATGTTCAAAAAATCTTCAGAGAGAATGATGCCAAATTGAAGAAATGAAAGGGAAAATAAGGAAGAGAAAATTTGTAACAAAAATATCAAGACTTAAACAGAGGTTCTGTTAGTTTACCCTACAAATCAACATCAATAACAAACATTATAATTACTACTACTCTATATAACCTTTTATGGGATAATATCATAAAAGGCCTCAAGTTTGGCGAAAATGTCAACTTTATCCTCTGACAGAATTTAGGTTCGTTTATGCCGCAAACTTATAAAAAAAATTTCAATTTTGCCATTTTTACATGTTGAGCCGGTCATATGTACATGTGGCGAGCCACATGTGCGCTGAGATCATACCATGAAAGCCTCAAAACTTCCTTTTTATAACATTATCCCAACCTTTTATCTAATAAAAGTAAAAAGATATGAGATCATACCATGAAAGCCTCAAAACTTCCTTTTATTGGAGACATTGGTTTTATCTCCACTTGCATCTCTTTATATTTATACTAGACGAATTCACGCGCGTTGCGCGGCGCAGGTTATAAATATATTGTTAGAATATTAAAAAATATATGTTTATAATGGTTATGTTATTGACATTAACTTTAACATAATATTTATCTATTTAGTATTATTTTTAACAATTATTATGATTGATTAATTCAAATTTTTACTTATGCAATTATTTCCTAATTTCATTAATGATATTCATTTAAAATACAATTTATTTGTAGCTAACGTTATGTAATTTATAATTTGATGTTATTATCATTTAAAATTATTGTTCATTAATTTTAAATCACTTATTATTATTAATAAGTTAAAGAAAACTTTTAAGAAACACTTAATATTATTATTCAAATATGAAACATATACTAAATAATAAAGTGATAAGATTGATAATTTGCATTTCAAAAGAGACTTGCATGGATAATATGACATATCCATGATTTTTATAATTTGATTTTATTATTTATAATTATTGTTCGTTACTTTTAAAACCACTTATTATTATTAATAAATGAAAGAAAACTTTTAAAAAACACTTATTATTATACTTAAAATGCTAAACATATACTAAAATATAAAGTGATAAGATAGACAATTTGTATTTTAAAAGAGACTTACATGGATCATATGACATTTCCGTTATTTTAATTAATTATTGCTTTGAAGCAACACAAACATACAAACATATATACAATATTTTATTAAATATTATCTATATCACATTTCATAACATATGATGGATAACATGAATCTAATCTAATTTACATTAAAATTTCAACCACAACATACAATGGTTGTCTTAAAAGAATACTTAAACCAAAAAAAATAAAATACAAAAGACTTAGTATATAACAAAATTACAAATTAAAAACTTTAGCATAATAACATGGCTCAAAAAATAGTCCAAAACACTCAAACCAACACAAAAACCTTCAAACTTGTTTTCTTTGTGAATTTTATATGTGATTGGTATTTGTGTGTCTACTCAAAGAGAATGGTCTTTTATAGTAGACTATCCACTAATTGCTTATTAAACATATTATATAAGTTATAAAACTTTTGAATGGTTAATCATTATTAAAAGACTTTTGAGTGGTATCCATTTAAATAGGAGGTTTCAAATGAATATGGTTTGCGTAAAAATGTCTCATGGGAGTTTCAAATGAATGTGCTGAAAGAAAAAACTTCCTTTATAAGTATACTAGACGAATTCTCATGCATTGCGCAACGTAGGTTAAAAATATATTGTTAAAATGTTAAAAAAATATATGTTTAAAATGGTTATGTTATTGACATTAACTTTGACATAATATTTTGAACAATATTATTCATTGACATCAACCCACCTTCCTGATTAATAAAATTATATATAATTACTATTTAATATTATTTTTAACAATTATTATGATTGATTAATTTAAATTTTTACTTATGCGATTATTTTCTAATTTCAATAATGATGTTCATTTAAAATACAATTTATTTGTTGTTAACATTATGTAATTTATAAATTAATGTTATTATCATTTAAAAATATTGTTCTTTAGTTTTAAACCACTTATTATTATTAATAAATTAAAGAAGACTTTTAAGAAACACTTAATATTACTATTAAAATGTGAAACATACACTAAATAATAATCTGATAAGATAGACAATTTGCATTTCAAAAGAGACTTGCATGGATAATATGACATATCCATGATTTTTATAATTTGATTTTATTATTTATAATTATGGTTCATTAGTTTTAAAACCACTTATTATTATTAATAAACAAGAGAAAACTTTTAAAAGACACTTATTATTATAATTAAAATGTTAAACATATACTAAAATATAAAGTGATAAGATAGACAATTTACATTTTAAAAGAGACTTACATGGATACAATGGGTAATATTGCTTATCCATGATTTTTTATTAACTATTACTTTGAAGCAACACAAACATACAAACATATATATTATATTTAATTAAATGTTATTTATATCACTTTCCATAACATATGATCCATAACATTAATCTAATCTAAATTACATTAAAGTTTCAACCACAACATACAATGATTGTCTTAAAAGAATACTTAAACCAAGAAAAATATAGAAAAAGAATTTGTATATAACAAACTTACAAATTAAAAACTTTAACATAATAACATGGTTCGAAAAATGGTCCAAAGCCCTCAAACCAACACAAAACCTTTAAACTTGTTTTCTTTGTGAATTTTGTATGTGATTTGTATTTGTGTGTCTACTAAAAAAGAATGATATTTTTATAGTAGACTATCCATTAATTGCTTATTAAACATATTATATAAGTTAAAATCTTTCATGATGTATGATTAATTACTTTGAAGATGAAAATGTATGGGGGTTTCAAATGCATGAGGTGCTTGAAAATTTGTGTGGGAGGTGATAGGAAAAATATATCATTTATAAGTATAGTATGATATAGATATAAATTAGAAAGCAACTTAATTAACATTAAATTTTGTTTATGTTGAATTAAAAGTAAAAAGATATGAGATCATACCATGCAACAACTTTTTATTTTTCTTCAATTTATGCAAGATAATGATTTTTAGACAGAAATATGCAACTAGAGATCGACTACCACATGTTGTGGTATGTGCAACTAATTGGATTTTATAAAATAATGTTTCAGTTTCTTTTACTTAAGGATCAAAAAATTAGCATCTGAAGCCAAACTCACAACGTTGTCCATAATAAGTTTTGATGATAACATGAAATAGTACTTGATCATTGTCTTCATTATAAATAAAAGGGAAATCTCCAATAAAATCCCTAAATTTTGGCCCGGTTTACATTTTAGTCCTAAACTAATTTTTGTTTAGGAAAAAATCCTAAAAACCAGCAAAAGTATGCATTTTGATCCTTTTTGACTGGTTGAAACCGGCAACAAATTAATTTGGGACTATTTCATAAACTGACCCAAAATATTGAGACTATTTCACAAAATGACCCAAAATATTGGGACTTTTCTGCAAAAAAAAAAATACTAGGACTTTTCTGCAAACAAAAACCTTATTATTATTATTATTATTATTATATTAAAAATATAAAAAGTATACTAATTTTTAATTCATTATTATTAATATTTTTAATAATACATATAAATACACTTAAATACAAAAAATATTAAAGAAATTATTTAAAGGTGAAGGTGGTGGTGATGGTAATGCTTTAAGCATTGAAATCATGAATATATGCTTTCATGTCTTCACTTTGTATATGATCATTTCACATTTCTTATTATTGTTTTCAATTCAAAATATTAACACTTAACAATTTAAAAGAAGTTGCCTATTTGTAAAATTGTGTATATTTAGTTTAAGATAAAAGGATTTCTCACTTTGTATATAAATTTTTTTAAGGAAGAATGATTTTTTTCAAATCCAACAGATCCACAATAAATATTTACATTGGTGGCCCATATCAAAGTTCGAAAATATTAATTACAATATCTTGTTTAATAGAAAGTAATATGACTTGTTTTGCTTTATCATACTATATCTGCTATGTTTCCAAAAAAACCACAAGGATAAAGTAATGAAAAAGAGCAACACACATGTTGGTAATTCAAATATTTACACACAAGACATACACGCATATCATACGCTCACTATTTGTAAACAATTTGAAAAATCAGGCTTCTTTTAAATTGTTAAATGTTAATATTCTGAATTAAAAACAATAATAACAAATGTGAAATGACCATATACAAAGTTATATTATACAAACATACATTCATGATTTCAATGTTTAAAGCATTACTATCCGCTCAACCTTCACATTTATAAAATGTCTTTAATATTTTTTTAACTTAAATGTATTTATATGTATTATTAATAATATTAATAATAACAAATTTAAAAAATAGTATACTTATTTATATTTTTAATAATAATAATAATAATAATAATAATAATAAAGTTTTTTGTTTGCAGAAAAGCCCTAATATTTTTTGTTTTTGCAGAAAAGTCTCAATATTTTGGGTCAATTTATGAAATAGTCCCAAATTAATTTGTTACCGGTTCCAACCAGTCAAAAAGGGTCAAAATGCAAACTTTTGCCGGTTTTAGGACTTTTTCGTAAACAAAAATTAGTTTATGACTAAAACATAAATCGGGCTAAAATTTTAAGACTTTATTGGAGATTTCCCTAAATAAAACAGCTGAATTTTATGGTTTCAAATTCTTGTTGCACTTCATTTGTACTTTACACATGATTAAGCAATTCTATAAACTATGGTAAATCAAACGGTTATGGATGATTAGTATTTTTTATTTTATGAACTTGCTCTTAGAGAAGAAATGTGTCCTCTTGATGTGTAATGAACAGAAATTTGAGAATTGGAGTGATAAAGGATGTACGTCAAGTTTTTTCGCCATCGTGTTCGTCAATGTTTGTTTGGATCCAAAAAAATGAAGATTGGGAGAATATCTCTGAGTTGCAGACGATGGATTAAAGAGAGATCAATGGAAAAAGCGGTGATGTATGTGTGTACTCTATAGATGGGTGTATTGAGGCGGTGGATCATTTGATGTCTGCATCCCATTGGAAGCAATGGGGTGGGAGCAGATTAAAGACTAAACTTTCCAACCACTTAAAATAGTGTTGCCAAAATCTAAAGGAACAAAAGTTTATTTTACATTTGACTTTCCAAAATTAATATGTATATATAATTTGCTTTCAAGTATATCAATAACCATTATTTATTTATCAAATAAAAAACATTATTATGACGCATGAATTAACTATTAAATAAATAAAAATAGTTATTATGTATCAAATTAAATAGTTATACTTTTATTGGTAATGATGAAAAGTTAATAAAAGGGAGAATGTTAATCTTAACAAAGCGATTTGCTTCATACAGATAAGTCTAACCGGATATATATATATATATATATATATATATATATATATATATATATATATATATATATATATATATATATATATATATATCCACTTTACTATCTAAAGTTTTAAACCAAAATATAATAAAATTAATACAACCATATTTCATGGAACATGAATAACAAACAGAATACTAATTTTTTATTAGTCATAAATCATACTTAGATATTTTTTCTTAATATTAAACGAAGTTTTTGATTTTACAACTGACTGTTCAATTTCGATTTGAGGATATAAATAATAAATAAAGCTTAAAAAAATTACAAATAACAGGGTCTATAATGGATTATTTGTTTTATTATCATTAGATAAATAAATTTTAATTCCCATTATCGTTTATTTGTAATGGAAAAATATATGATGATCAATGGATAACTATTATGCTTGGTTTGTAATTCAAATCCAGTTGAGATAAGATTTGAGCGCAAAATATTCCGGAAAAGATATATACCCAAAAGAAATACAGATACTGGATTAGATTAATCATCTATAAATACAATCTTGTTTTTCCTAATCTCCTCAATTTGTCATTTAATCTTTTACTCATTGATAAGCTTCAACAATGGCGGGAGGTACCGGAATCGGTTCCGGTAACGGAAAAGCTTACCCCGGGAATCTCACACTCAACGTTTTCATAACATGTATGGTGGCGGCCTGCGGTGGTCTGATTTTCGGATACGATATCGGGATTTCAGGTTTAAAACTGATCATCACTTTTTATATCCTTTAATTAAGAGAAGATCGAAATCTAATCATCTTGTCTATAATTTTCAGGTGGAGTGACATCTATGTCGCCGTTCTTGAAGGAATTCTTCCCAGCGGTTTACGAGAAGGAATCTAAACTCGTTGCTTCGAGCAACCAATACTGCAAGTTCAACAGTACCACATTGACCATGTTCACATCTTCGTTATACTTGGCTGCATTGGTGGCTTCATGGTTTGCTTCCGTCATAACCAGGTCTTGTGGTCGGAAAATATCCATGCTTATCGGCGGCTGTGTTTTCTGCGCCGGAGCACTCCTCAATGCCTTTGCTCAAAACGTTCTAATGCTTATTATCGGTCGTATTCTTCTTGGTATTGGTATCGGGTTTGCTAATCAGGTAATCTTTTTATTTGTTTAATCACATTCCTTTATGTTGCGTAAAGATTTGATCTTGATGTGTATATCATCTCGTCATGTTCTTGTAGTCTGTGCCTCTATATCTCTCCGAGATGGCTCCTTACAAGTATCGTGGTGCTCTCAACATGATGTTCCAACTATCCATCACCATCGGAATTCTAATCGCCAACGCAGTCAACTACGCATTTGCCCAAATCAAGGGCGGATGGGGGTGGCGTTTGAGTTTGGGAGGAGCCATTGTTCCTGCCATAATCTTTATCGTTGGCTCTCTTTTTCTTCCAGATACCCCAAACTCACTTATCGAACGTGGAAAGGTCACAGAAGCCAAAGCAATGTTACTCAAAATCCGTGGTGTAGATAGTGTCGATGATGAGTTTAACGATATGATTGCAGCTAGCGAGGAATCAAAAAAGATTAAACACCCATGGTTTAATCTTCTTCGTAGAAAGTATAGACCACAGTTAACTTTCGCTATCCTCATCCCACTTTTCCAACAACTCACTGGAATGAACGTGTTCATGTTCTATGCCCCGGTTTTGTTCAAAACAATGGGGTTTGGAGATAACGCTTCACTCTTTTCTGCCCTAATCACTGGCATCGTTAACACGTTAGCAACTTTTGTCTCAATCTTTACTGTCGATAAATTTGGAAGAAGGGTTTTGTTCATTCAGGGTGGAATTCAAATGTTTATAATGCAGGTAATAACAATCTCACATTATTTTAGGGTTTTGGTAACGATTATAAACAACTGGTTATAATATTTAATCGATGTTTATGTATAGGTGGTTATTACCGTTGCAATCGCATGGAAGTTTGGGTTACAAGGAAACCCTGGTGAGCTTGAGATGTGGTATTCTGTTCTTGTGGTCGTAGCCATTTGCATATACATTGCAGGGTTTGCATGGTCATGGGGTCCGTTGGGTTGGCTCGTGCCCAGTGAAATCTTCCCTCTCGAGATCCGATCAGCTGCACAAAGTGTTAATGTTTCCGTCAACATGATCTTTACCTTTTTTGTTGCTCAAATCTTTCTTCAGATGTTGTGTGCCCTCAGGTCATAACTTACTTTCTTTTTATATCTCTATATATTATCTAACTTTTAAAGGCTGTATTTATATCTAATATACATGCATGGGTGTTTAATTTTCAGGTTTGGGTTGTTTATTTTCTTTATGTTCTGGGTGGTGATCATGACTGGTTTCATCTACAAATATTTGCCGGAGACAAAGGGAATTCCCATCGAAGAGATGGCCGGAGTCTGGAAAGAGCACCCGGTTTGGAAAAGATATGTTCCGGTGGTTGACGAAGAACTGGCTCCGGTGGGTGATAATAAAGAAAACGAAGATAAAGAGAAAAATATAAGTTAGAGGCTTTTCCGATTTTAGTTCGTAGTACAATTATATTTAGGAATTTGTTATTAGCGTTTTAGGGTTTCATGGTTTTTAGATTTTATTAGTTTTATATTAGGTCTATCAAGTGTTTTTTTAACAGCTATCAAGTGTTAGTTTTTATAATTAGGTTAATTGTATTTTTTTATGGTTCTATTAGAAAAAGTTGGTTAGGTATTTAAGAAAACCAAGTTAAATCCCTTGAATTTTAGATTTAAATTAGCCAACAAATTAATCTCTTCTTCTTTTTTGTTTTAACAGTAATCTCTACTTCTTAATCGGCTAAATATGCCATTTTTTTAAATGATACGCAACTCTCATTTTTTTTTAAAACAACAAATATATTATTAAAAAACGGAACACCTGGCTAACAAGTAACTAGACGAGAGCCCAAAAGAAAGAAACAATACACAATAGAGCTTTGGAAACACAAATCAAAGAAAGGGGGGTTAATACCCTTGTATTTTAACCATAGATACACGACAGATTTTATGTTTTCTGCGCCATTATAAGGTGAGGTAAACATCTGTTGAAATAACCTCTCGTTCCTATATCTCCATAAATTCCAAAGCATACCGTAGCAGATGATTGACAATTGATTACGTTTTTTTCGGACATCTACCCCAAAAGGCTGCATACTGGATCAGTTCTTCCACCTTGTTAACATAAATTTTTTTATAGACCACACTAATTAAAAATCTTATCTTTGATAGAACTTGCGTACGGACATTTTACAAGGAGATGATTGGTGCATTCCAAATTCCCAATATAAAAACCACATGTTGTAGAATTTACCTCAATACCCCTCTTATGTAATGCATCAGCTGAAGGGATTCTTCCTTGTGCAGCCCTCTAGACGAAACAAATTACTTTACTGTGGATTTCTCTTCGCCATTTAATTAAGGATGTTGTTAGGGTAGCTTGATGATGTTGATCGATTTTGCATCTTAGAGAGTTAACTGTGTAATTACCATCTGGGGCTAGTTTATATCTCCAATGATCTGTTCCTCTTGCAAGACGGGTAAGAGCAACATCTCCTTATATGAAATCAGGTTGTGAGGATAATCCCACCGAATCAGGGCATGCGTTCCAGTCCCAACAGTTCCCGTTGACTGCTACTCTATCCGCCACTATACATGTTTTCCTTGCATCCAACTCAAATAGCCTGGGGTATTTGGTTTTCAATGTTTTAGCCCCATTCCATATGTCGAGCCAGATGAGTGTTTTGTCACCAGATCTGATTACCAGCTCGAATAAATCTTTGGTATCTAAGTTTTGCCTCTTTAGTTCTTTCTGAATACTCACGATATTGTTTCATACTCCACTGCTTGATTTTTTGCTAGCCGATCAAAGGGTTTTCCAGATAGGTTGTGGATTCCTATGATTGCCCAACTCCAGAGGGAACTGTTTTTTGATTTTAATCTTCACCGCCACTTCACAAGTAAGTCGATATTTAGTGTAAGAATCGATCCAACCCCTAGCCCACCATTATTTTCTAGGCAATTACTTTGTCCCACGAGACCCAATGAATGTTTCGTTTGTCTTCATGTCCGCCCCATAAAAATTTCCTTCTGATTTTGTCCATCTCCTCGATCACCTAAATCAGATCTTTGAAGAGAGAGAGAGAGAGAGAGAGAGAGAGAGAGAGAGAGAGAGAGAGAGAGAGAGAGAGAGAGAGAGAATGTATGTGGGGAGATTCCCTAACACCGATTTTACTAGTGTTAATCTACCCCCAAATGATTGCATTTTTGCCTTCCAAACAGATAACTTGGAATGAAATTTCTTGATGATGGGCTTCCAGTTCTTAACAAGATTCATGTTAGATCCTACTGGTATACCAAGATAGTTGAAGGGAAATCTTCCCGCCTCACATCCTAATATGTTTGCCCAACTTGTAGTTTCTATCTTTGTCGCAATCCCAAAGACTCTCGACTTATAAAAGTTCACTATAAGCCCGGAGGAAACGTGGAAGCATCTGAGGATACGTACGAGATTTTTTAGGTTGGAACGATACCACTCATCGACAAAGAGTGCATCGTCGGCATAAAACAAGTGGGAAATCATAGTCCCGACTCTAGGAATTGAGACACCCTTGAAGATCCCTTTTTCACATGTGGATTTAAGAATGACATTTAACCCTTCCATGGCTATGATGAAAAGGAAAGGTGAGAGCAGATCACCTTGCCGTGCTCCTTTAGTTAGTTCGAACTCTTTTGTTGGTGCTCCATTGATAATGACCGAGGCCTGGGATGATTTTAGGCAACCTCTAATCCAACACTGCCATTTATTACCAAAACCCATCTGATCAAGAATGGAGTCAAGGTATTCCCAGTTAACTGAGTCGAATGCTTTGTCGAAGTCTACCTTAAGTAGGAGGAGTTTCTTATTCACATGCTTCGCCCATGATCATATTTCGTTGATCATCAAAGGCCCGTCGAGAATACACCGCCCTTCAACATATGTTGATTGAACATCTCCAATAATACGTCATATGACCGTTTTCATTCTCGAAGCAAGAATCTTGTTAATTATTTTATACATGAACCCAATAAGACTTATAGGCCTGTAATCATTGAGTGATAGAGGGTCTTTTATTTTTGGGGCGAGGGTGATGAATGATGAGTTGCAGCCACGAGATAAAGTCTCATGCTCTTCGAAATATATAATAAATTGCTTCTCGTCATCTTTGATGGTATTCCAATGAGATTTGAGGAACTTGAATGTAAACTCGTCGGGTCCAGGCGCTTTCTCACATCCGCAGTCCCAGATAGCAGTTTTGACCTCAAGATCTGTAAAGAGAGCTTCAATTCTGATGGCATCCATCATTGAAATGGATTGGAAAAGAGGATTGACTAGTTTAGGTCTTGATTTACACTACTCCTTGAATTTAACTTGAAAGAATCGATATACTTCCTCTTTTATCTCATTCACCTCTGAAGTCCATTGCCCATTAATCATTAGTCCATTTAGTATGTTTCTTCTATTTTTGTTGTTTATGAACCCATGTAATAATTTCGAGTTTTCGTCCCCATCAATGAGCCATTTGATACTACGTTTTTGTTTTAGATCCATTACTGCCAGTCTTTCCATATCCATAATCTTTTGCAGTCCCTTATTCCTTGTCTCAATTTCCACAGAAGGTAAACATCTAATCGCTGCAATTTTCTCCATGTTAGCTACTGAATCCTTTAGTTTGACTATCTCTTGTTTCTCCCTATGTGTTTCTGAGTTCCTCCATTTCTTTATTTCTTCTTTTAAGAATCTCAACTTGGCTGCTAGATAGGAATCAGGGTAACCGTAGCCTGCAAAACGACTCCAGGTATCATATAACACCTGATCAAAACCTTCTTTTAATAACCAGGAACTGAAAATTTTGAAGGGAGGGGGACCGAAATCAGTGACAGTTGTCTTGAGGGTGACCGGGTTGTGATCAGATAGTTCTCGAGGATAGGAAGTAACGAAGCTTAAAGGGAAGACAGCTAGGAAGTTGGGGTATACAAGAACTACTACCGAGATACTTAGGTGAATTGATTGAGACACAATGTGTTATCATTTAAATGACTAAGATATAATGTTGGAACTTGATAGACACGTCATTAAAATGACTAAGATATAATATTGTCCTTAAGAAACAAGGATTGTGAATCCTTGGATAGTAAGGCAACTAAGATATTATTTTGTCCCTAAGAAATAGATAGTATCCGCATGTGAATTGTTGGGTAGTGAGGCAACCACGCGAGTCAGGGGACGCATATAGCTAGAGATTGTGGTTGATGAACCCTTTAATGAATGGTAGGATGCGTTTTAGCGCATGAAGGTGCGGTTCCCCATGGGCCACACATCGTTGGATATCAAATGAGATATTTGGATGGGTGAAAGTTAGGTACTATAATGCATACACAAGGCTACAGTACAAAGTTGAGTTAGAGATCGAATTTCCAGCTCGCAAAGAGCTTAGAGTTAAGATCACACTGAGTCTTAGATGTGTTGTATATGATCATGTTAGCACATTCTAAGATTTCAGTCACATATTTCTAATGAGAAATAAATATGTAACGTCCCAAAAATAATGACTTAGAATTTCCATTTTTAGATCAATAAATCGTTAATACATAACATTTCCACAAAACCAAGGTAATCAAGATTCATCAAAACATCATCAATCA
Organism: Lactuca virosa; assembly: GCF_052849685.1. Classification (NCBI taxonomy): domain Eukaryota; kingdom Viridiplantae; phylum Streptophyta; class Magnoliopsida; order Asterales; family Asteraceae; genus Lactuca; species Lactuca virosa. Next base: position 14,480,034 of record NC_136431.1, on the reverse strand, counting down.
GAGTAAATCATAGAATGCGAAAACATGTGGTGTGTGCTCTGCAATCATCCCGAGCTCTTCCATTTTGAAAACCGAAGTACCTGAAACATAAACTGAAAACCATAATTGAGTTCCCCAAGATACCACATACCACACATACATAAAACACATACTGGACCCCCGCCCTCCATCGGGCCTTTCTCGCTCTCGAGTCCCACTCGTCTTCGGGCCCCGCCCAACATCGAGCCCCGCTCAGATTACAAATCTATCAATTACCAGGCCCCGTCTGACATTGGGCCCCGCCCGCTACACACATAATCATATAACCATATAACCATATAAACATAACCTTACTAACATATGCAATAATCACAAAGACTATAGCATACCATACAGTCATCGAGCCTCGCCCCGTAAGCATAAAAACCGATACTTATAACTAGCATTCAACATACTCATCAGGCCCCGTCTGGCATCGGGCCCTGCCCGGTAAACATGTCATCATACAATACATGCACGAGTCATGTAGACATCTAGCATCCTAACATATAAACCATGGGACACATTAATGCCTTCGACCTGCTAAACCCAGTGGGGAGACTCACCTCGCATTGCCGAATCACACAGACGATCCCTGGCTGTTGGCTGACAGATCCCCGAACTGTCAATATAAAAACAACACCCAATTAACAATTGGGTTCCAAACCATTAGCATAAATCTATACTTAGGGTAAAAAGACTATTTTACCCCTGATCTAGCTTGGTCCAAGACTAAGGCCCAAAATCACAACCTGCAAGGCCCAAAACCAGATAACTAACCAAGGCCCAAATATGGCCCAATTTTCCAAATTGGGCCCACACCCCTTCCATGGGCCTTACCCTAAGGTCCAACCAATTTCCTAGTCCAAAACACTTATACTCAGTTGGCCCATTGAGAACACAAACAAACAAGCCCAAAAAGGAAGCCCAACACAAATCCTACAAAGCCAAAACCCTCCTGACTGAGTACGTGGGGCGTACTCAGTTGTACGCTAAGCGTACATGCAATCTGGCTTGCACGATGCGCGTACAGACTTGTACGCCCAATGTTCTCCTTTAAGGCATTTTCGACATTAAGCTCTTAATGCTTAAGTCCAGAAGTCCAAACCATAGATCTAAGTCATAAATAATGTCTAGAACCATAAAGTCACTGACTTGGTGACTTTGCATGACCCAAACGAACCCAATCTCGAAATATAACCTTCTACTTCCATAAAATGAGCTGAAACTCAAGCATGGGGGATTGTAAGCCTTGAAGGTGCCAACTTTATGAATCTAGGACCATAAAAACACCAAGAGTGGCAACTCTTAGCTCCAGGAATGGTATGAACCACTAAATCTCATCCATGGGACCAAAAAGGGTCCAAAACTCATACAACATTGATCTAAGCTAACAATGAACAAGGTGAAAGCTTTTTACCTCAAACAAGTTGGCAATGAAGTACATACTCAAGATCCACAAGCTCCTCCTTGATCCACAACCTTGCACCAAGCTCCATCTTCTTGGAAATGGCCCAAAAACACCAAAATGCACACCATGAGCTCAAAAATCACAACCATGGAGGCTTAGAGACGATTTCTAGGGTTTTGCGGACTTTGGAGGCTGGTAAAGAGGCTAACCCTAAGGAATAAATGTGTTTATATAGGGTTCAATACTAAAAATTAGGGTTTCTTAACTCCCCTCATTCGCCTCGCGTACTCCTCGTATGCCCAACGTACATGGCTTCACATTCCCGATCAGTCCTCGCACTACGCTCAACATAATCCACACTACGCCTCGTATACCGTCCTCCACGGTAGTACGCCCCGCGTACTCCCTAGGTATGCTCTGCGTACTAGGGTTTCCCTTCAAACCCTACACATTCCGAAGGCCATAACTTCTTCGATATACATCCGATTCTGACGATCCATATATCCATGAAAAGGTAACGACAAGATCTATTCTTTAATAAAATCATACCCGCCATACCATATCCCGAACAAACATCCATTTACCATAGAAGCCCGAGATGACACGTTACCAAAATACCCTTTAATTCCAAAACACAAAGCGAATACACGGATCATCCAATATACATCATCTACCTCCAAATGAGCCGGAAACTAACTTCTTCAAGGATCCTAAGCCTGCTAATACCCAATCTTTTATCACCACCCCGAAATGGAAACTATCTGAAACAGGGTGTTATAACTCTCTCCCACTTAAATTAGATTTCGTCCTCGAAATCATTCCTTACCAATCCCGGCAATCCAAACAATTTGAGCAACACGGCCACAACCCCGGGCATACCATCGTTTTCCCAGGGCAACCGAAAACCAACCCTTGTAGGGCTCTCTAACCCGCAAATGAACGAATCCTTTCACCACCTGAAAATAATCCCTTGCAAAATAACCACATCTACTCAAACTGAGACCTGAAGTCTCGAGATGGTTTGACTCCCTGACAGAGCGCCCATACAGAACCATTCCTAAATCCATTCCACTAATCTCCCATCTGACTACTAAACTTCTGATAACTTGAGGTTCCCACTAGAAGACAGAACACAGACCAAATATCCTTGCATAACACTTATACTTAACAGGAGGCTCAGATAATCCTTCGAGTATGAGACTTATCCCTGAAACGGTTAGACTCAGACGAGAGCTACGCAACAGGGTCAAATCATTTACTCTGTGATTATCCAATCCCAACTGCAAGTGGCCTAACATCTCCTCCGAATAACAAGCTACTCCACACATAAGTTCCAAATCAATAATAATGCCTTAACTTATCTGGATGCCCTTCACCAATAAAACCAACACAAGACACAATCACGAGAGCTTGATCTATCATCAAAACTGAATCCATTCATTACGCTTGAACCGTTCAACTGATGCCCTCGGCATATAGATACGCCAATCCTTACCCCACTTAAAACCTTCATTCTTAGTTAAGCTTTTGATTGAATCATGTTTGAACTAATTGAATTCGTTTTTGAGTTTATTTTTACTGCAATTATGAACTAAAACCTTTATCTTCTGTTTAGGGTAGATGATTTTGTGAATATGGATTGATTTTATGGTTAGAATTAATTTTAATTGGTGATATTGTTTTGCTAAGCTTGTTAAAGAACCTCATAGATTAATAACAACTATTTTCTGTTAATAAATCAGTAATTAAGTTGTATGAACATCTCTTTGTTAATAATTTCATATAATTTATGTGACCACATAGTTATATGTCTAGGAATAACGAATGTGAAACTAGAATTAACTAGAAACTAGGTAAATTAATACGTGAGCTTGTGTGATACACCATCAACAAGAGGTTAATTGAATCACCAATTCAACTAACCATTACAAGTCTTACTTAACCCGAATTAATTAACTAGGGAACTTATTAATTTAGACAACTGGCCACTGCTTGAATTAATCTGTTTTCTAAGGATTAGAAATAACGAACGTGAACCTAATCATCTAAATCGGTAGCCAATGAAAAATTAATCCGATATATTTACCATAAAATCAACCATAGGATCAAATGACTCGAACCTAGACAGAAGTCATTTTTATCATTGAATTTTGTTGCAATTTAATTGTTTAGCTGCTTAATTAAGTGCTAGCTAAGTTTTAGTTAAGTTTCTAGTCTTGTAAAACTAGAGAAACCCCTCCTATTTTATTATTTGTTTTAGATAATATTAGTAATTAGTTTAATTTCCGTTCCCTGAGTTCGATACCCTACTTATTTAACTATACCACAATTGATAGGTCCACTGCTTTGTGTGTCTAATTCGTAATTGAAGAGTAGGATAAAACTAGTTAGTTTAACACACATCTAGTTTTTGGCGCCGTTGCCGGGGAACGGTTCAAAAATTAACTCTAATTTCTAGTTTTATCGATCCTTTGTGTGAGAATCATCTTGCACAAAGTCATTTTTTTTAGTAAATTAGTCATTAGTTCAAGTTTTAGTAGTTTTTCTGTTTTTAGGATTATTATTAAAAAAATTCTGCTTTTAGCCTTGAACTCGCCGAGTGCAATCGAAGCTACTCGACGAGTCCATCGCTGAAACTCAGTTTCGTTTTTATTTTATTTTTGTTCTTTTTACGCGTGTTTTCTGTTTTAATTGCAGTTCGTTTATGACCAGAGGAGGAGGTACACCTTTGGTTACACCACTTGAAGACCCGGAAGCAACTTTGAAGAAAAACAAGGGCAAGACCGTAGGAGAAACCGCAACATCAAAGAATTCGCCATTGAAGAATTTCAAATCTGTTTTTAGTAAGAAAAAGGACAACAAAGTGGGAGAATCCAGTAATTTTTCTGAGGCGAACGAAGACCCAAACAAGGACGATATCGTGTACGAATCCGAAAAAGAAGAAACCGACTCCGAAGAAGGAAGCGATTTAGAAGGCGAATTAGCTAACCCCATGGCTAACATCGATGAAGTTCCCATGGGCGAATAGAAGAGGAGAATACGTGACGATAACGGACCGGGACTAGTGCAACCCATCATTCCCGCAACTGCCACCTTTGAACTTAAAGGCCACATACTTGCTCAACTTAAGGAGATTCCATTCTACGGGAAGGATCATGAGGACGCATACAAGCATCTTGACGAAGTCAATGACATAGCCGACTACTTCAATGTCCCTAATGTGGCTCGCGACACTGTCTTGCTTCGTATACTACCTGTCACATTCAAGGGAGCTGCAAAGGATTGGCTAAAATCACTTCCCCCAAGATCCATCACTACATGGGCTAAAATGAAAGAAGATTTCATAGACCAGTTTTGCCCTCCTTCAAAAATAGCCAAGTTGAAGAAAGCCATAGCTAATTTTAAACAACAAGCTGGAGAGTCACTATATGAGGCGTGGGAAAGGTACAAAAGCTTACTGAGGAATTTCCCACATCACGATCTAAACAGCTAACAAGAAGTCTCCATTTTCTATGATGGAGTAAATGTGACAAGTAGGCAACTCCTTGATTCCCACATCACGAAGAAATCACCCCCGGTGATAAAGGCCCTAATTGAAGAATTCTCTAAGCACTCTAGAGAATATCATAACCCAAGGAATGAACTGAGTCGGGGGGCGGTGAACTCAGTTAATGATAGCATGGCGGAAATGATGGCTAAACTAGAGAATTTGGATCGAAGAATGACTAAGATGGACCAATCCATCCATGTCATTAGGGTCGGTTGTGAGAATTGTAGAGGGCCCCATCTCACTAAAGATTGTGATCTAGACGAAAACGGCAACCGGAGGGTGCAAGTATGCTATTCAAGTGGTGATAGGTATGATGACAATTGGCGAAAACCCAAAAAAGATTGACTTCCTTATGATGAGTACAAAAAGGCAAAGGAGGAGAAATTAAGCAAAAAGAAAGGGGCTATTATCATAAAGAGGAACCAGTGCTGGAGAAGAAAGGTGATTGGGAAGAGATGTTCACAAGATTTGTAGCCGCGTCTGAGAAGAGGCATAATGATTCAGATGTTGAAATGAAAGAGAACGAAATATGCTTAGAGAACATCAAGCTATGATGAAGGATCAGCAAAATATGCTTAGGAATCAGCAAGCATCTATTCATAACATCGAAAAACAGCTAGGTCAGCTTGCACAACAAATCAACCAAAGAGCACCCGGTGAACTTCCTAGCAATACCGAGCAAAATCCAAGAATGACGCATGTGAATGCAATAACAACAGATTCTGAGCCAATTTACACTCCTCTGACCGCTATCCACAAAAATCCCAACAAAGTGCGAGCAGAAGAAGAAAGTAGCTGGGATTTGAGTAAACCCGACTCGACTTGCCGAGTTGCCATCATGGACTCGACGAGTCGACAACCTGATACCAAAAACTGCTCTCTTTTGAAGCCTTACCAACCCTCTTTGCCATTTCCGAGCCGAGCCATACCTGATGAGCAGATTCAAGAATATAGGAGGTTTATGGAGCACATAAAGGCACTCTAAGTAAATATTCCGTTTGTTGAAACGATATTACAAACACCGAAATATGGTAGTTTACTTAAAAACCTCTTTACCACTAGAAGAAATATAGAAGAAGTTGCTAAAATAGTGCTAAGTGAACTGCCAGAAAAGAGGGGCGATCCGGGAGGCATCACCGTACCTTGTCAATTTGGGAACATAATGACCACACGAGCATTGACGAATTCGGGTGCAAGTATTAATATTATGCCATATTCCTTCTTCCAAAAGTTAAACCTTCCGGTCCCAAAGCCTATTCAAATGAAGATTCATCTAGCCGACAAAACGATAATACATCCAATGGGAGTATGTGAAGATCTCCTTATCAAAATTGATAAATTAGTATTTCCGGTTGACTTTATAATATTAGACATGGGGGAGGACTCTAAAGTACCAATCATTCTTGGGCGGCCATTCTTGAATACCGCTTGTGCCTTGGTAGACATGCGTGAATTTATGCTAACATTAAGGGTGGGAGATGATTCGGTAATTTTTGAAGCAGAGGAAAAGGAGAAGCCCAAAGAGTCAAAAGAAGATAAGGTTTCCTCAATAATTTTAGGTGATGAAGTATTGTAGAGAGAACTTGCTTACTTGCAAGAGGTTAATCCAAACCAATTCTTATTATCCTTGGAAGAGAATTTTGATGCCGAGGGAGATCTGGAGGAGATAGAAAGGCTGATCAAGGAAGATGACTGCAATGAAAACCTCAAAAGTGTTGAAAACTCTCTGACTCGCCGAGTCGTGTCTGCTGACTCGACGAGTACCTGCGAAAATTCCCAATCTGCTGGACATGATAGTCTGCAAGCCATTAGTACCCTTTGTGAACCAGATGTGCAAGTTTTGCATGATTACTTGAAGAATCCTCTTAAGAGAAACAAGGCTGTTAAAGATCGTATCGACTTTGAGGATGCACATTTGTCTTTTCTTGAAGCAATGGTAGAGAATGATGCTGTTGTTCAAGAAAAGGATGGAGGGAGTTTGGGGGATCTTAAAAATGTGAATGGTGATAATCATACCTCTTCTATTAAATCACATATGCTAGATCGAGAAGAGATGACAATCAAAAGCAAAAGAACTAAGCCTCGTGCCATTGTCTCTACTACGTGTGAAGTTTTCACTTTCAAAGCATCGTATTCTGTAACAACCAAAAAGGCAATCAAGAAAGATAAGAAAGGGAGGAAAACGATGGAGCGTGAAAAGGAAAGAGTGGAGAAAAATAAGCACGATAAAGGGAAAAAGCGTAAAGTTGAAGAAATCACTGCAAGGACGAGAATGGAGGAATTGAAGAAGGCATACAAGAGAAAAATCTACTTGTACAAGACAAAATACAAAGTACAAAAATTAAAGAAGGAGATCCCAATGGAGGAAGAAGAAGAAACGTAAAGCGGGAAGGAGTCCAGCTAATGACTCCTTAAAAAGAAGCGCTTAACGGGAGGCAACCCGTCAAAAGAGTTTGCTTTTCTTTTCTTTTTCGTTTTTCGTTTTTGTTTTCGTGAGGATTACTTAGTTTTTTTATTTCAATCTTCATTTTCATCCATAATTAATTGCTTGAGAGTAATTAAAGCCTAAGCGTGGGGTGCAGCGTTATTTTTTAATAAAGAAATTTTATTTTTCAGAAAAGGAAAAATGTTTTCAAGAGAATAATAAACTCGTCGAGTCTACACATTAACTCGACGAGTCCTTACGCAGACGTGAAAATTATTTCGCGACCTGACTCGCCGAGTCGGAACGATGACTCGACGAGTTGATTAAAAATCACTGACAAAAATAATTTTTACATTTCTGTAAAATTAGGGTTTTAACCTCATTGTTAAACATTTTCACTTCATACGGCCGACATTCCAATACTCGACGTGCCAAGATTCTCTCAAGCAACCCATCCCATTTTTCTTGATTTTTCCACTTTCTTCTAACAAGGTAACATATTTTGTTTATACTCTTCTTAAAGCTTTAATTTTTGCAGAATATTGATCCTAATTTGTTGCAACCGGTTTCCTTTGACTTGATTAGGATTCTAGGGTTTTTAATTCTTGTCTAAATAGGATGTTATAGATGCAATTGTTTATGAATTTATACTTATTATGCATCCCGAGACAAACCGTTGGGACCAATTTTGAGTTTTGTTGGATGAATTGATAAATCTCAGACATTCGACTCGAGCAGTTCATGTGACCCGCCGAGTCTGTTCGTGGACTCGACGAGTCAGTCACTGAAGGCAGTCCCAGATTTTGGTTTTTAATGTTTCTGTGTTTTCTGGTTTGTATGGTTTTCTTATGTTGCAGAAAATGTTTTCAAGAGGTGGACAAAGCTCCAGAGGTAGCCAAGGAGACCATCCTTGGTTAAATTTTCCAAGAATTGATTCGGAATCCACAATGAAAAGATGGAAGAAGAAGCTAGTTGAAGTTAAGAAGAAAGAAATTTGTGTACCCAATGCAATTGATTGGGAATGGTTGGGAAGAGTTCGTTATGAAGAGGAGTTGGCCCCGTATCTGGTCAAAGTCTTTATGAATGATGTGGTATCCATCAATTGTGATGGATGAAACCGGCTATTCCGCATTCAAGAACCGGTGTTCAAGGAGCTGTGTTGGGAGTTTTTCTCAACCATCAATTTCCGTGAAGGGAACGATTATTACAACCCGGGAATTGTCACTTTTTGCCTTAGTGGTGAATTCAACTGATGTAGTATGGTGGAACTAGCTTATAGGTTGGGTATTTATGACGAACAATTGGTGTCTACTGAGGGTTTTGGCACATTTCTTGAGCATTGTCATAAGGAGTTCCCGGAGGGTGTTGTTGGTTCCACTTGGTGGAACACCATTGCTAACAAAGTTTATATCCCCAAGTCCGCTCAAGAGGGGAGTATTCGATCACCCACTCATAGATTGATTCACCGCCTCATCGCGAATACAATCAACATGCGGAAGGATGATGACAAGGTTCCTAACCTTGATGTTTTCTACTTATGGAGTATTATTACTCCAAATACTTTTTGCAATCTTCCGTACTGCATGGCGTCTTATTTAGCTGGGGGGCGGTCAAGGATCGCAAAACTTCAAGGATCAATGGCGGGATGTTTGTGACCCGCCTAGCCAAATCCTATGGGTTAATGAAAAGAGGATCATGGAACTTGATGACGATGGTCCCGACCCCTCCTTTTAATCCCATTCTTTTTAGAAGAGCCCAAATTATTGAAGATTATGGAGGGGGCCATTATGCTATTCCTCATGATGATGCGGTGATAGGACCCGAGGAGCCGGGAAGGAGGGTAAGGCCGAGACGCGAGCAAGCACATCCCGATCCACCGGTGATCCCGGTCGATGATGATATACCCCCGGAGTGGTTAAATGAGGAGGGGAGGAGATATCAAGATGATTTGGGAAGGGGCGTGAATTTTGCCAACCGGTCCTTTATCCAATTGTTTGATCACTTCAACATTCAACATGTGGACGGGGGACAATTTCCTTATGTGCCTACTTGGGAGGAGAGGATAAACACAAGACGAAGCGGAGCGAGTGGGAGTGGAGCGCGGAATGATGATGGAGAGGATGAGGAGGAAGAAGATGAAGATTCAAGTTCTATCCTTTTTATTTTGGTTGTGTTAAAACAATTTTTTTCCTTATTGTTTGTTTTTTTTTGTTTGTTTGGTTTGGACGAGTAATTTAGGATTTGTTTATGGTTTGTTTTTCCTTTTTATTACGTGTTTGTTTTAGTCTTTTTCAGAATTTGGATAAAGGGTTTGCAAACGAAGAGTCTAGAGAGTCGTTACATAGAAGCATCGAGTCTAGGCGAGCGACAATGGAGTTTAAGTATCGAGTCCGGTTTTAGAGAGGGTTGAAGAGTGCGTAGATACTGAAGAAGAGAAGGGCATAAGTGTCTTTTTGATGATTACTTCAGCACACCAGAATCCGGATTTAAAGCATAATAGATTTTCATTACACAGCGATGGACTCGCCGAGTGCACATACTAACTCGACGAGTCCCAGTGTGACTTCACGATTTCTACCTTTTCCCGCTCCTACTCGACGAGTCGCCATTCCACTCGACGAGTTGTTTATCATTGCACCTCTAAAGTTACTGATTTGATGCTATTATATACGCCGCTTGACTGCATTATCTTGAAGATTGATTCCTGGAACTTTCCAAGGGATTTTCCTACATATTTGGAGCTAACCACACGAGATTTAACACCCAAGACATGGATGAGTTGTTCCCATGTTTAAAGTCAGCTGAAGATGGAGCTTTAAATGAAGAAGATCAACCTGGCAACTACTATCCCAGGGGAGTTTGTTCCAATTCCCTCTTTATTTTTTTTATCATGCATACTATGCAATGGGGACATTGCATAAATTAAGTGTGGGGTAGGGGGTTGGTTACATTAGTTAAAATTTTAGTTAAATTTTGAAAAATTTGAAATTTTTTCATAAAATTGCTAGGCTAAATTAGAAAATTTGGTAAAAAGCAATTAGAATTCCATGCTAGTGTTATGTTTGATGATTGCATGAAGACCCAAATGTTTAGTTGAGCCTAGATACGTTATAGTGCATTTGTGGCCCCCTTTATTCTAGTGAAATCATGGGACAAAAACACAACCTCGCTTAGTTTGAGGGATGCAATATGTCTAGCATCGTGTACCAGAAATGTATCCAGGAAATTTTTTATCTTTAATCACTAAATGTTAGAGTTGAGCGCCCTTGCTTAAGCATGTAGGTATTGAGTGAAAAAAAAGAGTGAGTTACATGTTAAAAAAAAGAGAGAGAGAGAGAGAGAGAGAGAATTACAAAAAAAGTTGTAAGAATTTTGGAGCAATCAAAGTGAAGATCAAAAGATCAAAATTTTGAAGAAATCCAAAAAGTTGAAGATACCAAAAATCAAACAAAAAGGTGGTGAATTCAAAGAAATCAAAGCAAATATCAAAGAAGAGATGAATTCAAAGAGCTCCATTATGGTATCAAAATTTGTAATTTTCTAGTTATGCATGCTTGGGTTGCTCAACCAAAAATACCTTGAGGCTAGGAGGTTTTCTGCGGATGGATTCAGAGGGATGCATAAAATGAGCATTGGTCAAAAGAAGTGGGTGAGTGTTTATGAGGATTGTGAGTATTTAGAATTAGGGGGGTCCTTAGGAAAAACTTTAGACACAAATGCATGCGTTGCGGTCTTGGCATAATGGTTGGGTTTGATTGGGATTGTCTTATGAAATATTAGTGTGCTAAAATTCAGTTTTGCTTGGGGGCAAGCAAAAGTCAAGTGTGGGGTATTTTGATATGTGCATATTTAGCTATGTATTTAGTATAGATTTTAATTATTTGTTATCTAATTATTTACATATTATGGACAAAAGGTACTTAATAGTGTTCAAATTGTATTTTCAGTCCAAAAGATATGCTCGGAAGCAAAAGGAAGCAGGAGAAGCAGTTGGAAGTTTGGGAGTTGAAACAAAGTAGAAAAATGCCAAAAACAAGAAGGACTCGGCGAGTCAAAGCTTGACTCGACGAGTTGGATCGAAGATTCGAGAAGCTCTAGAAGTCCTTGCCGTATACGGATTTTTAATGAGGGACTCGACGAGTTGGGACCTTGACTCGATGAGTCACCTTTGTTTCCAGAAAAATATAAATAGGGACTTTGAGATCGAGATGGGGACTACTCTGGAACCCTAGGAGGCTCAGATTGTGATTGAAGATACTGCTAGACCGAGAGAAGCTGAGGAATCAACCCTAAGTTCGTTTTTGAAGAGGATGAAGGCAAATTCTAATTCATTCTTAGTTAAGCTTTTAATTGAATCATGTTTGAACTAATTGAATTTGTTTTTGAGTTTGTTTTTACTACAATTATGACCTAAAACCTTTATCTTCTGTTTAGGGTAGATCATTTTGTGAATATGGATTGATTTTATGATTAGAATTAATTTTAATTGGTGATATTGTTTTGTTAAGCTTGTTAAAGAACCGCATAGATTAATAACAACTATTTTCTGTTAATAAATAAGTAATTAAGTTGTATGAACATCTCTTAGTTATTAATTTCATATAATTTATGTGACCACATAGTTATATGTCTAGGAATAACGAATGTGAAACTAGAATTAACTAGAAACTAGGTAAATTAATACGTAAGCTTGTGTGATACACCATCAACAAGAGGTTAATTGAATCACCAATTCAATTAACCATTACAAGTCTTACTTAACCCGAATTAATTAACTAGGGAACTTATTAATTTAGACAACTGGCCACTGCTTGAATTAATCTGTTTTCTAAGGATTAGCAATAACGAACATGAACCTAATCATCTAAATCAGTAGCCAATAAAAAATTAATCCGATATATTTACCATAAAATCAACCATAGGATCAAATGACTCGAACCTAGACAAAAGTCCTTTTCATCATTGAATTTAGTTTCAATTTAATTGTTTAGCTGCTTAATTAAGTGCTAGGTAAGTTTTAGTTAAGTTTCTAGTCTTGTAAAACTAGAAAAACCCCTCCTATTTTATTATTTGTTTTAGATAATATTAGTAATTAGTTTAATTTACGTTCCCTGAGTTCGATACCCTACTTATTTAACTATACCACAATTGATAGGTCCACTGCCTTTGTGTGTCTAATTCGTAAGTGAAGAGTAGGATAAAACTAGTTAGTTTAACACACATCAATAGCCCAAACAGACAAGGGGACTCGGCGAGTCCAGGGGAACTCGACGAGTTGAGTAGGGTTGTCCCGATTCTGTACAAGGTGGAACTCGACGAGTTAGTTGTGTTTTCACGACTAAGATTGGAAAAGGAACTCGACGAGTCAAGGGATTGACTCGACGAGTTGAGTCAACTCAAATGTTGACTTTGACTTGGACTGAGCGTTGACTTTGACTGGGACTTTGACTTAACCAAGGTTGACCCGTGAAGGGGTCTTGACATAAGAGATGGTCATTTTACCCTTAGAAGGGTTATCAGTTCTTGACTAAGTGATTATTGTGATAATGATATTCGGGGAGTCGTTGGAGCAGCCACTAGAGATTCCTCGCACGAGATTTCAGAAGCCAGTTTGAGAGGTGAGTCCTCTTCCAGTAGGAACGGGTCTAAGGCACCAAGGACGGCCCGTTTAGTTAGTAGTAGTTCCGGACTACGGTCCGATGTCGGGCGGGGCCCGAAGTAAGTTTATACGTTTTTCCAGATTTCGATATGATGTCGGGGCGGTCCCAAGGAATGCTTGTATGCTTGATATCTTTGTGATTCTTGCATGTGTTTGTACTTGTATTTTTCCGGATCCCAATCCGATGCCAGAGCGGTTCCCGAGGAATGTTAGTATGCTTCCGGATTATGGTCCGATGTCGGGCGGGGCCCGAGGAATGTTTACATGTTAATGTTATATGTATAGGTTTATGTGTATTATTTGATTATGCTCACATGTATTCCGAGATGTGCTCGATGTCGGGCGGGGCCTAATGCCGAACAGGGTTCGATGTCGGGCGGGGCCCGATGCTGGGAAAGCCGATGCCGGGCTATGACCCGATGTAGCAGGGGCGGGGCCCAAGATATGTTTATGTGATATGTGGTAGTTGGGAAGACTCACTAAGATTCGTGCTTACAGTTTTCAGTTTTGGTTTCAGGTACTTCCGCTAGTAAGGGGAAGAGCTTAGGGTGACTGCATGGCACACACCACAGTTTTTAGCCTAGGAGGATTTACTCTGATGTTTGATACCTGATTTTGATACATTGACAGATATTATGTTATTTTTGAGAAACATGGTTTATGACTTTTATATGATGGGTGATATTTATGATTCTTATTAATGAAATTAAATGAAATTTTTGGACTATATTTTTGGGATGTTTCACCAATGGTCCTCAACCCAAAACAGAGAAATGCTCCTTGACAATACCGGTCGGCATGTCCAAGGCATGAACTGATTTCCCATTTACACTCATGACCACCTTCAACGAGTGTCTACTTCAGACAGGTGAATGATGCGATCCCATCGTAGTCTTACAACACTTCAACCCAACCATAGTTACCACCCATGGCCTAACCACACCCCACTCACCCTGACCTGAAACCTGCATCCAACTGCATCAAATCAGGTGTTCGGGTCGTACTTCGGATTCCGAAGCCCTCAGCCTGGACAGAACCACGAGCCTGTTATGCATAATACAGAAGATGAAGACCAGCGGTTCGAAGTTTCCTGAACTCCCACTTACACAACCTGAATATAAACGGCCACTTGATCCGTCTCTCCTCCTGGACAGGATGTGAAACTTGTCGTAGTTCACACCTTTCCTGACTTCCAAAAAACCTAATCGATTCTCCCCCACTTAGATTCGACGAAGCTTTCTCATTCCTTAAATCTGATTGATTCGCAACCCATCAACCTTATGTAGCGTGAACCGCCTATGACCTACTCTTATCAACACTAACATTCCATTGTTAGCCAAAATCAAAGATCATCCAATTCCTGAAATCCTGAAGAATACTCTTGAAACCTTACCCAGTCTGAAACCCAAATCTCTTCCCATGATACCATACCAAATCCTTAAGTTCTTATACGAGCGACTAACACCACAACCCTTGCCCTGAACTGACGAATCTTCACCCCCAACTCCCAATCTCAAAGAATCACTAAACTCTAACCGACTACAACCCATGCGTAAATACAACTCCCCTAACACATTCAATGATCAAACAACTCACGCAACTGACACCATCATCTTCCTGCTACCGCTCCTCTCCAAGCAATGGTAGGGTTCGAACCCAAAAGTTCTTCCATAGGCAACCGCTGATCATACCAGAACAGATGGAAAAACCACTGAACCTTGACCATAGATCTCCCAAGAAACTCCCCTAAATTAATCCCGACAAAGACCCGGATCAACAACTAAACACGTTGAACCCCCTCAATCAAGATACGACCCTCTAGAGATTCGTCGAAGACCCTCGGCATGCAGAATGACATTTAACGACCCTTGATAACCCATAAAATAGCAGAGAATCAACCCGGGATATAACTTACATAACCCAAACAAAATCCAAGGCAATACAAATTCCCGATAACAACCCAGAAGAGAACAGAAGATGACCTACCCACAAAACATCTGAAGGAATCCTGACCTAATCCTCCTGAGTTACCCTGACCATCCTGAGAACATGGTGCAAAACTCACTTCCGATCCCAACTGACAAGAACTAATAATAGGATCCTCCTTCATGAAGGATTCTAGAGATCCACAAGTTTTAGGCTCTAGATGAGCCCCCATTGCCCTACTACAAACTTGGACCGAAAGGCCCCGAGATGACCATCCAAGAGCTCCAAAATCCCTTCCTTTCCAGAACCATAGACCACCGAGGTCCATTCCAAAATACCGCAAGTAATCTCCAATAAGATAAACTCCCATGTCCGCACATCGATCGGCTCAGTACATGTTACTGAACCGGAACCAGAACCTGGACCCCATTCCTGATTGTTCAACACCATACCGAAACAACACGCAACAGACCCGAATTTTCCCAAAAATCCTCATCCCCCAGGATTCCTAGATTCTCCAAGACTCTCCCCGATTCAAGTATGGATCATTTGCTTTCAGTAGTACGGGCCAAATACTACTTTCCACACTTATCTATACTTTCCTCAAGAATCCTCCCGAATCCTCTAAGTCACCTACTCAAATCCAACCACCAACACTTGCTAACCTATGCAACAGAACCCATTGAAGCAATCCCTAAGCTTTCCTAGGTTCCCGGCCTCACACTGTCATCAGCTGCTGAAGAACTCCCATAATGCCAGTCACCCACCTTATGAATACAATCACATGCAACAAAGTTTAGGTAATCCTTCGAGTAACAGACTCATACCTACAACGGTTGGACTTAGACAAAATTTGCGCAATAGGGTCAAATCCATCACTCTGAGATTATCTAACCTTTGTCACATGTGACTCGACATATTCACTTAGTAGTTGACTCCCATCACCTAAAAGTTCCACAAAGCACAAAGTAAGCAGCATTAGAGCAGCAGAACTCCAATCCCACATAGTACCAATCATACTAGGAGCTCCCACTCCTGTTACTGATTGCCTTACGAATAACAACTATACCCAACCTAGCATCCTATGCTTCCTAGGGTACAAGGCATCACATAACAGGCCAACCTATCATTGGCTAATAAAAACTAGAAATGAAGTCTAAAAGCTCAGACAACAGGCACACAAGGCGTATCTCCTAGCATTCTATCATGCAAAAACTGAGCAGATCCTTAGCCCTAACTAGCATGCGATTCACAGATTCACAGATCAAAGCATAATAGATAACATGTATGGGTAATTTGGGAAAACTTACTTAAGCTCGGCTGTTTGCATGCACCACACCCTTTCTTCTTTTAGAAAAACTCCTTTTCCAAAATATATTTCTTTTTGAAAAACTTTACCAAATCCTCAGTTTGAGTTCAGACACACCCGAGAGTGTGCCCGAATCCCTCAAACCAAGGCTCTGATACCAACTTGTAACATCCCAAAAATAATGACTTAGAATTTCCATTTTTAGATCAATAAATCGTTAATACATAGCACATCCACGAAACCAAGGTAATCAAGATTCATCAAAATATCATCAATCAGAGTAAATCACAGAATGCAGAAACATATGGTGTGTGCTCTGCAATCATACTGAACTCTTCCATTTTGAAAACTGAAGTACCTGAAACATAAACTAAAAACCATAAGCATAAAGCTTAGTGCGTTCCCCAATATACCACATACTATACATACATAAAACACATACTGGACCCCCGCCCTCCATCGGGCCTCGCCCATTCTCGAGTCTAACTCGGCTTCGGGCCCCGCCCGACATCGAGCCCTGCCAGGCATCAAGCCCCGCTCGGATTACAGATATGTGAATTACTAGGCCCCACCTGACATTGGGCCCGCCCGTTACACACATAATAATATAACCATATAACCATATAAACATAACCTTTCTAACATATGCAATAATCACAAAGACTATAGCATACTATACCGTCATCGAGCCTCGCTCGGTAAGGATAAAAATAGATACTTATAACTAGCATTCAACATACTCATCAGGCCCCGCCTGGAATCGGTCCCTGCTGCAAGGTAAACATGTCATCATACAATACGCGCACGATTCGCGCAAACATATAGCATTTAAACATATAAACCATCGGTCGGCATTGGTGCCTTCGACCGGCTATTCCCAGTGAGGAGACTCACCTAGCACTGCGGAATTCAAAACAAAATCAAATTAATAATTAGGTTCCACTCTATAACCATAAATTCATACTTGGGGTAAAAAGAACATTTTACACCTGACCTAGCTTGGTCCAAGACTAAGGCCCAAACTCACAACCTGCAAGGCCCAAAACCACATAACCAACCAAGGCCCAAATATGGCCTAATTTTCCAAATTGGGCCCAAACCCCTTACATGGGCCTTACCCTAAGGCCCAAACAATTTCCTATTCCAAAACACTTATACTCAGTTAGCCCATTGAGAACACAAACAACCAATCCCAAAAAGGAAGCCCAACACGAACCATAAAAGCCAAAACCCTCCTGACTGAGTACGTGGGGCGTACTCAGCTGTACGCTAAGCATACATGCAATCTGGCTTGCACGCTGCACGTACAGACTTGTACGCCCAATTTACTCCTCCTTTAAGGCATTTTCGACATTAAGCTCTTAATTCTTAAGTCCAGAAGTCCAAATCATAGATCTAAGTCATAAACAATGTCTAGAACCATAAAGTCACTGACTTGGTGACTTTTCATGACCCAAACGAACCCAATCTCGAAATATAACCTTCTACTTCCATAAAATGAGGTCAAACTCAAGCATGGGGGATTGTAAGACTTAAAGGTGCCAACTTTATGAATCTAGGACCATAGAAACACCAAGAGTGGCAACTGTAAGATCCATGAATGGTATCAACCATTAAATCTCATCCATGGGACCAAAAAGGGTCCAAAACTCAAACAACATAGATCTAAGCTAACAATGAACAAGGTCAAAGATTTTTACCTCAAACAAGCTGGCAATGGAGCATATAATCAAGATCCACAAGCTCTTCCATGATCCACAACCTTGCACCAAACTCCATCTTCTTGGAAATGGTCCAAAAACACCCAAATGCACACCATGAGCTCAAAAATCATAACCATGGAGGCTTAGAGACGATTTCTAGGGTTTTTGGGACTTTAGAGGCTGGTAAAGAGGTTAGCCCTAAGGACTAAATGTGTTTATATAGGGTCCAATACCAAAAATTATGGTTTCTTAACTCCACTCGTATGCCCTGCATACTCCTCGTACGCCTATCATACGAGGCTTCACATTGCCGATCAATCCTCACACTACACTCAGCATAATCCACACTACGCCTTGCATACCCTCCTCTGCAACAGTACGCCCCCACGTACTCCCTAGGTATGCCCTGCGTACTAGGGTTTCCCTTCAAACCCTACACATTCCGAAGGCCATAACTTATTTGATATACATCCGATTCTGACGATCCATATATCCTTGAAAAGGTAACGAGAAGCTCTATGCTTTAATCAACTTGTACCCACCTTACCATATCTCAAACAAACATCCATTTACCATAAAAGCCCGAGCTGATAAGTTACCGAAATACCCTTTAACTCTAAAACACAAACCGAATACCCGGATCATCCAATATACATCATCCGACTCCAAATGAGCCCAAAACTAACTTCTTCAAGGATCCTAAGATTGCTAATACCCAATCCTTGATCACCACCCTGAAATGGAAACGATCTAAAACAGGGTGTTACAAAATATGTTGCTAGTGTTTCAGGTAAGACAGATCCTGAGAAATTAATTAAGTCTACAAACATCGATTATGAAAACCTCATGACCCATGGACGTGATAATTTGTTGCACAAGTCATGAAAAAGAGGTCGTGAGAACCATATCATAAGGTCAGTTGTGGGGAACTCATGGCCCATGGAAGTTTTAATCTATTGCATGGGTTGTGAGCAAGAGGGTGTGAGAACAATATAATCCATATACAACATCATGTATGTTATTTATGTTGGGTTATGAGGGATCTAAAAGTCAACAAAGGCGCACATCAGAATCAATTAAAACATTAACCTTATAAACCAAAAAAGGATCCATGTTTAACCAATCAAATGCAAATAAAAATAAACGAGAATGAAAATTAGAATACATATCTTTGTAGTCTCTGAAACCTTCGTAGATCCTGATTGTTTGATGAGTGCTAAGATCCCAACGGAGAGCTTCTCTTTCGTAGTGGCACCCAAGGAATAGAACAACAATATTTGAATTCACCCCATGGACGAACATGCATAATGCCGTAAACCAGAACCTTGGTCTGATGCCTACACGCCACTTAGGACGTTGATGGGTAGATTTTTCAGATCGGAAGGGTACTGTCGATTTCTAGGGTTTTTCTAGAGAGAGCTCGTCATCATATCCAGCCTAGGACCCCCTCTATTTAAAAGGAAGAATTTAAAACCTTAACGGATAATTATCTAGTCACATAATAATTATCCTTACCTTTGGTAATTATCCGACTTTCAAATTTCTTTATCTAGAACATTCTAGATCTCCATATTTCATTTAATCAATTAAAGATTAACTAGTTAACACAACAAATCCTTTATTTTTCTCGTGTTATCAATTTCTTATTTCTATATTTACGTGTAACCCAAAAGGACTCTACTCTTAGTAGTAATATTGTCAATTGTTGTGACTGTGGACACTATCTTCCAATAGCTCTCACTGCACGTGTCATAGGCACTATATGGTCTAATATTCACTAGTCTATATCATATCATACATACTTATAAAGCTAGCATTTTTTTCTTGAATCTCATGCATTTGAAACCCCCTTTTTTAACTTCCTCAAACCACATTCATTTGAAACCCCCTTTTTTTAACTAATGCAACTCAAAAGTTTTCTTAATTATGATTTAACACTCAAAAGTTTTATAACTTATATTATGTTTAATTAACATTTAGTGAAAAGTTTACTATAAAAATGCCAATCTTTTGGGAAGACATGCATACAAATCATATACAAATTTCAAAAAGAAAACAAACTTAAAGGTTTTTGTGTTGGGTTGAGGTCTTATGACCACTTTTGGAGATATGCTATTATATTAAAGCTTTTAATTTGTAAGTTTGTTATACTAATTCGTTTTTATATTTTCTTCGTTTTTGAATTATTGTAATACAGTCGTTGTATATTGTGGTTTAATCGTTAATATATTGATCATATGTTATATAGGGTGATGTCGAAAATATTTAATTAAATATTTTAAATATGTTTTTTTTTGTTTTGTAATTATACCGTTTCAAAAAGATAATTAATTAAAACTCATACATATGTTATACTTTCCATCTCTCTCTCTCTCTCTCTCTCTCTCTATATATATATATATATATATATATATATATATATATATATATATATATATATATATATATATATATATATATATAATAGAGGTCAAAACACTTCAACCAAAATTCATTTAAAATCTAATATTTCAAATGCTTTTTAATAATGATTGTAAAAATTTCAACATGTGTTACTTAATTGATTGATTAATAAAAATATTAATGTTTTGAAACTCCTAACTCTTAAACTTATATTATTTAATTTGTTAGTTAACTAAAATATTTTTCCTACATAAAGATAACATTTTTATGTTTGGTTATTCATATTTGTTTATGTAATTAGAAAACAAGGTGTACATAGAATGACTACTTCAATTTCACATAGGAATCGATACCACTACAGAGGTATGTTGTCTTTAACCGGTGGTAGGAGATCCACATATCCTTTTTAATTATTTATATTAATGCTTAGTAATATCTATTTTATATTCCTATTCACCTTAATTTTTTAGGTACAAATTAAGGAAGAGGATTCTCGGCGCACCAACATAAAGTCAAACGTACGCCTTGCAAAATATGTAATTAAAATTAAATATCATATTTACTAATCGACTTATTTTAAAACTCTTGATGACATTTATGTATAATGATATATTTTGTATGATTTCATTCTTAATTTCAATGTTTAATATTTGAAAGTTCATATATGAAACCTTGGATGTTTTGGTGTAATGTAAATAGTGTAATATAAAGTTTATTAGTTCAATATTGTTTATTAATAGCTAATTCAAAACAACTTATTTCTTATTTTATCCAAAAAATATTATCGGGCATAAGAAAAGTAGATTATATTAATGTTATACAAAAACTTATAATATATATTGGATATTATAGAAGTAAAAATAAAGTTTATAAGGTATGGACTATATTAGATAGTATCAAAATATAAGTTGATGTATTTTTATGTTATTTGATAATTCGGTTAATGCCCAAAACATGACTAAAAACGTAAATTTCAACATATTTTTATTTTTTCCCATAATTATTTTAACCACTTAAATGCATTCTTGCGCAACGCGCGAGGTTACGCCTAGTATCTTATAAAGCAAACATTTTTCCTTGAACCTCATGCATTTGAAACTTTCAAGACTATTCAACTTATAAAAAATTAATTTATGATTAATTAAGCTATGATTTGTAACTCCCAAAACTCTTCAAATCATGTTATTTAATTGATGAGTTAAATGAAATGTTTAGCCTATATAAGAAATTTGTAGATTACATATTGCATGTATTTCAACACAAAATGATAGATTATAGTTGTAGGGTTTGAAGGGTTATGTGAGTGGTTCCATGGATGTAAGAAATCAATTTCAACTATTCCAAATATAAATTCATGTAAACTTAAATTGGGTGCATGTAAAGTTTTAAATATTAACCAAGGTTCAAATTTATGTATGTTTGTAAAGGTATACTTGAGATCATTTTTTAGGTTTATGTGTTATGCATCTTTCTATAATGAAAGGATGATGAAGTGGGACTCATGATTACTTCTCATAAGCTTTAGGTAAATCAACCTTCAAATTATTTATCAGTTAGAGCAATTAAGTTTGTTAACATGTATGTATCTTTATGTTGTCTCTCTTTTTTATGTTAAGAAAATATATTTTATGTCCAACAGAACATTATTCAACATGTATTTGCTATTCTAAGTTATATATTATGTTAATTTCTATCGCTTATTTTGTTGTAAATAACATCGATGTAGTTTTTTATAATTGGTTTTGATGAAAGGAGTTAACAATTATTATTCTAAATTGTTGGTGATAATGAAGATTTAGAACGAATGATTTTTAATATGATATGACTTTATTATTGAAAACCAATGATTATGTGTGTTATAAAAATGAATTCTTTATGTTCTACCAAAACTTATGTGGATTTATCCATTTTAAATGTTTTTATAGTAATAAAAAAAATTATTATCTTATTACATTTGTCAATTTTCTTTTTCCCTATTCATTCTTTATCGTAAAGGAAAATTAAAATAAATAAAATATTAATATTTTCATAAGAAAGTATAAGTGACAAAATTATACCTCAAGTGTAACACTCCTTCTCCCCTAACACACTCTTAACACATATATATATATATATATATATATATATATATATATATATATATATATATATATATATATATATATATATATATATATATTTTCAAATTGGTCGCAATACATAACAATTACTATAGTTTTGAAATTCAAGTCACCATTTTATTTTGACCTTTCATTCTCTACTAATATTTTATAGTTTTAAGGACAAAAATGATAATACAATACATAAGTAGTTTTTGAAAATATAATAAGGAAAAAATTTCAATAAGTAGTTTTTAATTAAGTAAAAAATAAAAATTGTTTAAAATAACGTAAAACTAAATAATAGATTATATTATATTAAAAATTATTATTATTTGAAATAATAATAATAATAATAATAATAATAATAATAATAATAATAATAATATAGGAAATACAAATTATTCAAATAAATTATTTATAGATTAGTTAAAAATACTTATAGTTTAAAATAAATTTAAATCAAAAACTTAATTCAATTTGATTTAAACACAACTTTTTGTATCTTTCTTATCGTATACTTAAATTTATTATAATATTAGTTACAACTTAGTATAAAAGTTATTATTTCAATGATAAATGTTTATTATATTGTTTTTATAATATATAATTGTTAATATTTATATTACATTATTCGGCACAACTCAGAAATTTAAAACTCCCACTACAACTCAATAGTTTTTTAATTTAAATATAATTATGATTTCAAATTTAATGTAATTAGTCATGTCTCTATATTTTCCACTACATTCAAAAGTTTTTTAAACTTATGGTTATTAATGTGCAATGTTTTTTTATTTTCCACTTATTTATTATACACATTGTAGCTATATTAGTAGACAGTAGTATATAATTTAGTTTTGATTAAAAATTCATATGTTTGAAAAGATTTGTGATTCAAAATGAAAGAGTTGAAAAAAAAGTTTTGTCGTATCAATGGTTATTTCAATACGGATTTTTTATAACAATGTTTCTAAATATCAAATGTATGTTGATTTCTAAATATTCATTTTGAATGATTTATAAGTGTTTAATAAGTTTTGTTTGATGTAAATGTTATAGTAGATGTTGTAGTGTTTTTATTTTATTAAAAACTATAGTGTTTTTCCACACTATTTGTTATCTGTTTTATATACAAATCGGCATACGTTTTATATATAATTTCCACAACTTAAAACGTTCTATAAAATCATCAAAAGTTGTAGTATTTACTTTTTCATACTACTTTGTATTTGTTATATATAGAAATCAATATATGTTTGATATATAATTTACACCATATAAAACGATCTATAAAATTATAAATTAATAGTACGAATAACTAATGATATAAATTTATTACAATTAATAAAACTAATATATTAAGTATAGAGTTTGTTTTGCTAATGACATTGGTTTTTCATGTATAAATATTAAATCACAATTTGTTAAATATTATTATTTGAATTAAATAATTATATTTACGCGCAACGCGCAAGGATTTGAGTAGTAATGAATAGAGAGTACACATGTAACATCCCTTTTTTGGTATGCTAATACTTCCATATTTTTAGTATCTACTTTAATTCTTTTTATTTTAAAAATGAGAGGGACACTTTGGTTGATCAAATGTATAAAATAATATATATATATATATATATATATATATATATATATATATATATATATATATATATATATATATATAAGGCTTTGGTAGTGATTGTTATATGTATTAGGGCTAACGTGAACAAGTTAGAAACCTTAAAATGTAAAGAAATTTATATGAAGGACCAAATATATCATTATGGGGATTTCGGGGGGGGGGGGGGGGGGGCAAAAAATGTATCATCTAGGACAACACATATTTTGAACGGGATTTCTTCTTTTCATCCCTTAAGATCGGCCTCCTTAAGTCCTTAAATCCCATTGTTTCAACCCTAGCCCCATGTGTGTGTGTTGTGGTGCGACGTGAAGAAATAAAAGAGATCGGGGCGGAGAGTAAGAGTGAGAATTGAACATCGGGAGGGAAGGAAGGCTCCAAGCTTTATTCTAACTATGAGTAAACTGATTTCTAGTCAAGAAAAATCAGAAAGGTAGAGGTTCACGTGAGTGAGGAAGATAGGAAGAGAGATAAAGCTTGGATTTCGAGAAAAAAATATGCATGTCACAAAACGGGAAAAAAATCAACTTAGATCTACGGTTTTCGAAATCTTCCTAGCATATTTTGTACTTTATAATTAGTGCCACATTTCTGGAGTTTTAGGAGGAAACATGGTGGAGAAAATGTTGAGAGAGACAACATATCTAGAGAGATGTTGGGCAGGAAAAAGAAAAGAGGATTGTTTTAAAGCAAGATTTTCGCATGGAATCTTTAATCCCACTTATCTTAGGCAAGTACCTTTTTCCATTATGATTGTCCTAAAATGTCTGGGTGAGCATGGATCAGGTTGGGACGGTTTTGGGGTAAAACATAATCCAACCCGTGTATTTTGGTTTTTGGGATTTAGAACCCAATGGGTTTGGTTTCTGACCAGGTTCGATTTCTTGGGTCGTTTTCTCGGTGTATGGGTTCAACCCATGGGTTCGTAGGTTTTTGGTTTAAACTCATTTTTCAGAAAACATAAATAAACTAACAAATTAATTCAAATTTTTTTCAAGCCATCTAAAAAAACCATAAACACCAAAGTCAATTACATAGCTCAAAAAATATTAAAATTACTACGTTTTGAAGTTCATAACCAAAACATGAATATCAAAGTAACATAGAAATAGGTGGGTTGGGTTGGGTCGGGTTCAGATCGGTTTCAAAACCGTTATATTGGGTTGGTTTTGACAGGGCAAACCCAACCCAAACAAAAAAAGTTCGGTTTTTTGAATTTTAAACCCAAACCGTTCGATTTCTCAGTTTCAGTTTTATCAGTTTTTGTCGGTTTTTGGGTTATTGGTTTCAGTTTTGCTCACTCGCACCAAAATGTACTCATATGTATTGTATCCCTATGACTTTATGGGTTAACAGAAGAACCCCAAAACTATAGTTTTACATTTTTCTCTATAAGGAAATATGTACTTTGTGTTCTGGTTTTGACCACCAAATGACCATTATGTCATCACACCTCATAATGTTTGTTAATTAATTATTTTCTAGTTATGGGGCTGTTTTGCTAGAGACTTAATAGGTTAAGATGCCAAATTAACCCCAAAAGCAAAGTTATGATATCATGTGATAATTTCCTGTTTTTCTCACATTTTGTAAAAATCATTGTAAATTCAAGGAAGTTCATATTTGAGCAAGTTTAGTGCCCAAAGTTCTAAAATTAATTCTTGTAACTTCATGAGTTTTGCCTACATCTGTTGGTGGCTATATCTATGGTGAAAAATATCATTTTCACTGACTAGTTCGGTTTTACCTACTATGATACAATGTTTTATAAAATTCATATTAAATCATTGAAAAATAATTAGACTTGGTGTAATATGTCCCTAGAAATGTATTGATTTGGATGCTATGAGTATGAGATAATAATATTGATTGAATGGGTTTAAGGGGGAAAACAAGTCTGGAGCAGACTGTAGTTTTGGTGGTAAAAGTTAAAAATGAAGCTAGGGACTAACTAGTTAAATTAATGACTAAGTATTGCTTATTAATGCTCTATAACACTTCTATATGGGGGAAAGGAAGTGACATGATTTCATTGGATATTTTGTATTGGTTGATGTGATCTATAATTGGTCCAAGGTGAGTTTCTTACTACATTATATTGATTTGTATGTTATTTACACGAGATCGTGTGTGATTCTAGATTGTATGAGAATGGTACTAGGATGTGTAGTGTCTAGTATGTGCATGTTATTGGCATGTTTTGTGTGGATTTTACTTGTGCTGGTAAGTGCTTAGTTTGAATGTGCTAAGGTAAGTTGGTGAGTGTCGATCTATTTGTGACCTGAGCTAATAAGTTCCCCTTATGCTAGACTTTAGTTGGCAAGTGCCTTGTACTATTTTGTTTATCTTAATTGTATACTTAGATTACAGGTTGATGGGATGTTGGGTGTATATGTGTGGCAGGTGTAAATAATATATTACTGATGTGTGATGTTTGTATTGAAATTCACTAAGATTCGTGCTTACCATTTTCTTATAAACAGTTATTTCAAGATCTTCAGATACCACAACAGGGAAAGAAAAGGTGTGATTGTACACATGGGCAAATCTTGATGAGTTCTTATGGATATTAAAATTAATTGAATTTTAATACCACTTGTCACATACCAAATTTCTGGAATTGAGGATCGTCTAAAGAACCATGGAACGATCAAATTACTCTAGGAGTCTAGAAAATCAAGAACACACTATGAGACCCTGGAAGATGCTAGTTAATTATTAAATTCCCTTGAACAATGTAACACCCGAAATCCAGAAGGCTAATTAAAGGAAGAAAACCCCAAGTAAAGAAGGTCTACTCGCCGAGTCCAAGGGGGTGACTCGACGAGTAGAAACAAGATCAGGACGCGGGTAGGAAGGACCTACTCGACGAGTCGAGAAGACCTACTCAACGAGTTGGTCAGGGTTTGAGAAACCCTAAATCCGGGTTTGTGTCTCCTATTTAAGTATCTTATTCTCCACCTTTCAGCCCCATTCTCAACCCCCACTGTCCAAACCCTACATCTCAAACCCTAATGTTATAGTGAGCCATTATTGAGTGTTCTTGAGTGCTTTGAAGCTTGAAGAAGAAGGAGAAGCTTGGGGGATTCAAGGAAAGGCTTGTAGATCCATAAATAACTTCTCATTCTCTTCATTTTCTTGTAAGCAAGTCTCAACCTTGCTTAATAGCTTGATAGATCTTTTCTTTGTCACTTTATGGGGTTTTTGGTCCAAGGAACTTGATTCTTGGGTTACGGATGTACCAAGCAAGGATCTATTTAGATCTGGAATCATTGAGGAGTGTTAAGGCATAAAGCTGCAAAATTTATGCCATTGAAGTCCCCATGTAAGCTCTAAGGTGTTAGTTTGGCCTTGATAAGCCCAAAAAGCTATATATGGAAGGAAAGCCTAAGACTTTATGTGCTCATATGGTGTCTAAGATCTGGATCTCGATTTTCATGCTTTGGTTTGAAGTAATATGAGTTTTGGGACAAATACTTATCTCTTAATGAGCTAGGGTTTGAGCTAAACCCATTAAGAAGGACTAGTAATGGGTAAAGTTGGAAACTTTACCCTTAAGAGGTCATTTCCAGCATGTAGACAAAGTTTGGGACTTAGATCTGAAGTGTAGGGGCTTAATCCATTAAGATAGCCCAAACAGACCGAGGGACTCTGCGAGTCCAGGGAGGAACTCGACAAATCGAAGTAAGTTGTCCCGTTTTCTATATGGTAGAACTTGACGAGTCTGAGGGATGACTCGACGAGTTGATGTGATAAGTCGCGACCATGAGTAGTCAGGGAACTCGGCGAGTCAGGGGTTTACTCGACGAGTTGGATCGTGAATTCAGGAATCTGAGTTTTAGAACTCGATGAGTTGATGGAGCATCTCGGCGGGTTGAGTCAACTCGGAGCGTTGACTTTGACCATTGACTTTGACTTTGACCAAGGTTGACCTAGTTTGACTTTTGAGGGAATTTTGGTCTAAGTGTTATTTTGGTACTGATAGCTCGCGGAGCCGAAGGAGTAGCAGTTTGGGGAATTTCCAGATAGCAGCCACAAGAACATCAGCAGGGCTTCAACAGTGCCATATGAGTCTTCTCACCATACCAATGGGTCTAAGGCACCAAGGCCGACCCATTTCATGTTATGTGGATTGTTGATTGATTATGTGTTATGTTAGTATGACAATTGCATGGAAGACCACGTGGGGGTTCCCATTGCATTAGGTATAAGACCTTGGAGGGTTTCCATGGCATCCTAATATATATGCATGTATAGTTTCATTATGTCTTGTTTGGTAGTGAAGACCTTGTGGGGGTTCCCAAGGCAGGAAGACCTTGTGGGGGTTCCCAAGGCAGGAAGACCTTGTGGGGGTTCCCAAGGCAGGAAGACCATGTAGGGTTTCCCATGGCAGATAGTTAAGACCACGTGGGGGTTCCCGTAGCATTAGGTGTAAGACCCTAGAGGGTTTCCATGTCTTCCTTATATGGTGTATGCATGGCTTATGTGACATATGTAGCTTTTATTACTAATATGATATGTGTTACGTGATTGTGTGTGGGGTATGCTCTGGGGAACTCACTAAGCTTTGTGCTTACGGTTTATAGTTTTGGTTTCAGGTATCATCGATTTGGAAAAGAAGGGCTCGGATTGATCGCAGTGCACACACGTATGATTTCTGCAATGAATGATTTTGGGATGAACTCTGATAAATGTTTACTTCATGATGATTTGAAATGTTTGAAATAAATGGTATCAATGTTTTAGCTATATTAAAAATGAAATTTTTACCCTTGATTTTTGGGTCGTTACAAGTTGGTATCAGAGCCTTGGTTTGAGGGATTCGGACATACTTTCGGGTGTGTCTGAACTCAAACTGAGGATCTGTAAAGTTTTCAAAAAGAAAATGTTGTTAAGGAACAAGTTTTCTAAGACAAGAAAGGGTGTAGTGCATGCAATCAGTCGAGCTCAAGTAAGTTTCCCCAGAATACCCATATATGTTATCTATTTTGATTTGTATGAATCTGAGATTATATCGCATGCTAGTTAGGGCTAGGAGAGATGCCTTTACATGTTGTATGAGCTGGTAGACTTGCATGCTAGTGTTGAGTAGTCAGCGATAGATTGGCCTGATATGTGATGCTTGTAGCCTTGGAGATACTATATGCCATGCTAGGATGAGAATGATTATTGATATTGGTAACTGCTAAGTGTATGCTTTTAAAATTGTACACGGTTAGGATCTTATAGCCTTAAAATAATTGATTTGGCCTTATTTCCTGTTCCTCGTCTGGTTGTGGTCCTAGGGTAGAGTCTATTATTCGACAGTCTATTAGATCTTGTTCTGTGTATAATTTGCATGCATAAGGCAGCCGACGGTGAGGATGGATGGATGTGGATAGCACGAGTTGTGATATGTGGGCTGAATGTTCTATGATAGTCCTTTGGATCGGAGTGCTACTCCATGAATGCTACTTGCTTTGTGCTTTGTGTAACTATTGAGTGATGGGAGTCAGCTACTAAGTGGATATAACGATATCTAGGGGGTGGATGGCTGCCATCATGGGGAGTTCTTCGGTAGATGTTGGTAGGGTGAGGTTGGGAACCTAGGGAAGCCTAGGATATGCTCCAGTGAGTTAGTGGGGCGGTTCGGTGAGGTTGGGAACCTAGGGGGAGCCTAGGAGTTGCTTTGGTGGGTATTGTGTTGGTGTTTAGCGGATATTTGGTGCACCAGTGGAGTAGGTGACTTAGAGGATTCGGGAGTATTGCTGAGTAAATTATGGATAGGTGTGGAAGGTAGTATGGGCCCGTACTACAGAAAGCACAGGATCCATGCTCAAATCAGTGAGAGTCTTGGAGAATCTAAGAAGCTTATGGGAAGGAGAATTCTTGGTTATGCTCTGATGGTGAGGATACCTGCTTTGCCAGATAAGGATGAGCACACACGAGGGAGGACCAAGGTTTGGTCCCGACTCCGGTGGTGAGCCAGTTAGCGGAAGGACAGCCAGGATTTTGAGTTCGCCGTAGATCTCTTGTATCAGGCGGCAATGATTGGTTGTGCGATTTATTGCACTTTGGGATTGGAGAGTATGTCTTGGGAGTAGTTGTAGCCGGTTTAGAGAGGAGGTTGCTCCAGCTATTGCAGTTCAACCATTGACGATTGAGCTGGTGAGTGTGTCAGGGTGTGAGATCCTGAATGATATGGATCCCAGAGCCGACGGCGGAAGATTGATTAGGAGTACCTCGATGAGAGAGGTTCAGATCAGGTGAATTTAGTGGAGGACCTCGGGCGGAGACCCAAGAGTTCGGATCAGCTTTTAAGAGACCAACAGGGTTGGATCCAGTGCAACGCTTGCGGAAACTATGCGATGGAGTTTCGTTTCAGGGGTTTGGATTATCATTGGGATCGGAAGGAAGTGTTACACCATGTCCTCAGGATGGTCGAGGTAACACAGGAGGAGATGGTCAGGGTTCCTTCAGATGTTATGGATATGCTACCTTCTGCCACTGCAGGTGAATATAGGGAATGTGCATCGCTTTGGAATTATGATAAGTTAGATCTCGGGTGGGTTCTCCGATATTGTCTGAGTTAGTAAGGGTTGTCTGATGCCATTCAGCATGCTGGGGAATCTTTGAGAAATCTTCAGGGGGATGTATCTCGCGGAGCGGATCCCGCGTGTACCATTATTGTTCCGAGTCCTTGTCGGAATCTGCTCAGGGGTCTGGATTACTATAGGTGTAGCAGGGTGGGTCACGTCAGCAGGGATTTCCCACAGGGGGCAAGCCCGTTATAT
The DNA here is from genome assembly GCF_052849685.1 of Lactuca virosa. Taxonomy (NCBI): domain Eukaryota; kingdom Viridiplantae; phylum Streptophyta; class Magnoliopsida; order Asterales; family Asteraceae; genus Lactuca; species Lactuca virosa. Next base: position 14,449,116 of record NC_136431.1, on the reverse strand, counting down.
ATTAATTGTAATCAGGTGGGCGACAAGGAGGTCGACTGTCCAATGATCAAAGAGGAGTAGTGAGTGCACCTGCTTCAGATATTTTGAGGATCACCGATGAATGAGAGGGTAAGGCGGGAGCCCCAACAGAGAGGGGCCACACTTCAGAGTACCAGACAGGGGAGATCGTAACTTCAACAGGCGAGGGTGAGGGGTACGTACCCTTTTCGCCTTCCTTCCAGCTTTACCTGGATTTATGGAGGCTATCTTGCATCAGCGTGATGTAAGCTCATCGGGAGGTTGCTATCTCAGTTTGTAGTCAAGGGTATTATATTCAAGAAGGGTTATATGCCATATGCATACCATGAATCTTTGGTGGAGTGGTACGAGGCCATACCCTTATAAGTAGCGGACTCCCAGTGTTCGGATGTGATCTGGGGTGTAGTCGGGGTTAGTTCAAGGGCTTGTACGAGGGAATTATGATTGGTTTTCAGTAGCCTTAGTATTTGTGCTTGGAAGAGCAATCGGGATTGCCGAGGGAATGGAGAGTTGTTGCTGAGGTTTTGGTTAGACTATTCATCCTTTGGACTTCGAAATATGTATGTGATATCAGTTTAAGCATTTGGAATCATTGATGTTGTTAGGATTCAAGAAGTATTAGCTGGTTTTTCAGGAATTCTGTTGTTTTGGGAAGGGTTACGTGGGTACACTAGCGTTAGTAAGTATCGGTCGTCAACAGATTGATCATTGGAACGTAAGAAGGATTGGGAATCCTTCGATTTTCATGTGCCGAGCGGACTTAGTTGAATCTAAGTGGGGGAGAACCATCCAGGTAGCCAGAACATAAGCAATGGTGAAATTAGGATATGTTTCGCATCCCCATCGGAGGAAGGAAAACGGCCCTAGTGGCTGTCTGGATATAGGATTCTACAGGATGGGAGTTCGGGAAACTCCCCAACATTGGATCGCGTCTTCTGGACGTCAGATATCAGGCTTTGGGGGAGGGAACCAGGTGGGGTTCCAGTCATGGATGGAGTTCAGTTTGGGTTATTGGTCGAGTGCCTGCTCGACTCCGTATGCGTTTCGAATCGATAGATTAGGGGTAAGGCATTGGGCTGCGTTTTTGTTAGGGTGAAAGTGTTGTAAGACTACGGGAGAGCCGTAGCATTCATTAATGGTCAGTTGGAATGAAAGTGTTGTAAGACTACGGGGGAGCCATAACATTCACTAATGGTCAGTTAGGATGAAAGTGTTGTAAGACTATGGGGGAGCCGTAGCATTCACTCATGGTCAGTAAGGTGAAAGTGTTGTAAGACTACTGGGGATCCGTAGCATTCACTAGTAGTCAGATAGTGTGGAGAGTGTTGTAAGACTGCGGGGGAGCCGTAGCGTTCACAAGCGGTCAGATAGTTCGGGAAGTGCAGAAAGACTGCAGGGTAGCCGTGGTATTCACGGATTCGTTCAGATGACTTAGGCTAGGATGGGCCAGTTCGCAAGGTTGTGAGTAGGTTACAAAACAACAGAAGTTAGGAAACGGTAGGTCGAAGGAGACCGGGTATGATGTAAGACTACACCTATTCTAGTAGCATTCACCTTTTGCGTCGGATTCAGTGGCGACAGATTGTCAGCCTATCATGATCGGATGGATCAAAGGATTGAAGGAGCCATGAGTGGCGGTATAGATAGGGCAATTATTTTCAGACGAGGTATCCTTCGGAGGTCATGTGGGAATGTTGTGCGTGTGTCCTGGCCTAGCAATCGGTTAGGTGTCTGATGTTTTGAGCAGTTGACAGATAAGGTGAGATCAGGGAGGTCTCGGCTGCCTTTAGAGAGCAGTAAGTGGTAGCAAGAAGATTCGAGGTGGGTTCAGTGACTTGGGATTCGTGGGTGGATTTGCTTATATTTGGGTTATACACTAAGTTGTTTGTAGTTGGATTAAATAATCTCAGAGTGGTTGATCTGACCCTATTGTGCAGCTCTCGTCTAAGTCTAACCGTTGCAGGGATGAGTCTTTTACTCGAAGGATTATCTGATCTGCATGTTGAGTTGGGTGTTCAGCACCGAAACATAGTAAGTGGAAGCAGTCAGTAAGTAGCAACGAGGTGACCAACACTGGGAGTGGCTGGAGATTTAGTTTTAGTGAAGGATCTATCCGTCACAGGGACATGAAAGGTTTTTGCGTATGAACAGCTGCCTTGAGAAGGCCGTGGACTGCGCAGGGTAAAGGGTGAACCCCTTGGATGTCAAGTGTAAGTACTCGGGGAGTACCAGAAGGATTGTCGGTTGGGTAAGAGTGATGTATCCAGGATTGACAGTGATTAGAGCACCCTCAAGATTTTTAACTCTAAGGGTTAGCTTTTCGCTCAGGAAGACCATACGGAAGGCCAATAGAAGCGGTCTTTCGAGGATTGGACCGAGCAGACGGAGTTATGCATCGTATATAACTGTTGTGAGATGTATGCACGGTAAGTGATAGATAGCGGAAGCCGAAGGCGTGACGCGTGAAGAGTACCCGAGATGGGTAACCGCAGAAGACTTCGAGGACGAATTCTAGTTTAAGTGGGGGAGAGTTGTAAAACCCGAAATCCAGAAGGCTAATTAAAGGGAGAAAACCCCAAGTAAAGAAGGTCTACTCGCCGAGTCCAAGGGGGTGACTCGACGAGTAGAAGCAACATCAGGACGCGGGTAGGAAGGACCTACTCGACGAGTCGGGAAGACCTACTCGACGAGTTGGTCAGGGTTTGAGATACCCTAAATCCGGGTTTGTGTCTCCTATTTAAGCATCTTATTCTCCACCTTTCAACCCCATTCTCAACCCCCACTGTCCAAACCCTACATCTCAAACCCTAATGTTATAGTGAGCCATTATTGAGTGTTCGTGAGTGCCTTGAAGCTTGAAGAAGAAGGACAAGCTTGGGGGATTCAAGGAAAGGCTTGTAGATCCATAAATAACTTCTCATTCTCTTCATTTTCTTGTAAGCAAGTCTCAACCTTGCTTAATAGCTTGATAGATCTATTCTTTGTCACTTTATGGGGTTTTTGGTCGAAGGAACTTGATTCTTGGGTTATGGATGTCCCAAGCAAGAATCTATTCATATCTGGAATCATTGAGGAGTGTTAAGGCATAAAGGTGCAAACTTTATGCCATTGAAGTCCCCATGAAAGCTCTAAGGTGTTAGTTTGGCCTTGATAAGCCCAAAAGGCCATACATGGAAGGAAAGCCTGAGACTTTATGTGCTCATATGGTGTCTAAGATCTGGATCTCGATTTTCATGCTTTGGTTTGAAGTAATATGAGTTTTGGGACAAATACTTATGTCTTAAGGAGCTAGGGTTTGATCTAAACCCATTAAGAAGGACTAGTAATGGGTAAAGTTGGAAACTTTACCCTTAAGAGGTCATTTCCAGCATGTAGACAAAGTTTGGGACTTAGATCTAAAGTGTAGGGGCTTAATCCATTAAGATAGCCCAAACAGACCGAGGGACTCGGCGAGTCCAGGGAGGAACTCGACGAGTCGAAGTGATTTGTCCCGTTTTCTATATGGTAGAACTTGACGAGTCTGAGGGATGACTCGACGAGTTGATGTGATAAGTCGCGACCATGAGTAGTCAGGGAACTCGGCGAGTCAGGGGTTTACTCGACGAGTTGGATCGTGAATTCAGGAATCTGAGCTTTAGAACTTGACAAGTTGATGGAGCATCTCGGCGGATTGATTCAACTCGGAGCGTTGACTTTGACCATTGACTTTGACTTTGACCAAGGTTGACCTAGTTTGACTTTTGAGGGTATTTTGGTCTAAGTGTTATTTTGGTACTGATATCTTGAGGAGCCGAAGGAGTAGCAGTTCAGGGAATTGCCAGATAGCAGCCAGAAGAACATCAGCAGGGCTTCAGCAGTGCCATGTGAGTCTTCTCACCATACCAATGGGTCTAAGGCACCAAGGCCGGCCCATTTCATGTTATGTGGATTGTTGATTGATTATGCGCTATGTTAGTATGACAATTGCATGGAAGACCACGTGGGGGTTCCCGTGGCATTGGGTATAAGACCTTGGAGGGTTTCCATGGCATCCTAGTATATCTGCATGTATAGTTGCATTATGTCTTGTTTGGTAGTGAAGACCTTGTGGGGGTTCCCAAGGCAGGAAGACCATGTGGGGGTTCCCATGGCAGATAGTTAAGACCACGTGGGGGTTCCCGTGGAATTAGGTGTAAGACCCTGGAGGGTTTCCATGGCTTCCTTATATGTTGTATGCATGGCTTATGTGATATATGTAGCTTTTATAGCTAATATGATATGTGTTACGTGATTGTGTGTGGGGTATGCTCTGGGGAACTCACTAATCATAGTAGACTTGAACGTTTCCTGGAGTGTGATTCATTCCTTGATTACCGAAAAAAGGATCAAAATGATCAACAAACCGGAAGACGTCACTGGTTAGCGGTCTTTGTTTGGAGACAACGATGGTGATGGATGAAGGCAACGGCCAAGAAGGAAACTATGATGGTTGCAGCTGATACAGTGACAACTGAGAAGAAATCGTTGGGAAAGTTTCAGAAGGGCAACACTTGGAAGGCTGATATGGAAACAGAGAAATGGATTGGCCGGTAAGGCTTAATATCATTCTTGATAATGTGAAAACCCCGTTAAGGTTAGTATTACATGAGCTCGTATAAACATGTACAAATATTACCTAAAGACCCTAGATACAAATACATACATAACATTTAACACATAAAACATAGAACATATCATAAACCAATACGAGTGATTGACTAGGAATGCTCTTGAAAAAGGATGTTAGCCATATATATTTGTATACGTTATTGTTATATTGTAATCATTTTTAGTATGGCGCCCTGGTATAGTTAGCCCACATTCATATCCCTTTAACCTTGGGTATTATATAATTGATGGAATACAATTTTGGAATTCATTGGAAAAAAAATTTCAACATGGTATCAGGCCTACCAAAACCCTAGTCGTCCCCTTCTCATATCTCGTTCTTTTCTTCTTGTGACTGCTCTTCTCCTTTCTTTCACTATTTCTTCTACACTACTCTTCCTCATGGTCTCTCACCTTGATAAAATGTATCGCATCACAAATATTAAGTCATACGGTCCTCTCATGCTTTATCTTGACCTACTTAACTATGATGCATGGAGTGAATTCTTCAAGAATCAATGTGTGGCCTACAAAGTTTTTGGGCATCTTGATGGCTCCAAACACAAACCCACTTATCAAGATTGGTGTACTGCCGACTCTATTATAAAATAATGGCTCTTTGGGACTCTCTCCCAACCTCTCATACAAATATTCTCATTCCCGATGCAACCACGACACAACTGTGGAAGGCCATTGAAGACCTTTCCCATGACAACAAAGAAGCAAATGCTATTGAACTCAAAAATTAGCATCATAAAATTGTTAGAGACGGTTCTACAATCATGAAACATTACACCTGCATCAAGTCTATATTCGATATTCTAGCCAATATTGTATCAAAGGTACCTGAACGAACCTTATTCACTTATTCACTCAATGGATTATCCTCCAAGTTTGATCATATAGCCACTACTATTCAAAACAATACACCATTTCCTACTCTTCATGAAATGCGATACATGCTCTCAATTGAGGAACACACTCTGCAAAACCAAAAAAATTGTGTACCTTAATCATATCACATAGATTTGTCATCCACTCACCAAGTCCTAAACGCTAATCATCAATCGTAATCCCCCAATTCTGGAAATTTTCAGAGCAATCACCGTGGTGGCGGTCGAAATAGGGGCAACAGCCGAGGTCGGAATGGTAGCGGAGTTCGGAGTAACCACCGAAACAATGGTGTCTGCTTCATTTTCTCATCGGCAGGAGTTTCCTCCAGTGTTCGCTGGATCTTCGTTCCAGCCGCTCAAAATGCATTTGGGTTGCTCCCTTCTCCATATCAGGCACAATGGCCCACTCCCTACCAAGCACAACATCGACAACATTAGGGTTGGACCGATCAACATCAAACTCCTTAGTCCCTTTTTGTTGGAACTCAAATTAATCAGCCTTTTAATTGGCAGCAAGCCAAAAAAAATTTAGATCAGTCCACATCACTCCCGCAAGCTTTTAATGCCATGAACCTTCATGATCCTGGAACTGCTGAGTGGTACATGGATACAGGGGCGACTGTCCACCTTCATGCTGAATCAGGTATAATAAATTCCATTAAAAATAATTGTAATAATTTTTCAGTCATAGTTGGTGATGGATCACGTATTCCGGTTACTCATGTTGGAAACACTTCCCTTTCTCAACATCCTTTCCGCCCATTATTTCTAAAAACTGTAATTATTACCCCTCAGGTTATTAAAATTCTTATTTATGTTCAAAAACTCACTCGTGATAATAAATGTTCAATTGAATTTGATGAATTTGGATTTTGTATGAAAGATTACCTCACTAAACAAACCTTGCTCCAATGTGACAGTACATGAAACATTTGTGCTTTCACCAAACAACTCTCGTAAGCTTTTCTGAGTGTTAGTTGAGGTCATCCCGGCTCTCAAGTCTTCAAGCATTTACTATCTAAAAAAATTATTTTGTGTAATAAAACAGATCCTAGTATCTTACGTCATGCTTGTCAACTTAGCAATCAGGCCCGTTTTTCGTTTGATTTGTTTAGAACTGATGTCATTTTTCCCTTTCATGTCATTCATTCTGATGTCTGAACTTCTCCATTAATAAGTCATAGTGGAATAAAATATTATGTCATTTTTTTAGATCAATATTCTCATTTTGTGTGGGTTTATCCTTTGCGAAATAAATATAATGTATTCTCTAAATTTCTCCATTTTCGTGCTTATGTTAGAAACCAATTCAAAACCGATATCCAAATATTTCAGTGTAATAATGGAAAAGAGTTTGATAATAAACTAATTCGTCAACTTTATGACTAATGGCATTTACATGTGTTTCTCTTGCCCTTATACGTCCCAACAAAATGGCAAGTTCGAACATATCCTTCGCACCCTAAACAACACCATTCGAACATTGTTGTTCCAAGCCCACCTTCCACCCACGTATTGGGTGGAATCCGTTCATATGGCAGCCCACCTCGTAAATATACTCCCCTTAACCACTCTAAATCTAGACACACCCTTTTACAAACTCTTTCACAAAACCCCACCATCTACTCATCTATGTGTCTTTGGTTGCCTATGTTACCCTCACCTCAACAACACCAACAAAATTCAACCCCACATCAATCCTTGCATGTTTCTTGGTTACCCTACCAATCACAAAGGATATCGGTGCCTCAATTGTCACACCAAAAACATTATCATTTCCCGTCATGTTTTTTCTTGACGAATCCATCTTCCCCTTCGAGTCTCTAACCCTCGAAAAAATCCCCCGACTATAATATTCTCCATATTGAAGATGGACGAAATCTCTTCAATAATCTAAACTACCCTTCTTAGCCTACTCCTCCATCACCCACACCCGAATTGAAACTTCCACCCTCCAAAAGAACAATAGTGATAACGCCTATCTTACATATATAATCCTGGTGTTTTGTTATTATCTTATGTAATGTTTTTACATTATTTAGAGCTAAAAGGTACTTATAATGCTTTGAATTATAATTTACAGCTATTATTTGTTGCTGGAGCGGAAATGAAGAAAAAGCCCGGGAAAACAAAGTTGGATTGCAAAATATGAAGATTTGGGCTGAACTGGGCTGAACGCCGAGCGTTCCTTGCTTGCAGATTACGGGACTACTTGGACGAACGCCTCGTGTTCGTGGTACCTACGCCCAGCGTTCGTAGGCGGTGTAAAATTCTTATAAATTGACATTTACTTCATTCTAAAGGGGGATTCCGACTTCAACCATACCTTAGTCGACAAGTAACATCTTTTTTGCCGTTTTGAGGGTCTAGAAGGCGGCCGAAAGGCCGTTAAGCTGATAGGAGCGAAGATCTTAAGGATTGAAGAGCAGATTCATGTCGGTAATCATGTGGTTTGTTATCGTGACCATGTTTAGCATTCCATTATGATTCCATTATGTGTTTATTTTCGGATTTAGGGATTAAAAGCCTTTTGATTTGTGTTTATGATTAGATGAACCCTTGATTTTGTGGATTAATTGCTATTTGGATTGTTTATTCGTGTTTAATTTATTTTGTCAAGTTTGATTGAAAGATCCATATGTGTTAGAGATTGTTACTTAAATTGATAGAGTTTAGATGACCATCTGACTGTGTTGATTTGAATCAATGTTGTCCACTAGAGTTTTGACCAAAACATAGGGTTTGGAATTAAGTAATGAACTTTAATGTGTGTGCATGAGTAGAATGACCATTCTCTGCATGATTTAATTCCTATGACCACTAGGGTTAAATACGATCACATTTTGCTTAATACGAACTAAATACTGATTTGCATTATTATTTGTTCACCTGATCAATGAATTAATAGTTGTGTTGAAATCAAAGGATTAGTATTAGTGAACATAAACCTAAGCATATTAGAAATTGGTGAACATGAATAAATAAGTCTGTGTGTGCAATTATCTATGATTTTAATATGTAATTTGTCTAAACCAAAGTACCCAAAGAGATTTGTCTTCGATCAGTTTATCGAGATTTGATGATTCGTCGTTTGTTTGTGATTTAATTCCATAAAACCTTTCTTTACTGCTTTAGTGTGTTGTGTAACCTATAATAAAAAACACCAATATATATATCACATCAAGTTTTTGGCGCCGCTGCCGGGGAACGGTTTTCAAATAATTTGGTTTATTTGGTTATTGGTTATTTGTTTTTTATTTTTGGTTTTATTTTTTTATTTTCATTGATAACATGTCACCTGTCGGAGGATTTTGTTGTTGCTTTAACAGATCGAAAAAAAATTATATAGACCCGATGGAGCTAGGAAAGAAAGGAAAGCAGTAATTATTAAAAATGCTAAATGGAGTTGTGAAAAAATAATAATAATAATAATAATTAAAAAAATTAGAAAAAAAGAGAAGAATAAAAAGATGAGGTTTGCACAGAGTACGCCATGTGTAGCACAACTGTAGGCCCTGTGTACATATGTTAGATCGTGATTCCGTATTCGGGGTTCGTCGGGAACGCCATGCGTATATGCCTTTGTACGCCCCGTGTTCGTTAAACAGGTTATATCCTTCTTTACCCGATTTTATTTTCAGCTTTCACATATTTTCAAAACCACTTCACTGTTTTCGACGATTTCTTATCAATACTCCGAATTTTCTTCTTCGTTTTTTGTAATCGGCTCCAAAGGTATGTTATTTAGTAACCCTTATGCTTAGATTTTGGATTAATTTCTTAATCTTGATGCATTGTGCTAAAATAGAAAAATATAGGGTTTATACAATATATGATTTGTGGTTCGATTTTGATGAAATTGCTGCTTTTTATTGTATATTCAGACCAAATTAAACTCGTAGACGAACGTCCTGCATTCGTGATCTGTTCAGCCACCATTTTTTTTTGCTTAAATAAATTAAATCAGTTAATTTCTGGTATTTTTTTGGCTTTTTTGCTTCAAATTTTTGCAAGAAACATGTCAAGGAGAAACCAGTGAGGAAATCAACAACCACCCTAGGAATTCACGAACCACCCATTCTTGCAATTTCCCTGTTCTCTGAATGCAACCACACTTACAAAACACCAAGGGAGGCTTAGCACATTGCTTCGAAAAAGAAATTGATATTGCACCATATTTTGATTGGGGATTTGCAGCCCAAACTGGGATCGATGTCCTCATCCGGGATTTTTTGACATATACTCACCTGGACGCATGTGGCGTGCCTATGTTTATATGTACGGGTTGGGACCGGTTATTCAGGATTCAGGAGCTCGTCTTTCGGGAGTTTTTGCTGGAGTTCTATGCTACATTTGCTTTTGATCCTACGAAGCCTTTCAACGATAGGACTGCAGTCTCTTTTCGAATACGTGTTGTTAGCAGGGAATGTAGTGCGATTGACCTTGCCATCAAGGTTGATATTTATACTTCGGATGCGACGAGGAGTCCTTATTTTCATGATTTTCTCACAGCCTGTGTTGTAGGGACGCATGAGGAGTATAATGAAAACACTTTGTCGGCTCAGCTTACTGGAGCGGCATATGTGTCATCTTCTGCTCGGGTCAACATGATTAGATCGACTACTTTCAGATTGTTGCATCGATTGATCTCGAGCTCTCTTACTCATCACAAAAATAGTGAGAGGGTGCCTTCTGGAGATCTCTTAGCTTTATGGACCCTTATTACACCAGGTAGGCACCTGAACCTCCCATTTGCTTTAGCATATTATATGGCGCGGAAGGCCAGAGGGCGTCAGGCGGATAGTCCGATTTGTGGTGGACATTTTGGTCACTCGGTTAGCTGCGTCGTACTCGTTGTTAACCAGGGATATTACGAGGACGATGGTCTGCTATGATATGAGGGTGATGAGTGTTCAGATGTTGGAGTCCATGTGGGTGATTGCACAAGGGGTGATGGTATTTTAAGGATAGTGTCTGATGGTAAGGCACCGGGGGATGTTGCAGTAGCACCTGAGCCATAGAGAGTCCAGAGGCGTCGCTCTGCTCCTCGAGGTGCGCAGCAGGGACCTGAGCCAGAGATAGATATCTGTTACCTTGCTCAATGCATGGATGAGCGCTTTGATATGGTGGAGGATAGACAGCTGTGGTATGGGGATGCGATGACTGCATTCTTTGCCCATAAGGGTTTTCATTACCCGATCCGTTTTCCTCCACCATACCAGCAGCGACATGATGGATCCGGCACATCTGGGACGTAGCAGCACGACGACCAGGATGATGAGTGACTTTGTTTATCCTTTTTATTTTTATGTTATTTTTAGTTTATCTTGCGTTTCTTAGACTTATTATTTTTAATATTTTTATTTTGGTGTGTTTTTAGTTTGTTTAAAATTAGGATGTTTGGTTTATTTTTAAGTTAATGTAATTTTATTTTGTTTTCCATGTTAATGCTCTTTGATCTTTTAGATTCTTGCAGAACTTTTGCCCTTAGAACGATGGCAGTAAGTTCAGCCGCTAGGCCTGTTTGCTGTTTTGTCACAAGAAAAAGTCGTGTGAGAGTTTGAAGTTGACAATCGAGAGCCACGACTTTCAATAAGTGTGGGGTGCGCGTCGATATTTGGAGGGATTATTATTTTTCAAAGAGTGGTGTTTCTAGCTTTACATTGATTTCTATGGCATGGAAGAGTTGTTCCCACGCCATGGAGTTTTATTTCGACGCGAAGCAGAAGTATCATCCCGGCTGCCACGACATGGTTGACACTTTCCTATGTTGTGGGGGAGTATTTCATGGCGAGAGGAGGCTGCCATTCTAGACGTCACGACATGATTAACACTTACCACGTCGTTGCCATGCTATTATTCGCGATATGGATTTTTCCTCATTCGACGATACGATGTGGTAGACACTTTCCCACGTCATGGTTACTGTACATTGCATTAGTTTGCAATCCTTTGCACCACATTTCAGAAGTCGGTGTTCTTGGTCTTATTTTCTGGCACATTCAGAAGCAACAGTTCCAGTTTCCAGTCTTTCAGTAATTTATGGAGCAACTTTTAGCAGCCCCATTCGATCTCGCCACTACTACCCCAGGGAAGTCTGTTCCAATTTTCTCTCTTTAATTTTATGTTCTGTAACTGTTTTAGCATGCAATGAGGATATTGCATCAAATAAGTGTGGGGTAGGGGGTTGAATATAGGAATACAAGCTTGCTGATAAATTAAAATTTTGAAAAATGACTAGGATTTAAAAATTATTAGAAAGATTTGAACAATAATCTAAAATTGAATCTAGTGAAAAAAAAATTGTTGTGTTGAGATCTAGGTTACTAGCGTTGTGTGGGACGATCTGATGCGAGTTTCAATGTTTATTTGAGCCAATATATGTTATAGTGTATTTGTGGCTTCCCTATCTTAATGAAATCATGGAACAAAAACACGACCTTACTTAGTTTGAGGGCCGCAATATGTTTAGCATCGTGTACTTGAAATTTATCCTGGAGAGCTTATGTAGTCATTGCACATTAGACTAATACCTTTAATTAATAAAGGTTGAAGTTAAATCCCCTTGCTTAAGCATATGTTTTTCTAGGATTTTTAGTATTGAGTGAAAAAAGTATGATTGATTAAAAATTGAAAGAAAAATCTGAAAAAAAAGAGTGTTGCAAAGTTTGAAAGAATCTACAAAGCTATGAAGATGAAATAAATATCATCATTAAAGATTCAAAGGCGAAAGTTGTCAATTTATTTATTGTATTTTTTATTTTCGAGGTTATTTTTCCATATGTATGCTTGGGGTTTAACCAAAAATATTAAAAAAGTTTTATGGGGATGGATTCGGAGGGATGCATAAAATGAGCGTTATTCAAAAGAAGTGGGCAAATATTTATGAAGATTGTGAATATTTAGGATTGAGGAGGTTCTTAGGAAAATTTAGACACAAATTCATGCATTGCGGTCTTGAAGTAATAGAGAGGCTCAAAATGGATTGTCTTATGCGATGTTGGTAGCTAAAGTCCTTATATGATAATAATAAAATCAGTTTTGCTTGGGGCAAGCAAAAGGCTAGTGTGGGGTAGTTTGATAATGCCTATTTTACATATATAATTCTGGTGTTTTCTTATTATCTTATGCTATGTTTTTATATTATTTAGAGCTAAAAGGTACTTATAATGCTTTGATTTATAATTTAAAGCTATTATTTGTTGCTGGAGCGGAAATGAAGCAAAAGCCCACGAAAACGAAGTTGGATTGCAAATATGAAGATTTGGGCAGAACTGGGTCGAACGTCTTGCGTTCCCAGGCCGAACGCCCAGCGTTCCTTGCTTGCTGATTACGGGACTCCTTGGACGAACGCCCCACGTTCATGGCACCTACGCCTAACGTTCGTAGGCGGTGTAAAATTCTTATAAATCAACATTTACTTCATTCTAAAAGGGGATTCCGACTTCTACCATACCTTAGTCGACAAGTAACATCTGTTTTGCCGTTTTAAGGGTCTAGAAGGCGGCCGAAAGTTCGTTAAGCTAATACGAGCGAAGATCTTAGGGATTGGAGAGCGGCTTAATGTCGGTAATCATGTGGTTTGTTATCGTGACCATGTTTAGCATTCCATTGTGATTCCATTATGTGTTTACTTTCTTATTTAGGGATTAAAACCCTTTTTCTTTGTGTTTATGATTAGATAAACCCTTGATTTTGTGGATTAATTGTTATTTGGATTGTTTATTTGTGTTTAATTTATTTTGTCAAGTTTGATTGAAAGATCCATATATGTTAGAGATTGTTACTTATTCCTTATTGCTAAATTGATAGAGTTTAGATGACCATCTGACTGTGTTGATTTGAATCAAGGTTGTCCACTAGAGTTTTGACCAAAACCTAGGGTTTGGAATTAAGTAATGAACTTTAATGTGTGTGCATGAGTAGAATGACCATTCTCTGCATGATTTAATTCCTATGACCACTAGGGTTAAATAAGATCAAATCTTGCTTAATATGAATTAAATACTTATTTGCATGATTGTTTGTTCACCTGATCAATGAATTAATAGTTGTGTTGAAATCAAAGGATTAGTATTAGTGAACATGAATCTAATCATATTAGAAATCGGTGAACATGAATAAAGAAGTCTCTGTGTGCAATTATCTATGATTTTAATATGTAACTTGTCTAAACCAAAGTACCTAAAGAGATTTGTCTTCGATCAGTTTATCGAGATTTGATGATTAGTCGTTTGTTTGAGATTTAATTCCATAAAACCTTTCTTTACTGCTTTAGTGTGTTGTGTAACCTATAATAAAAAACTCCAAATTAATTCACCACCGTTCCCCTTGTGTTCGACACCTGCTCTTACCACAACTATACTATTGCACGATTAGGTACACTGCCTAGTGTGTTTATTAGTCCGTTTGAGATAATTTCAGTTTTATAAATTTAAAACTTGAAGCAATTAATATATATATATATATATATATATATATATATATATATATATATATATATATATATATATATCACACATCAAATAGCACCACTTCTCCTACTGCCAGCCCGTCCAATAGCAAATCTTCCACGTCTCATCTCGAGCCCTCTTTTCCCACTCATAATAATCTGCCACAAAATAATTCTCTCATCCCATATCGTACTCACCATATGAAAACCCGTGCTCGCCATGGCATTTTTAAACCCATTGACAGTTGGGAGGCAAGACCATTTCAGCATATAGCTTTTCTGAAATCCAACAACCAAGCCAACATGACCATTCTAGACACCTCTCCCGTAAATAGATCAATCAGCATAATAAATGGAAATAATGATATATATATATATATATATATATATATATATATATATATATATATATATATATATATATATATAAGTTACACTAGAGGTGTAGCTTAACTTACAGGGATCCTAGCGAAACCGGGAAGATCGCAGGTAGCAATTTGATACTGAGCACTTCTATTTTCCCGACCCACTGCCTCAGAGCTTCGCTAAAGTGCTCTATAACTTGGAAATATTGGACTCGTGGTGGGAGGGATGTCCAAATAGTGTTTTGGAGTGAATAAGGGGTGAAGAAAAAATGAAACCGGAGGCATATATTTATAGTAAGGATGTGCACCATGCACTATAGGTGCACACCGTACACTAGGTTAACATCGATCCATCTGCAGCCTACCACGTGTCAAAACCCCTATGGTCCATGATGCACCTTCTAGAAGCTGCGCGTCGTGTAAAACATAAATTTTATAAATTCCATATATTCTTCATACGAGCTCCGTTTTCTACGTTCTTTATATTCATTTAGACTTTATAGGCTAATTCCCACTTTATTTTTAAAGTTATATTTTTATAGGCTTAGACTGTTAAAGTCTGTATAAAAATCATAACTTTCTCATGCAATATTCATTCTCGGCTGTCTTTAAATCGACACATAGGTATTGACGAGATCTTCAACTCTTATTTAGATTATTTTTCCTAACAATCAACCGATCCTAATTTCAGTTTCTGTGTCATGCACTGCTACGCTGCAACTTCTAAAAATCATAATTTTCTCTCATGAAGTCAGATTTGGATGTTCTCTATATGGATGCTCTCGGTTTTGCGATTACTACAACTTTTGTCAAGACTACTATTCCGAAATAGTCTTCTATCAAAAACATTTATTTACGTGACTGGTTATTTTATACTATAAGGCAAAAAAATGGGGAGGTGTAACTCTTCCCCACTTATAGAGATTTCGTCCCCGAAATCCTGCTCCTAACGCATTATAAGATAATGCCTACACTATCCTACTAGGGTTTCACAGGATCAACCTAATATCTAGCCGACATTAATGCATCCAATTTGTCCCTCCATACCTAATCGGCCGTATAACTTCGTTTTCTACCATAAACGTACTCCTAGAATCCTTTCGAAGTCTTCCAAAATCGGGAATTCATCGGTTTAGACTTCCAGAATTTATATGCTATGATTGACAATCACTTTTAGACGTGAAATATCAACACAATCGACTCGATATAAGACATTTTAATTAAGGAATTTTATCTACGACATTTTAATGGAATGCACTTTCCGGATCATGCCTATAAAAAGGCTTACGACCTATCTTAAAACACACATAAATGTAGATTGTATTCCAATCTAATACGGGTGTTCTAACATCCCGAATTTTAACCAAAACTACTATGAGGGGTTTACTGGCTTGAAGACACCGGAACCAATATTCTAATATTGGCGACGGATTCATAATACGGCTTGCTTATCATTCAGCCTACTAGATTATTATGAACACTAGGTCGCCTAATAGCCCTCTCACAAGGTTCTAACTACATTACCTATATCGAGGTACAACTATTGTTCAAGCAATTCGTTAATGATACGTCATGACGCTTATCCAACTACTGGATTTTGATGTCAGATCACTCTTGTCATCATCCCCCCGGGCTAGAAGACTCACGATCAACCTTTCGGTGGCCCTAAAGACTCACAACCATTTTCTGACTGTCCTAGTCATCATCATTTCTTGATATCCACTTATCACTATCGATCTTTGTTTTCTAAATTTTGAGGCTACAACTAATTTAGAGGTCCTTAACCTACACTATATGAGTGCTAAAATCTAATTGTCGTCCTATGTCGACCTATGAACGTTGAGATTCAATCCTAGTTCTCTATTAATTCTTACGCTTGTCAACTAGAGAGATAACTAAACGAAATGTATAGTCTATCCTGATGCCTAAAGTTACACCAAAGTATTATCATATCCTTAATGGGTATAGTCCTTTTTAAATGGTCTCCTCCTGTGGGTCTCTAATCATACTTACGAAAATACCATATCCCTTGACGTTGATCCTACTGCTATAATCCTTTGGCTCGGGTTAACTAAATCATTTACTATGGTTGAAATCAAATTCCTAAGTCTGGTGTATGTCTTGACTAGTTGACGTGTGACATCCCCATTTTCACGGCCAGAAAAGACTGGTTTTGTTTATGATTTATAAAAATCAGAGTACCTCTTTTAATAAAAATGTTGCGGAATTTGTTCCCAGAAAAACATGATAAATACGTTATCAAATCATTTTCGAAGAAATGTATTTTTATTCATTTTAAAGCAGTAGGATGTCATCGTCAATACAGAAGCATAAGCATAAACAGAACTTACATTCATTATCACTAGTGATTTATATCTCCTTAATCCCTCGGTGTAATTTAACTTCATATAGACACATGTGATACAAAGAAACTGAGTGGGTCAGGTTGGGAAACCTGGTGAGTACATAGGGTTTTCAACCCACAATAATATAATTATTATGTTTAAACATCAAACAATCAACCCAATTACCCATCCCCATTATCTTCTTTACTCTTAAGGATCTACCCTAAGAATCAGTTATTCCTCGTTCATTCATTCCTAAGGATCATCCTAAGGAATCGACACGAAGTCCATCGTTGCCACGGTTTACACAACGGGCACTAAGTCTGCATAGTCGCCAGGGTTTACACAACGGGCACTAAGTCTGCATAGTCGCCAGGGTTTAGGCACCAAGTCTGCATGGTCGCCAAGGTTTAGGCACCAAGTCTACATGATCACCAAGGTTTAGGCACCAATTCTGCATGATCGCCAAGGTTTAGGCACCAAGTTTGCATGATCGCCAGGGTTTAGAGTACACCGGGTGAACACATCGTTCACAACACCTACAGGTTGCGAGCCTACTGGTGTTCCACTGGACTGTCTAGAATAGTCCATGGTTGTCATCCATACTCTGCTAGATGATGGGGCCACGCTTGGGTAAAAGGCTTCTCTCATTGTTCACCTCTCGCCCTTAGCTCATGATCTATATCACCTCTTATCTCAACATTCAATTCATATTTCATCTACCCATGTTTACCCAACATATTTTGTAGATATAAAATACATATACAGTTTAAATCATTTAAAACATGTATAAAATCTTTCATTCAGCATAGACAGCAAGTATTCAGACAATATGCACACATATCACGTAATTTATATTAAAATACTGCATATCTATGTGTAAGATGAAAGTAACTATGCACTCACCTGATAAGATAGTGACTCGACACTCGGACAGCACTTCGTTACTCTTAAAACAATTTCCTTCGACAAAACCTAGTATCATTACCACTAGGGTTTAGTCTAATATTCACCGAGACTAATTAATAGTCTAGCTATTATTACTATTATATAAGCGTTAAACAATACTCTTCACCCACTATGTACAGACAGGGGCCAGACATGAAACACCGGAGGGCAGGATCATTTTGGCATATAGCACTTCTGAAATCCAGCAACCCAAGCGGCCTTTCAAACCGGATTCCCCGTACCGCGAGTGGTTAAAAAGATATTACAACGACACTTATATAACCCATAATAATAACCCAAATAATTATTATAAGGTCCTAATAACGTTACTATATTTAAATATAATCTATATTAAAAATAGCGTAGGCGTAGCTCACTTACAGTGAGTTTTTATTAAAAATCGGGCTTCGCTGGAGCAGCGTTTCCGAGCCGAAAAGCTCTTTTTCTCTGAGCCTTCGGGACCTCCGGGGCTTCCTTCTAGTGTTAGGGGGTACCCTAGGCTTTGGGGAGTTAGGAGGCTAGAGATAGAGTGTAGAGAGAGAAAGAGAAGTTGGAATGAGTGAAAAATTCGGGCTGCCTCGCACCCTTTTTATAGGCCGAGACCTGCTGGGAACGCGCTGCGCTCCTCGCACCTACGCGGGGCGTTCCTCGTACGAACACGTGTCCGAAGTCCCTTGGTGCGACGTGTCTGATCTGAGACCAAGTGCTGCGAGAACGCGGGGCGTTCCTCCTACGCGAGGCGTTCCCCTTCGGACCAGACTCGCATTTTTCCCTCTCGACTTCTAAAATTCATAAATTTCGCATACGAGCTTCGTTTTCAACGTTATTTATATACACGCGTAGGCGGGACCGTACTCGACAACTTTCGTTTAGACTCCGTCGGCTAGTTTTGTCTTTATTTTTAAAGTTATATTTTAACAGGCCGGGACAGAAACAGTCCGTTAAAAATTCATAACTTCTTCATCCGACGTCCGTTTTCGTCTGTCTTTTTATCGTTATGCTACTATTAACTAGATCTTCGATTCTTCTTTAGGTTGTGTCAGCTAAAAATCGCTCGATCTAATATTCGAACTCCGGGTTGTGTAGTGCTATGCCAAATCTTAGAAAAATCATAACTTCCTCATACGAAGTCAGATTTGGGCGTTTATTTTATGCACGCTCTCGGTTTAACGTATTCTACGACTTTCGTTTAGATCGCTAAGGATAAACAACACTCTATCGTAAATTCACTATTTACGTCCCGCAGTGTCGTGTAGGTTTTGTCGCGAAACTTCGACGTGCCATAACTTCTTCGTTATAACTTGGATTTCGGCGTTCTTTATATGTACGGAACCCTTGTGACATATTCTACAACTTAGTTAAGATTATTTATTCTAAATAATCTTCTATCAAAAATTCATTTTCGACCCTTATTGTCTCTAAATTGACTAGCCCAGATTTACGGACGTTACATGACGCTCTTTATGGAAAACTATGCTACCTATTGAATTCATGGTCCTCTGCTGCGAGGATAAATCCTACATCCTGGAAGGAACGAACCTATATGGTTCTCTTGGCTATCTGAGTCGTACTTGAGAATTTGGCAATTTCCTAGATCCTATCATACATTTATAATGAAAGATTAACCTTTCCTCGAGAAGCAAGAAACTCATAGCCTATGGGTATTCTTAGCAGAAGGCTTCCTTCTTCTGTTACCTACAAACGAAACTAACTATTGCCACCTACTCGTAGAGCTACTGTTCTGGACCTTCAAATTGAAAGTGGAACTGCCCTTCGTACTTTCTCCTCAAGGGTCAGTTCTCCCCCACTTGGGTTCGACTTATCATCTACTGTTGCTCGTAACTAGCCGAAGTTTAAGCCGGTCTTGCTTTACACGAACTGTAGCTCTTTTTAACTTTAAGAAACTCATGGTTGTCATATACAATGACCTTCTACATTCTATTTGAAGTACTACTAATTGTACCTAATTGATTTTCTCATATATCATGATCAAAACAAGATAAGGTCGTGACAAGCACAAAGTCGTCTAAAAACACACTAACGTACATGAATAACTAACGGTATAAGGGGTTCTACTAACGTAGTCGAACTTCTAACAACAACGACGGTTTCTAAATTCACTCCACCCTTCTCTCCTTGGGTTATGGGGGTTTCCATACAACCGTTCCACAACAGGTAGCAACTATAGCTGCTACTTACTTCCCCTGAACGAAGGCTACAATTCTTCTGTCGATTATCTTAATTACTTCCTTCTTAAATCTCATGACTAAATTCGGCACTATGTCAGACATGGTTCTCAGAACCTAACATACTTACGTAAATCGGACTCGATCTTATATTGCCACTCGGGCCCGAACTTAGAGTTACTCTTCTAGACATCATCATACAATAGGTAATGAAGAAAATGAAACGAATTCATAGTGTTAGCGACACTATCTACCTAACTACCAGTGCCTTAACAACTTTGTGACTCTTCATGATCCAAGTACAAGTCCTGTGCTTCGGGTAGTATAGGCATCTACTACCTTTCACACCTATTCATATTTGTTCGAAAAATTGTCTCGTATTTTCCAAGTCACTTCCAAAACTACACACGATAACCATTAAACATATATTTATGTGTCCCGTGAGCACATACAACAGGTTTTTCCTAGACTCCACTAGGACTTTGCATCGTTACCGATGTTCTATCTACGAATATATGCCCTATCAAGCATATAATAAACTTCCTAGACTATCCTTCTAGGATTCCTTTCCACTTCTCTCTACTATTAGCTGAGGAATAAATTATACAAGTATTAATTAATAATTAGACGGATACGATTACATGCCACAAAAATCAAACAGTCTGTCGACTGAAAGATCCGACACTACAACGGTTAGACTTATACGAGAGCTGGGAAATAGCACCAAATCAAGCACTCTAAGACTATTTAATTTTGGGAGCATGCAACCTAACATATTTGTCAAATAACTAACTAATATCAATATAGGTTCTAAGCAATAATTAACAAGCAAATCCCTAGGCTATAAGGCATCTAATTTATCAGGCAATTCTAACATGCAATTCCTAAAAGATTTCTTCTAGGATTCCTTCCACTTCACTCTACTATTTACCGAGGAAAAACTTCTATCAATATTAACAAATTATTCTAAGAATACGATTTCATGCCTCTAAAACCAAACATTTTGTTGATTAAAAGATCTGGCACTACAACGGTTAGACTCATACGAGAGTTGCAAAATGGCACCAAATAAGGCAATCTAAAACTATTTAATTCTGGGAGCATGAAACCTAACGTATTTTTCAAATAACTAACTAATATTAATATAGGTCCTAAGTAGCAAATAACAAGAAATTCTCTAACTTACATACTAGCATGCATTTCTAACATTTCACACGTCAGAAAACATAACAAATATGAATATTTTGGGAATCACTTTTCGTTCTGAGCTTTGGCTGACTGTACGCATCGCATTCTTTTCTTTTTGTATTATTCTTTTTATGAAAAGATGTATTAATTACTCAGATTCTTCGTCTGGAGTCACATAAGTGTTCATCCAATTCACTCAAACCAGGGCTCTGATACCAACTTGTAACGTCCCTATTTCCAACCCAAATTTTTTCAATTTTATTTATTAAAATATTCAATTACATCAGAGTTTAATGAGGAAACATGATTGCGAATGCGCGTGTGTACAGTCGACCCTTGCACTTCTCACGGAGTAACTGAAAAACATTTATAACAACTGGGTAAACTCTAGGCTTAGTGAGTTCCCTAAGATACCATATACCACAATACATATACATGCATACAAATGTGCCACGTCCGGCATACATATATATAATGGATCCGACCCAACATTCATAATCATATTACACACATAGAGACTACGCTTCTGAGCTCTACTACTACAGGCACATTTATACTTTCGACTCTACTCGTTTATATTTAAGTGCATGGAGACTATTCTATCAACTCTACTCTACTAGTTATCTATCCTAATAAAGATCGATATATATATATATATATATATATATATATATATATATATATATATATATATATATATATATGGTACTACATGGTATAGTGAGATAACTCACCTGAACAATGACTCGGAAGATTGACAGCTATCTAGGCGATTCTAGTAGCAATCCGACTGATGGGTAACGCGTTGAACGAGTATTAACCTATTAGATTATATGATGATTTGGTAATGAAAGCTAAATGTAACATCCCAAATTTCGAGGCCAAAAATTTCATTTTTAAATAAGTAATTCATAACATAGTTTACCAAACATTGCCAATGTCATATCATTTTTTTTTAAAAAAACCATAGCAGCGTGTCTGAAAACCATAACATCGAAAGTAATAAAAATCAGAGTACAATCCCAGAAAACTCCGTGCGGAAATCATGTGTGTGATGCGCTGCTACACCGCCGACTCCTTCCCCTTCGACGAAGAGGTACCTGAAACCACAACCAAAAACTGTAAGCACAAAGCTTAGTGAGTTCCCCCATCATACCGGATACCATATAATATCGTCGGTATCTTTCAACCGGTAACTATCATCGGTATCTTTCAACTGGTATCCGCCATCGGTATCTTTCAACCGGTAACTGTCATCGGTATCTTTCAACCGGTAACTACCATCGGTATCTTTCAACCGGTAATTGGGGACTATTTCACCCCCTACCACTAGCATACAATAGCAAGATATAAACATAATATCAGGCATATCGGGGTACTGACCTACCCATTGGTCCTAACGACCTATGCCAGGGAAAGACTATTCCCTGCCACTACCACTAACACAGCGTTCATATTACGCAAGCATATCTCATGACCAAGTCACATAACCAAACCAAGATAATTATCACAAAGACAATTATCTCCTAAATATCCCTGTTGGTGGGTCGGCATTGTGGCCTTAGACCCACCCCTACTGGAAGGTAACTCACCTCATAAGGCTGACTGCTGAAAAACTGATCGGCAGATGTCTAACTGCTGCTCCGGTGATCCTCCGGCTATAAGTCCATAAAACACTTAATCAGACACTGATAACTACTCTTTGGGAAAAATGACTATTTTACCCCTGACCAAGTCAAAGTCAAAGTCAACTTCCAGTTGACCCGACTCGCCGAGTTGGGCCGCCAACTCGTCCAGTCCCTATCCTTTCATATGTCCTTCTTCACGCCTCTACTCGACGAGTTTGGCAACGACTCGACAAGTTCTCCTTCTAAAACAACCCCGAATGATCCTTCATCCGACTCGCCGAGTTGTATGAACAACTCGTCGAGTTCATCTCCATCCTATGAACAAGTCCTGACCTTGACTCGCCGAGTTGTATGAACAACTTGTCGAGTTCATCTTCGAAAGTTGGGAGATTGCCTTGGACTCGCCGAGTATGTTCATAAACTCGTCGAGTCCTATGATTTCCAGGTCTATGGCTAAGTCCAATGCGTTGGGTCACTCCCCTGGACCCCTCTAAGACCACTCTAACACTCACTGGGTTCCTTCGAACCATAACAGAAAAGGGGAGTCAAGTCATGGACTCGTTGAGTCCCAAGAACGACTCGCCGAGTCGAGAATGACCAAGTCTCATTTCTCGATTTCTGTTGTACAACACTTGACCAAAAGATAGATCTAGGCTTCTAAGATCGATCTAGCACGTAAAGTTACAAACTTTACGTGCATGCATGGGACTATAAGCTCAAATAGCCCTAAATGAGACTCTTAAGATGCATGGGGCTCTCCAAGGCTCCAAAATCAGTCCCTTTCTGCCTTGTAACCCCTTAAAGACCTTGGATCTGAAGTCTTAGCCCCCAATCATGCTTGCACTCATGATTGGTCACCAAGAATGGCTCCTAAAAGCCCTAAATCACCCCAAAAAGGGATCTAAAACATGAAAGAGCAAGGTATCAGCTTTATACCTCTAAAGAACTGTAGAGGGTGCACAAACTTGAACTCCTCTGGCCTCCTCTTGATTCCTCAAGCCTTTCTCTTCCTTCTTATGTTCTAAAATCACCAAAAACCACCACAAAGGCCTTAGATCTTTACACAAACGATTAGGGTTTGATATGGAGAGTTCTGAGAGCAATAGGGACGAAGGGAGGCTAAATGAGATGCTTAAATAGGGTGCAATCCCTTAGATTAGGGTTTTGTCCGAACAGTGCCTACTCGTCGAGTCGGTTTGCCGACTCGTCGAGTAGGTCACTAAACTCCTGTGTCCAAAGTCGATTCTACTTGACAAGTTGGGCCTTCAACTCGCCGAGTCCCAGGCCAAAATGTTATAATTACTTGAATGAAAGTACGTACCACGAACCGGGTGCTACACTAAATCTTTCGCTAATCCCAATGAACACCGAGAGTTCTATCAACTAAGGATCAGTCAGGCTGGACAGTTAGAAGGCAGGGCCATTTCGACATATAGCCTTTCTAAAATCCATCAACCAAGCCAGCGTGACCATTAGTAGACACCTCTCTGGTAAGTAGATCAATCAGTATAATAACTGAAATTACTGATAAATATATATATATATATATATATATATATATATATATATATATATATATATATATATATAAGTTACATTAGAGGCGTAGCTTAACTTACAGGGATCCTAGAGAAAACAGGGAAAATCACAGGCAGGGCTTCAATACCGAGCACTTCTATTTTCCCGACCCACTGCCTCAGAGCTTCGCTAAAGTGCTCAAAAACTCGTAAATATTTGACTCAAGGTGGGAGGGATATCCAGAGAGTTTTCTAGAATGAATAAGGTGTGAAGAACAAATGAAACCAGAGGCATCTATTTATAGTAAGGATGCACACCGTACACTATAGGTGCGCATGGCGCACTAGGGTAACCACGATCCATCCGCTGCCTGCCACGTGTCAAAACCCTTGTGGCCCACATTGCACCTTCTAGAAGTTGTGTGTCGCGTGCTTTGTGCGTGCCATGCAAAACGTGGATTTTGTAAATTTCATATCTTCTTCACACGAGCTCCATTTTCGACGTTATTTATATCCACACGTAGCTTTCGATGAGGTCTACAACTTTCATTTAAATTCTGTAGGCTAATTCTCACTTTATTTTTAAAGTCATATTTTTATAAGCTTAGATTGGTAAAGTCTGTATAAAATTTATAACTTTCTGATGTAATATCCGTTCTCGAATGCTTTAAATCGACGCATAGGTATTGACGAGATATTCAACTCTCGTTTAGATTATTTTTCCTAACAATCAACCGATCTTAATTTCAGTATTTGTGTCGCACACTGCTACGCTGCAACTTCTAAAAATCATAAATTTCTATCATGAAGTTAGATTTGGATGTTCTCTATACGCATGCTCACGGTTTTGCGATTACTGCGACTTTCGTCAAGACTATTTGTCCTAAATAGTCTTCTATCAAAAACGTTTATTTACGTGACTGGTTATTTTATACAATAAGACGAAAATGGGGTGTTACATATAGTTTCTAGAGACATCCACGACATGTTCTTATGTCACAACTCGCAAAATTAGGGTTATATTTTTTTTTCCATCCTTATACCGGATAAATTCTTAATGTAACCTTGTAACCCTACCTTTGACTTAAATCAACCTTCAACACTATATAAGTTACACATTCAAGAATCGTAATTCAAGTCGAAACCACTTTGTATAAACCCAGAACTCGATCGAATAAGCTAATTCCACTCAACTTTGGGCCTTAGCCCAAGAGTTGTCAGACCAAATCTCTTATTGGACCAAGACTTTTTTTTATTGGGCCCTAATGGACCGATAACTTCTCCAATTGTTTTTTCGGCCGAAATCCCCTTACTTGGGCCAATACTCATCCTAGAGTAATTGTGGGCCGAAAACTTCTTTGGGCCAAGGCAAATTCGAAGCCCATTATTCTTTTGGGCCAACCTTGGGCCAAACATCTCTCCTAATTGGTTATGGCCATGGGTTAAACATAAAAAAAGGAAAAATAAATGGATAATTCACATGCCACCTCATTTTTATCTAGCATACATCTATGCTTTTGACCTCCATACACCCATACATATCCCATCACCTAACATAAAGTCAAACAACCTCTTTCTCCCCTCCTCTCCCTTATTCACGACCAAGACACCACAAACACACACAAAAACACTCTCATCTCCTCACTTGTTTTCTAAAGAAGCTTACCCATTGTTTCTCTCAAGAATTTTCGAGTTTATCATCATCAAAAATCAATTCAAGACTCCTTAGAACACACATAACTTCGAGATCTCTTCAAGGCACAAGCTAGGTTCAAAGATTCATCTTCTTCTTCATCTACATCTCAAAAACCCCCAAGGTGAGCTTCATACCCCCTTATTTTCGGTTTTATAATGTTTTTGGGGGAGGATACAAGTGTTTTTGTGTTAGATCTATGTATATATGCATGTTTATGTGTTTAACTTTTAGATCTTTACTTGAAAATGAAGTTTATCACTTGGATCTTCATAAAAACCTTGAGAAAAGTATGTGTCATCACATATAATACATGTAAACTTGTAGATCTGGGATTTATCCACTTAAAATAGCAAAAACAAGTGTTGTGAACAAACTTAGATAACTTAAACTCAAAAATCAGCCCTTGACAGAAAAATTTTAGTCTAATCTCGAACTGTTTTGACCCCCTTAATGGTAATATTTTTCAAAACTGTTTTACATGCAAAACGTTCAGGTTATTACCTTTAAAATGACTACTCTCACGTTTTCATACGATTTTTCTACTATTTTTGGCGAATTTTACAAAACTGCCTATCAGATTTGAAATAATTTCGGACCAACCTGTAAATGTGAGCAATTTCACACTTGTTAGAGGCCAATAAAAATTATTAGAAAAATTGTGAACAAAGTAGACAAAATTTACAAACTTACAGAATTTACGGATCCAAATTTCGACTTACGATGATTTTTCTACAAATTTTCCAACAACTAGGTCAGAAAAGCCAAAAACCAGAAAAAAATGTGTATTACACAAAAATCAAGCCAAAAATGATATTTTTGACAAAAATGGGTTTAAAATGTTATTTTTACCACAAACTAGTCAAAAACACAAGTTTTGAACAAAATGGGGACTAAAGTGTTATTTTTACTATAATTGGGCCTTAATTGAAAATTTTGTGGCTTATTGGGCCAAGAACATCATTTTTACAAAAAAGTGGGCTTTTTATATCAAGTTTGTAAATAATCGAGCTAAAATAAACAAAACAATAACAAACGGCTTAAAAACGATATGCATATCCTTATCGGGTCTGGAAATAATATACATGTTTAGTGGGCCTTAGTGTCCTTTTACATGTTTAGTGGGCCTTAGTGTCCTTTTACATGTTTAGTGGGCCTTGGTTGTCTTTTTACATGTATATTGGGCCCAGGATATACATTCATATTCCTTTTGAGCCTGAAAATAATAAACACGTATAGTGGTCCTTAGTGGTCCACTTACATGTTTATTGGGCCTGGGAATAAGTTTTATATGTTTTTTTTTTTTTTTTTTGCGTAAACTTTGATTAAGGATCTAGTGAGACTTTTCGTTTGGCACCATATGAGTGTACAAACGTAGCCTGTAGTTATAACCAGAGTTTCCTGGAGGGAAAGCGGGAGTTTGTGTCTAAATCTATACGGGGGTGACACCCCACACCTGAGCTGTTCGCTACAGTTAGACTAGGGCGGTCTAGGGTGACAAAAACCTTATCCTATTCCGTCGGCGTCCCAAAGACACAAAGACAGGCGAAATTGTCATTATTTAGTATGGTTATAACGACTCACTTAGAGGAATTAACGTTATAAGATTTACGGGAAACCATCCTATGTTCTTTTTGGATAAAACGGGAAACCATCCTATGTTCTTTTTGGATAAAACGGGAAACCTTATTCTTGATAAAATGGTAATCTATACGCACTGGTACTCAACCACGGGGGTTGAAACTCCAGCATCATCTATCGCAGACAACATCGGGTTGTCTGGAAGTCATTCTCTTTCTATTTTTGTAACCATTAACACACATGCATTAATATAAGATCAGACACAAATATTTCAAACCATTTCTTTTTAGAAAATATCGGATTTTTTTGAAAGCACTTTGAAAACGATTCTAAACAAGTACAAAAACCATTTTTATTCAAAACTGCTTATGAACTCACCAACTTTTTAGTTGACGCTTTTCGAAACGACTTGTATTCTCAGGGATCCAGTAACAGGTAGTAAGTTCGACTAGGAGATCAAGTGGTGCAACTTCAAGAAATTTTACTTTCTTACTTTTGTGTAACTGATGAACAAGTTCAATATGTAAACTATGTAAGTGTGTATTTCTAATGTATGATGTTTGGTTGCTATGCTTCATTTATATTCAATTGTTATGATACTGTACACGAATTCATCCGCCCCCGGACGTTTCCGCCGTCCAGGTTCGGGGGTGTGACAGGTTGGTATCAGAGCATTGTTTATAGTGAACTAGTATATCTAACCATACAAGATATACAACTATAAATACAATGAGACTAAAAACACTCTGACTAAAAGTATACCTTAAGAATATAAGTATCTTCTAAAAGTATACATACTTGCTAGAACCGTATCATAATAAGAACAAAACAAAAGTATTTAGATGTTGAACACTACAGTCAAATCTGGGCAGTTATGTAATCATATCTGGAATAAATAGAGCCTGATCAACTGTATTTATTCGAGATACGACCAACATATGTTTGGGAGTGATGGTGGTGTTGCAACAAGTCTAAAACTTACAAATCCTACATGAAAAGGAGCATTAGAACCAAACCTAAGGTTTAAAATACTATAGGAGTATTTTATGATACTAAACAATAACAACAAGTCTAAAAACGTATCGATTTCGTACATCAGGAAGCCCTAGGATCAAACATGTAATACTATAGTAGCATTTTAGAATATCATATGACCTCCACACTTAAATCTTCTACATATATCTCATACCTCCACTCTCGTGAAGACAACATGACTGAGCTTCACCCCGAAGACCCCTACTACCCTACGGTAATAGCCAACGAATGGATCGAGGGAGAACCAGAGGAAGTGCAAAGGGAGAACCCAGAAATGGGTCTTAAAGAATACCAAGAGATGGACCACGAGGGAGAGGATTCTGATGAGGAGTCAGACATGGATGAAGGTGCCGGAGAGATCCTTAGCGAGCCTTACCCCTCGGAAGCAATACCGAACCAACACACAGAACAGGAAGACCTTACCAATCATCTCCGCCCATTAGAAGAGGAGGTGACCACCCTAAGGCAACAGCTCATGGAAGCTGAGGCTAGGGCAGCCTTAGCAGAGCAGAGAGCGGAAGAGGCCACTCGTGAAATGAGCGAAATGGTTGGACACCTCTACGCTATTTAGTCATATGAGAGCCATCACACTATTCGCATTAAGTACTAGGTTTACCATATAATTCGTCACAACTAGTAGTAGTAAATCAAGAGAGGTACGCCCTACAAGAACTCATGTAACCTGAGCCAACTTAAGGATCTGATATCTATAATCTATTAGGGTAACTTAACATTTGTACAATACTTCTTTCTACATACTACCATTAATACATCATAGGGATGTAGGTCGAAACAACGAGAATCGTGCAACAAAACATGTGATTTATATGAGTACATGTATAAGTTCATATCTATAATCATAGATGGGATACGACTAGAAATAACCATAGCTACTCACGAACCTGTTTCTCATCACGCAACAGAATCATGTCTGCCCATGGAAACTGTTGGATTAGTGTCTAAGTCAATAACTATAATTGGTATGTACTTGACCCGACTCGGCATGGTCCATTTGGGTTGCATGGCATCGGAACATTTGGATAGACTGTTTATGAGGAAAAGACATTTTGCGACATATTAATATATTATAAGTTCTAATATATTAATATGAAATCATGTTATTTAATTAGTATTGATCAAGAATTAATTTGGACTTAATTTAGTGATCAAAAAGAGACTAATTAAATATATGGGGATTGATTGTGTAAATCATTCATTCTTATATATGTGGGCTTATGATCCAAGATTCCTTTATGTTGGGTTTAACCCATGTGGTGATCCATGGATACTCCATGGAGGTTAAAACCCATGGAGCATAAGGAATGGGTAAAGTCATGAGTTACATGGTGTAACCCTAATAGCCACACTATATAAGAACCCCTTTAGTTCAAGAAATTGGCACTAGTGATACATATTTTGAGGGCTAGCCGATTTGAACATGTATGTCTTCTTCTCATGGTTATTCCAAGAGTTCATGATGTTGTGTGAACCATTTGAGGTGTCACACTTGGGGCACTAGGCTCTCAAGCTTCATGGAGTCAAGCAACAACAACAAGGTATGTATTCTATCTATTTTATTATCCTAGTATCAATGTTTTGGTATGCTAGTTAGGATAATACCTTGGATAATCATATTTGCATGTATAATAGAGAAAACATAGATCCAAGGTATTTAGGGTTGCATGTACACTTAGGAGTGTTAGAATGCTCAAAACCCAACAGTGGTATCAGAGACTAGGCTTGTTTTCAATTATACTTGATGCAAATTGGTGAAAAATGCTGAAAAAGTCGAATTTCGAGCATTCTAGGCACTGGACTCGCTGAGTCCACTGATGAACTCGCCGAGTCCATGAAGAAAATCATCCTACTCGGCGAGTAGGTTGATACACTCGACGAGTAGGAGCCCCAGACTGCATATTTTCGAGTTTTTTGGCTAGAAATGGACTAGAAACATTACCCTAAGATGTTTTTGAACAAAATGGGGACTAAAGTGTTATTTTTACTATAATTGGGCCTTAATTGAAAATTTTGTGGCTTATTGGGCCAAGAACATCATTTTTACAAAAAAGTGGGCTTTTTATATCAAGTTTGTAAATAATCGAGCTAAAATAAACAAAACAATAACAAACGGCTTAAAAACGATATTCATATCCTTATCGGGTCTGGAAATAATATACATGTTTAGTGGGCCTTAGTGTTCTTTTACATGTTTAGTGGGCCTTAGTGTCCTTTTACATGTTTAGTGGGCCTTGGTTGTCTTTTTACATGTATATTAGGCCCAGGATATACATTCATATTCCTTTTGAGCCTGAAAATAATAGACACGTATAGTGGTCCTTAGTGGTCCACTTACATGTTTATTGGACCTGGGAATAAGTTTTATATGTTTTTCTTCTTTTTTTTTTGCGTAAACTTTGATTAAGGATCTAGTGAGACTTTTCGTTTGGCACCATATGAGTGTACAAACGTAGCCTGTAGTTATAACCAGAGTTTCCTGGAGGGAAAGCGGGAGTTTGTGTCTAAATCTATACGGGGGTGACACCCCACACCTGAGCTGTTCGCTACAGTTAGACTAGGGCGGTCTAGGGTGACAAAAACCTTATCCTATTCCGTCGGCATCCCAAAGACACAAAGACAGGCGAAATTGTCATTATTTAGTATGGTTATAACGACTCACTTAGAGGAATTAACGTTATAAGATTTACGGGAAACCATCCTATGTTCTTTTTGGATAAAACGGGAAACCATCCTATGTTCTTTTTGGATAAAACGGGAAACCTTCTTCTTGATAAAATGGTAATCTATACGCACTGGTACTCAACCACGGGGGTTGAAACTCCAGCATCATCTATCGCAGACAACATCGGGTTGTCTGGAAGTCATTCTCTTTCTATTTTTGTAACCATTAACACACATGCATTAATATAAGATCAGACACAAATATTTCAAACCATTTCTTTTTAGAAAATATCGGATTTTTTTAAAGCACTTTGAAAACGATTCTAAACAAGTACAAAAACCATTTTTATTCAAAACTGCTTATGAACTCACCAACTTTTTAGTTGACGCTTTTCAAAACGACTTGTATTCTCAGGGATCCAGTAACAGGTAGTAAGTTCGACTAGGAGATCAAGTGGTGCAACTTCAAGAAATTTTACTTTCTTACTTTTGTGTAACTGATGAACAAGTTCAATATGTAACTATGTAAGTGTGTATTTCTAATGTATGATGTTTGGTTGTTATGCTTCATTTATATTCAATTGTTATGATACTGTACACGAAGTCATCCGCCCCCGGACGTTTCCGCCGTCCAGGTTCGGGGGTGTGACATCTTATCTCAACAAAAGTACGCCACAAAAATACTTGAGCGAGCTAAGATGCTAAATTGCAAGCCATCCCGCACTCCAGCTGACACCTCAGCTAAATTTGATGGCACCGGACCTCCTGTATCTGACCCTACTCTCTACAGGACCCATGTAAGGGCCCTTCAGTATCTCACTTTCACAAGACCAGACATCACATACGTTGTCCAGCAGGTTTGCCTCTTCATGCATGATCCTCGAGAGCCTCATTTCACTGTTCTCAAGCGCATTTTGCGATATATTCGTGGTATAGTTGATCAAGGTCTTCAACTATATGCATCTTCGTCTCGTGGACTGATTTCCTACTCTAATGCTGATTAGGTTGGGTGCCCCTACACTCGTCATTCCATGTCTGGTTACTGTGTTTTTATGGTTCAAAATCTTTTCTCTTCGACTTCAAAGAGACAAGGTACCATCTCTCGGTCCCGTGCTGAGGTCGAGTATCGTGGCGTTGCAAACACAGTTGCTAAGACCTGTTGGCTATGCAAGTTACTTCGTGAGCTTCACTATCCACCCCTTTTCCGCAATGCTTGTGTATTGTGACAACGTCAGTGTTGTTTGTTTTTTTTCACCAATCTTGTTCAGCATCAACGCACTAAACACATAGAGATTGATATTCACTTTGTGCGAGACAAAGTTGTTATGGGTCAAATTCGAGTTTTACACATCCCATCATCATCCCAGTATGCTGACATCTTCACCAAAGGGCTTCCATCGTCTTTATTTCTTAACTTCAGATCCAGACGTTCTGTCTGCTCTAGACCTCCCGTTCCGATTGCCTGGGGGTGTTAGTCGTATATGTTATAGTTATATTGTAATTATTTTTAGCATGTGGCCCATGTATAGTTAGCCTACATTGATAACCCTTTAACCTTGTGTATTATATACTCCCTAATTGGTGTAATATAATTTTGGAATTCATAGGAAAAATTTTGTAAACAAAGGATATAAACTACATATAGTTGAATAATAAGAAAGTAACTCTTGATTGTCCACCATATCATGGGTATATATACAACATAGGAACGTCATTTGAAACGATATTTACTCCCAAACAAGAGAGATAATAGACGTGTAGAACATACAAAATACCAAAAGAGAATAAATTTAAAGAATTCATTGCAACTCTCACTCTTTAGCTCTTTCTTTGATGGATTTTTCCTTGGTAAATTTCCCAAATCAAAATTTCTCCCATTCAGCCGTGGCCACGATTGGCCACTTCATCGAGTCTCGCTGCCTTTCCATTGGTGTCATGAGTTTTTGCTCAAATGAAATCTTATTTGAGTGTCGCTGCGACGGAGCTTGTATGTTAGCCCAATCGCCATTCCTTCCATTTTTGGAATTTCGAATCTTCAACACATCAAGATTTTCTATATATCTTTGTACTCTCTTTACCTAAACATTTATTCAAAAAATATAATGTCAATAGTTTTAATGCATAATTTTGGTGCGTGTGTAAAAAACAAAAAACAAAAAGTAAAACAAAAAAAATTGAATTTATACGTTTGCATTGACGAAACTTGATTCAAATTTACCTGCATTCTTCTCTGTAATTTCACATCCCCATCAGCTATTATTCCATCTAGTTTGATCAATTGTGACATCAACAACTCGATCAAATTCAACAAAACTTTCTCCACCACTTTCTTTCCGCTATATATCTCTATTTCCAGATTACCAACCTGTACACATGATGTTTCATAGATAAAAAAAAAAATCAGAAACTTAATGCATGAATAGTAGATTTTGTACAATTTAGCTTCCTTTTTTTTTAATATTTTTACCTGTTTAGCAAGCTTATCAATTTCTATAGTGACGTCGACAATTTCCTTTTCAGATTTTTTCATTTTCTTAGATTGGAGATTTTCAAGAAGTCTTTTTTCTCGACTCAATATATCATCAAAGAGTACCATTCTTGATCCGTCTTTGACACCTGCCACATCCAAATATGCTTTGGAGTCTCTTTCTTTGTCTCTAAATACCAATTTTTGATCCAACGGATTTAATCCTGTTGGCCCTGCTAACATTTTCTTCAATTCTCCTGTATACCCAACATCAAATTTAGGTTCACAACTATAAACACAAATGAATATACTAAGAAGGTTATTTTTGTCAACTATATATAGTGATATACAGACACTTTTATTATGTAAGATGCATTATTGATTTATTGCCACAACCATATAGCCTATAATGGACCAATATATATCTTGTATAATACCAATAAGTGTAAATAAGAATAATTAACTAAAAAAATATTATAATTTACCAAAAGTTGCTTGAGATTTAATGTTGACTTCATGATAAGATGAACCAAATTTGACTTTGACTTTAATGGTAGGAACTAGGGTTTGACTTTGAGTAACATCTGAGTTCCTCTTCTGCACCAACATTCCACATGGCCTGAGTTCCCAAGCAGCCACACCGGCCTCCCTACTACCACCACCACCACCGGGGGAGGAAGTTCCGCCTTTTGCTGCCGGAAACATTCCAGGGTTTCTTGATTTCAAACCCAACATTCTCTTATTTTGAAAATTCAGATCAAATTGTAACACTAATATATGAAAATTTGAAAGCACCCACTAGTGGAAAATGTAAAAAAGAAGGGTTTTTGAGAAGTGTTCATGAAGTTTTTGAAAACTTAAGAAGGAGGAAAACCATGAATGAAGAAAGAACCAAGATTCTGACCCACTTTTATAGAATTGCAACTTATGGTTTCTGTAACTAACACAGGTGAACAAAGCAACCAAAATTAAGAATTTGGTTTGGTTTGCTTTATGTTTTGGTTCAAAGGAAACGCACGCAGGTTTACACAATCGCTGAGTGTATTTGGTGTATGCAATCATGGAAAGAGAAAAGGATAAATGTATGGATATATATAAGAAGGGGGGAAAGAATAAAAGCAAAGCCTTGGAAGAAACGGTGTCCACACTAACATGCATTTTATTATTCCGTCATGTTTCCAAAACTACAGTGTTAAATTTGAAAATTAGTTTAATAAACATTTAATATCATTAAATAATTTATAACAATAACAATCAAATCAATCTATATAATTTAATGATCAGATAAAGATACTTAACAATAAATTAATGTGCAGTTTTTCTTAATTATTTTTATATTAGATAAACGACATTGTACACGTTCAATGAATTGATCGAAATTTATTATTCATATATTACGAGTTGATGAGATTAAATTTTACCCAAATTAACTAATTGTAGCCTAGATCCCAAACAGTGAGAGATATCATTTTGTTTAATTAATTGATTTATTATGTTATTTTACTTGGCGTCTTGTTTGCTTCTTCAACAAACAGCACACATTTTATTAAATAAAAATAAAAAGAAGAAAACACAACAACCAGCAAAGATTGAAAAGGACAATAAAAAGATGCCAGCTATATGCTCACCCTCTATGTTTCTAATCATTATATATATATATATATATATATATATATATATATATATATATATATATATATATATATATAATTCGGACAATAACCAAAAAACGAGGTTGGTTTGAAGAAAATAACTAAGAAAAAACATATTTTGGAAAATGACCAAAAGATCCGCAGAGCACCCTCTGCGGATCCATTAAATGCTCTGGGGATCCTTACAGCTCTACGGAATCTATGTATTTTGATTTTTTTAATTTTTTTTTTCGTTTTTTCGTTTTTTCGTTTTTTTTTTTTGCGTTCTTTTTCGTTTATTAATATTATTTTTTTTAAATACACTAATACCTTATGTGATTATGTAAATAATTTAACAAAAAAATGTTAAAAATAATGAACTTATGTTTAATATCAGTCCACAAAACTGTTTGGGAATCCACAAAACTGTTATCAACGGATCAGTGTAC
The DNA here is from genome assembly GCF_052849685.1 of Lactuca virosa. Taxonomy (NCBI): domain Eukaryota; kingdom Viridiplantae; phylum Streptophyta; class Magnoliopsida; order Asterales; family Asteraceae; genus Lactuca; species Lactuca virosa. The sequence goes on along the minus strand of NC_136431.1, from coordinate 14,413,415 downwards.
ACCTCTGCAGATCAGTGTACATCTGTACGGATTAGTGTATAAATTGTCATACCGATTAAATAATGTATCAACTCACCCCGGTATTGAAAAATATAGAAATGGCCTCCAGTGCACCAACTTCTACGAATGCAACATCGTCGTTCGATACTCCACGTCCATGGACAACAAGAGAGGCGATGGTTATAATACGATGTTGGTTGAACATTTTCGAAGGTGTAACAACAATGGTTACCCCTGATTACCTTGGAGGTGATGAATGGACTCGCACAACAGGTATGTTCAACCTCTCATTTGGATAAGGAGAATATCGGGTACAAGTAGATATTCTTAGTAAGTGGATGGAGATAAAGAACGAAATCACATGGTTCAATCGATGGTATCATCATCTTAAAAATAGTAGTAATTATTATTACTCAAACGAGGAAGCTCTTGTAGAAATGATTTTAGATCATTACATTTTCGAGCATGAGGGAAAAGACTTCGAGTATGTGGACGCTTGGAATCTAGTTAAGAACCACCAGTATTTCATGTAGAAGGGTTTTTTATGTGAAATGTTTTATGTAATATGTTTGCTACTGATGTATGCTTTCCATGTATTTGTACTGTTTTGTATTTTATGTTCTATGGAATAAAGTAGAAGTTAACTCAACTGGTTTCGTAAATTATCTAATACAAACCAAATACATATAAATAACGTAATACAAACCGGTGCATATAAATAACCTAATAAAAACAAACAATACAAATTAAAAATACGGGAGATCTTTTAAGAGATTCCAAGGGCCTTCAAACTCGTATTTTTAAGAGATTAAAAATACGGTGTACAAGCCATGAAGGTATCAAATCGCACTCAACGGATGACTTGCGAAATCCTCTCCCTAAGGCACAAGTATAAAACCCTAATTAGAAATTACGCCAATATTCTAACCCGAAAGTCCAAACCCTCATTCTTGACTTTAAGGCAAAAAGGGTTTCTTCACCCTTACCTCATTGGGCCTTCCTCCCACCAAGGCCCAAATCCATACAAGTCCAAGAAGGCATTCAAGCCCAACTACAAGGCCTTTAAGGCCCAATATGGCCCAAGAGTACCCAACATGGCCTAAAGCCCACAAATGCCTTACTACAACAAGTGGGCATGAGGCCCAAACCTAACCAAGTCAAAAGCCCAACAATACTTGAGCCCAAAAATCTTCTAAGTCCACAGACTACGTACGCACGGCATGCATGGCTTATATACCCAGCGTACGCTAATGACGATCCGGAAACGGGGCACTGGCCCAATACGCGCAACATACTCTAGAGTACGCCCGACGTACTGTCCAGTTAGCCTAATCTTGCACCCATGTCTTAATCCATTAAGCCCTAAAGTCTAAACCTTAGATCCAAGCTCATAATAGTGTCTTAAGCCATAAATTTGCAAACTTTATGCACTTGCATGCCTTAATGGGACTCAAACCATGAATGAAGCCCTCTCACTCTCTTAGGTGGTCACTAACACATACATGATTGAGTCTTAACCTCCAAGATACAATTTTTATGGATCCATGCACTCCCAAGAGTACAAAAGGACAACTCAAATGGGCTGGAGTAGCCCATACTCCAAAAGACCAAGTTATGGGACCAAAAAATGCTAAAATATTCCCTAAGTCTAGATCTAAACTTAGAATGAACAAGTTTCAGACTTTATACCTTCAATAGGCTAGAAATAATGCACAAACTCTGGATCTACAAGATCCTTCTTCTTCTTTGCTTCTTATCGAACTTTTTCTTCTTCTTCAAAACCACCAAAGAACACCCAAACACTCAATGTAAGCTTAAAAATGCACTCAGAGTGATTAGGGTTTCAAGATTAGCACTAAAAGGCAAAGAAGGCTGAAAGGGTGATGTAATTGAAGAACTTAAGGACCTTAAATAGGGTGCAAACCCTAAAAGTTTGGGTTTTCCCCTGACTAGAGTACGCCCAGCGTACGCATGGGTACGCCCAGCGCTTGCCAGGATCACCCCGATGATGTGCATGCGAGGAGTACGTCGTATGTACCTAATGTATGCCCAGCGTACTCACGAACCCCTTCACCACCTTTAGCTTAATTAAATAGGATAATATATTACTTTCATACATGGCGACTCGGGCGCTATATATATATATATATATATATATATATATATATATATATATATATATATATATATATATATATATATATGAGCTTGGGAAATATGTGACTGTTATGTACCTAATATTAGGAATAGTGTTGGCAAAAACCACATAGTTTTAACCAAATACAATTAAATCTCTCTATCATCTTTCTTGCATCCTATATTAGAGCTTATTCTAGGCTTTGTATATATATTATTATAAAGTTTTATAAGTTTAATTTTGCACGACAAACCGTGTATAAAAATATTTACCAACGACATGTAGGTCTCCATATTGAAATTTAAAATAGGAAATTATATTGAAAGATTGAATTTCATTAAAAAAAGCCCTATAAACCTAATTCCATATCCCATAAAAAAAACCATGAAAGTATACATAAGGTAGGTGTTGAAGGAAGTTACGAAGTGTATTAGAGGTCTAATAAAAAAAATACACTCGAAATACATAAATGTTGAGGATGAATCACGAAATCAAAAACTATAAATATATATATATTCACTTTTCCATATATATATATATATATATATATATATATATATATATATATATATATATATATATATATATATATATACATGGCTTGAATATTGGTTGTTATGTACCTAATATTAGGTATAGAACCATAAAAAACTATAAAGTTTTAACAAAATGCAATCAAATATTTCCACTAACTTTATTGCATCCTCTATTAGAACTTATGCTAAGCTTTGTACATATTTTTTATTGAATTTTATAACTTTAATTTTGCACCACAAACCGTCTATAAAAATATTTCACTAACTACCTGTATGTGTCCATATTGAAATTTAATACAAACAACTATTGTGAAAGACTGAAAATGTTTATTAAAATAACCAATAAACCTCTTTACATAACTCATCAAAAAAACCATGCAAGTATACCTAAGGTAGGAGTCGGAGGACGTTATGAAGTCTACTAGATGTCTAATAAAAAACACATTTGAAATACACAGATGTTGTGGATAAATCACGAAATCAATAATAATATGGGTTTAAAAGCAATAGAAAGAAGCTAACAATGAAAGAAATATGTGTTTTTTAATCAAAATGAAATCAATTTGTATGTTCCTTATATATAAAATCAATGCACATTGTTGAATCTCCAACAAGAAAGGTCACCATCCTGAATCTGAAACATAACGAGATAACATCAAAATCAATGCACAGTGTTAACCCATCCTATGCATACCCACCTACAGTTTTCTTTTTATCTTTGAAACATTTCCTTGACCCAAGTATGGATCCTGGGCTTTTAGTAGTACGGTCTTAATACCACCGTCCACACCTATCTATACCCGTTCCAAAGGCTGTTCCAAGACTCCTAAGTCACTTCACATCACTTCACTAAACTCCTCACACACATGCATAGGTCTAGCCATATGCATAATATTACATTTCCTAGACTCTCTTCGAGGATTCTCCCTTCCCACAAACCCGCAATCTGAACAAGCCTCAACTAACACACAAGAAATGTCTCACGAATGCATAGTCGTACATAATCCAGAATGAAATAGACATTTGAATAAATGACTCTACCCTAAAACTACAACCAGATAAGGAACAAGTAATAAGGCCAAAACGGAAATTTTCATGCTATTAGATTCCAATTATGTACAGCCCTAATGGAATTTGATTAGCAGTTCAACAATATCAGGCAAAGATTCCAAAACACATACTGCAATTTGCACATACAAGGCATACGAAGCATATATACAAATCAGGTAGTTCTAGCATGCAATTCCTAAATAGACCTTTAGTCTACAATCTAGCTTGCATAGCAATTCATAGCACAAATACATAATCATATGAGTATATTAAGAATCACTTATTTCCTGAGCTGCGGCTAACCATACCCATCGCATCCTCCTTTTTGAAATCAATGTGAGATCAGATACCATGTTCATGATCTCAAGCCAACAATCAAACAAGAACATGGAAAAAGATCGAGCTCACATTTATGGCCCAATTATTTACTTAGATTCCTTGAATAAAAGCATTCTTTTTCAAAAACTTTATTTAGAAAATCTCTGAGTCCTCAGTTTGAGTTCAGACACACCGTGAGGTGCACCCGAATCCCTCAAACCAAGGCTCTGATACCAACTTGTAACGTCCCATAAATTGCGGAGAGATTTTTTATTTATTAAATAGATTAACCAATTAAATCATTTATCTCGAAAACCATTGAGTGACAATTGTTTGATTGAAACCATACATTATCATAGTCAAATTTACAAATCGCAGAAATGGATATCTTCGATGCGTGTATAATCCCGTCGAGCTCTTTTCACGAACAACCTGCAAAAAATATAATCCCCAACTGTAGGCATATAGCTTAGTGAGTTCCCCAATATACCACATATTCCACCATACAATGCATCCACATAAAATCATCGTCTCTAACATCGAGCAACCAAATCTCCTATCCACATACATATATCATAAGCTACGGGCCCAACCCAAAAGTATATAGGCCCAACCCAAACATACATAATGTCCCTAACCCAACCATATATAACGGTCCTCTCCCAAAGAGAAAACATACATAAAGGGCCTCTCCATTGTCAGGAGCTACATCCTAGTCTTCCGTATAATTGCCAGGGGCCAAATCCTGGTCTTCCATACAATGCATAAGCCACGCATAGTCATGAATCAGATAGACAGATGAATAGATGATCCATCCAAAAGCAATAAATCAAACAAGAACCATGTAGTCGGGCATTAGACCAAGAGTTCTCAACTATCCAACTTGAATGCATAAAACCCTTAGGGTAATCATTCAACAAATAGTCAACACTACCATTACCCTAACCAATCATGACACCTAGCAGTATCACATAGTCCTTAGACAAGATTCTATCAGTCTAGCATACCCTAACACCAAGTATACTATACTACACATGCATAATACAGAGTTATCCTAGTCACCTAGCATATTGTACTCTAACAGCACCATTATCCTAACATAAAAAGGATATACAATACATGTGATATTGCAAGAAGACTCAGTTGTACCGAAGAAGCACAACAACACTCTCGTTCCTTGCATCGGTCAGCACCACAAACCGACCGACACCAAACATCGAACAACCTCAATGAACAACTCAAATCCTTCAAGTTTGACCCAAGGTCAAACTAGTCAAAAGTCAACGATCAACGGTCAACCATATCAACCATTACCATGATGTGGTGACCTCTTGGCCATGTCGTGGGCATTTCCAGACAAAAGAGACGCGAGGCTGACCGCACCGCAACGTGATGACCTCTTGGCCACGTCATGGTTACTACTAGAAGCCATTATCCTCATTAAGAGTTTAATACTTATAGATCAAGGCTCATACTTCTAGATTTGATTCTTTTTAATGACTTAATGGATAAAGTTTCCAACTTTATCTATTAATACCTCACCACAAGACAATATCTTAAACTCTAAGTTCATAAAGTCCTTAATATGACCAAATCATGTGTATGGAACAAAGGGGATCATAAGTTAACACCTTTTCCATCAAATAAGGTCAGAAGATGGTCACCAAACAAACCTAAGGTTTTGGAGTTGCCCAAAACTCCAAGAACATTCTTCCAAAGGACTTTAAATCATGAAATAAGAGAATGGAATGATAAAGGTAGAAGCTTTATACATTCCCAAGCTCCAGAAGATGCAGTGGATGCAAGATCTAATGTAGATACACTCTTCCAACTAGTAAGCACACCTTCTTCTTCTTCACAAAATGTAAACCAAGGCTTCAAACCTTAAGAACACCAAGAACACAACAAGAACACTCAAATGGGGCTAGGTTTTTAAAATGGGGAATGGAGGCTGAAGAGAATGCCCTAATCTTGGGGTTAGTCGCCTTAAATATGGGAGAAACCCTAAAATTTGTGGGCTTTGGCTGCAGCAACCACCATGTCGTAGCATCCCTCTTGCCACGCCTTGGTGTCTGTGACATCCCCCTTTTCACGGCCAGAAAAGACCGATTTTGTTTATGCTTTGTTTAAAAATCAGAGTAACATTTTAAATAAAAGTGTTGCGGAATTTGTCCCAAAACATAATATGATAAAGATTTATCAAAAGCATTTCCATAGAAATGTATTTCATTAAAAAGACTCGGGATGTCATGTTCGATACAGATCATAAGCATAAACAATACAACATAGGCCTTACTACATTATTCCGTATTTACAGGCCTAAAATTTCTTAATCTCTCATCCCAAGACATCACATCTATGCTCATGCGCCACTACCTGTAATACAAGAAACTGAGTGGGTCAGGCTTGGGAGCCTGGTGAGCACATAGGGTTTTCAACCCACAATAAATAAGTTTATTAACTTTATCAAACCAAACAAACCCGATTACCCGTTCCCGTTATCCTCACTTTACGTCCCTAAAACATCTAACACAAGGGACCTAGTCTAAGGACTATCATCGGGATGGACACTACTGCTAAGGGGATTCCTTAGCAATAAATGTCCTTAAGGCAACCATGTGGGGGATGGAGTACACCTGGTGAGCACACAGTTCAAATAAACACCTACAGGTTGCGAGTCTGCTAGTGTTCCACTGGACTGTCTAGAATAGTCCGTGGTCGTCATCTATACTCTGCTAGATGACTGGATCATCAATAACATCTATAACAAGGCCTCTCATCATTTTATTTTGTCACACAACAACTATTACATCTACCCATGTTTTACCCAACACATTTTGTAGATATAAAATACGTATACAGTTTAAATCATTTAAAACATGTATAAAATTGTTCATCCAGCATAGATAGCAAGTAAACAGATAATATGCACACACAGCACGTAATTTATATAAATACTTCATATATGTGTGTAAGCTGAAAGTAACTATGCACTCACCTGAAAGGTGGTGACTCAGCACTCGGACAGCGCTTCGATACTCTCAAAACAATTTTCCTTCGATAAAACCTAGTATCAATACCACTAGGGTTTAGTCTAACGATAACCGCGACAAATTAATAGTCTGACTATTATTACTATTATATAAGCGTTAAACGATACTTATATAACTTATAATAATAGCCCAAATAATTATTTTAAGGACCTAATAACATTACTATAATTATTTGAAAGCTATATTAAAAATTGCGTAAGCGTAGCTCACTTACAGCGGATTTTAGAGAAAACCGGGCTTTGCTCGGAGCAGCGTTTCGAAACCGAAAGACTCTTTTTCTCGGGACTCCGGGAGCCTCAGGGCTTCCTTCGTGTGCTAGGGGATCACCTAGGCTTAGGGGAGGGTTCAAAACCCTAGAGAGAGAAAGTTTAGAGAGAAGAAATGAAGAAAGGTGTGAAATTTTCGGAAGAGTTCGGACCCCTTTTATAGGCGCCAGCAGCCTCGGACTACGCTGCGCGTCCACCAGCTACGCTGGGCGTAGTTCGGATAAGGTGCCAGTTGTGTTCCAGTTGTCTCGCACTCGGTCTCGGATGGATAAGGGCGTACCGACTTCGGACGCGGGGCGTATGCGAGGGCGACGTGTCTCCTTCCGGTGCGACTTCAGCGATCATCATCGGACGGCTGGGAAAGCGCCACGTCAGCACTTTCGCATCAGGTCTCGCAAATTCGACTACAAACTTTAAAAATTCGTAATTTTTGCATACGGACTCCGTTTTCGACGTTCTTTATATCCACGCGTAGGCGGGAACGTACTCTACAACTTTCATTTAGACTCCGTCGGCTAATTTTGACTTTATTTTAAAAGTTATATATTTTTTTTAACAGGCCGGGACAAGATTGGTCCGTTAAAACTTTCATAACTTCTTCATCCGACGTCCGTTTTCGTCTGTCTTTTTATCGTTGTGCTACTATTAACGAGATCTTCGATTCTCGTTTAGGTTGTGTCGGCTAAAAACCGCTCGATCTAATATTCGAACTTCGGGCTGTACACTGCTAAGCCGAAACTTCGAAAAATCATAACTTCCTCATACGAAGTCAGATTTGGGCGTTCTTTTTATGGACGCTCTCGGTTTAACGTTTCCTATGACTTTCGTTTAGATCGCTAAGGCTAAAACTCGCTTTATCGTAAATTCACTATTTACGCTTCCCGGTATCGTGTCGGTTCCGTCGCGAAACTTCGACGGGTCATAACTTCTTCGTTATAACTCGGATTTCGGCGTTCTTTATATCCCCGGAATCCTTGTTTCGACCACTACAACTTTATGTAAAGATGTCGGGCTTATCTCACACTTTAATTTTGACGCTTATTTTTATCTTTTATTAATTATACACATAATTCACATAATACTCAAATATTTCATCTTTATTACTTCAAAAAGAGTTACAATAGTTGACCTAGATTATTACATCGTCTAAAATGCTTAGCCCCAAAACCCGGGCGTTACAGTGTCCAACAAAATACGCATTCCATCTAATGGCATGCCACGTCGTGGAATTCTATGCACCACGTCAGGGCATAAGGTTTTCTCCAAAAACCTTAGCCTTGATGTAACGTCCCAAAATTATGAGGTAAAGAATTCATTCTTAATTCAATCAAAACACTAATTATCTTTTATTCAAACATCCAAAAGTATTTCATAATAAAACAATCATCAGAGTACAATCCCAAAATCATCACAATACGGAAACATGGGTGGATGCGTTGTGATCACGTCGAGCCCTTCCCATTCGAACCGGAAGTACCTAAAACTATAACTATAAAAAATGTAAGCACAAAGCTTAGTGAGTTCCCGAAAATACCATATACCTTACATACCATTGGGCCTAGCTCTCAAATTGGGCCCATCCCACCATAATGGGCCTAGCCCTGCCAAACCAATGGGCCTAGCCCGATCATACAAATGCAAAATTCACAAAGACAATTAGCACCCTACATAGTATACAATAGGCCTAACCCAACATACCATTCAAAAGTCACAAAGACAAATAGCATAACATAACCTAGTGGGTCGGCATTGCTGCCTTCAACCCACGCGTACAGTGAGGAGACTCACCTGAATCCGCTGATAACCAAATAACTGTTCGTGTCGTTGAACCAGATAATCTCCCACCAACTAACAATAAATACAACCTTAATTAATAGTTAACCTAATAACCCAAAATCTGAGGCCCATTCCATAATCCAACTTCTTAAAGGGTAAAAGACCATTTTACCCTTTTCTTACTTGGCCCAAAACCAAGGCCCAGCTCATTTGCTCAAAAAGCCCGAATCCCTAAATGGCATCCTAAGGCCCAATATGGCCCATCTTCCTAATTGGGCCCAAAAACCATCATGGACCTAATTCCAAGAAAGCCCTTAGTCTATCCATGGCTCAAAGTCAAAAGTCTAATGGACCAACAAGTCCCAAACCTTAAAAGGCCCAAAATTGGCATACTATGGAGTACACCCTGCGTACCAAAAGGGTACGCCCCGCATACACACCCCCAAAGCACAAGGTACAAGCTTCTAATACATGAAACTCGTATTACGCTAAGCGTACTCTCCAACGTATGACCAGCGTACTCATCAGAGGTCCAATAGTCCGTAAAAAGCTCTTAATAGTTAAGACAAAAGCATCCAAACACTTATCTTGACCCTAAATGATGTCTTAACACGTAAAGTTGGAAACTTTAGTCTTTTGCATGACTTAATGGGACCAAATCCTTGTTTTCATCCATATTAAGAACACCAACTCATGCATGCATCCATGAAAACCCTCAAGATAACATTTTTATGACTTGATAACTCAACAAGGACCAAATATGAGGCTCAAAGGTCGTGGAGTAGATCCTACTCACAAGATCAACAACCTTGGTACCAAAACATGGAAAAAAACCACCCAAAGTTAGATCTATACTAAAGAGCCATAAAGTTTGAAGCTTTTTACCTCTACAAGGTAGTTCAAGATTATTAGAGCTTGGATCCACAAGCTCCAGGAAATCCCACACTTCTCCAAGAAACTCCTTCTTCTTCAGTGAGCACCAAAATGCATGAAAACACTCTGAAAGCTCAAGAACCACACCAAGGGAGGCTAGGGTTTCGTTTCTAGGATTTAATGGGATGGAGGCTGAAGATAAGATGGTTTGGTGTTGAGTTAAGGTGCTTAAATAGGGTCCAAGGCCCTACATTAGGGTTTAGATCTGATTGGAGTACCCCCAACGTACTCCTGGTATGACCAGCGTACTCCATGAGGCATCTGCGACTTCCCTGCCTAGTACACCCTGCATACTTCCCAAGTACGCCCAGCGTACTAGGCTTGGCCCTTTCCGAATGCCATATCTTCTTCGTTCTAAGTCCGATTTCGACGATCCTAATATCCACGGAAAGGTAACGAGAAGCTCTACACTTCTATCAACTCATCCTTGCCTTAAAATTTTCCGAACTAAAATCCAAAATTCATAAAAAGCTCAGGCTGCCAATTTACGGTTATACCCTTGGACTCCAAATCACCACCGAACTCCCGGGTCATCTAACTTACATTACCCACACCCAGAGGGGGGTCTAATCTCTCTTTCCCAAAGACCCTAAGCCTTATGATGCCCGATCCTCGGGTCACGGCCCCGAATTAGGAACGATTCGGAACAGCGTGTTACACTTGACCCCTATAAGTCTTCGACATATTCATTCTAGAAAATGGGTGTTACAAGAATAGTATAAGGTTTGTATACAATAGGCTTTTGAGTCCTTGTATTGTCCAATAATCCCCTATTTAACCTCTTTCACTTATTTAGGCATTGTACTCTACAGTACAAGATCCCAAACCTTCCATAATTTTTCCAAATGACTGTAATGGATGTAATAACTCTTAGGAACTTATTTTCTACTCAACTACATCACCTTTCATCTATTACTTTATGAATATGATCTAAATGCTTCACAAGTTTGATTAAGCAATTCTAACGACATAAACCTTTATTTTAAGGTGTAAGTCTTTAATGATCTCATATTTATATAGATTGGTTCCACATATGAAGGTTTATTTTAAGGTGTAAGTCTTTAATGATCTCATATTTATTTTAAGGTGTAAGTCTTTAAACATTAAACTGTCTTCATTTTAAAATAAACTAATGGTGTCATTAAAAGAACATTAGAAATGATTTTGGGGTCAAATGGCCTCAGATAGCCAAGCAAAAGTTATAACAATTCCAATATTTCTTAACAGCTTAGTACATTGTCAGTGTACATTAGGCCTCAGAAAATACATGGCTCGTGTGTTGTCCAATAATGACCCATTCAAACTTTTTTACACATTTAGTCATTCTACTTTGGAGTACAAGCCCCTCAAACATTCCATAATTCTCCCAGATGTAGCTAACTAATGTAATAAGTCTTTCGAAATCACATTTTACTCAGTTACATCAAATTTCATCAATAACTTAATGACTAAGGTCTTAATTCTTCACAAGTTTGATTAAGAACTTATGAAGACATCATCCTTTCATTTCAAGTTTCATCTAAGTTGGTTCCACATAACTAAGTAATCATCTTAAGACATTCCTATACATGATTTAAACATTAAACTATCTTTATTTCTAACATACGGTCCATTTTTCAAAGTTTAACAATGGAATTATGAGATTTAAGTGTATATGTCATTATGAGTTTAAATAATCCATTAACTCTTGTCAAAACCTCCAAGTACATATAGATTTGCAAACATTTCTTTTCTTTTTACATTTAAAAATGATTTTGTGATATTAATTTGTTTTTAAAGTGTTTCATTCCATTCTAATGGAGAATTACCTTTGGAATCAACAATTGAACTCACAAACTCCATGTAAACATTTGAATCATATCTAAGATCAAAAAAGAGATATATGACATACTTGGTTAACACAAACTGAGATCTAGAACCATATATCATAATCTATATCAAGTTAAGGTTATACTTTTCCAAATCCATTATTAAAGGTGGGATCAATCATTGTGAATGTGGACAAATTTTTTTTTTTATGATGATATAATGCATATTTATCATTAGCATGCATGTATATGTGTACATATGAACATTCAAAAACTACGTATTTTTTCAATTTTAATGTGAAATAGAAAAAAAAATACCAATACCGGTGACGCTTTTAGTGGCGACAATCGGTTATTAGCGGCGACACGACTTTAGCGGCGACGCCCACTTATTAGCGGTGACAAGCCTTTAGTGGCGACATCTCTCATTAACGGCGACATTTTGATTATTAGCGACAAAGCATCAGCGGCGGGCTTTTAGCGGCGACGTCTGTCGTCGGCAATACTCTAATTTCTTGTAGTGATACCAATATTTAAAAAATCTAAATCATATTTAATTTGTAGTGTATCATGCAAGCCAAAATCAAATTTTGAAAAAATGTTTTTTCCTTAAAATCAAATCAAAATATCAAATGTTATTTAATTTTTTAAAATTTAGGGATAAACTTAGATTTTTAAGGATTAAAAAGACGAAACTTTTGAGTACCACTTTAGCCAGCCAGGTCGGATTTTGTCGACGGTTTTCCAGGTTCATATGCCGAGCCACTCCTGTCATTTTTATGGCCAAACAACCCATGTTTCCGGTTTGTCTTTTTTGAGCTGATAACAACCACATGACTAATGCTACGTTGCTATTAGACCCTTTAAGTTTTTCTTTTATGCACATAATACCCCTATGGTGCTTTTACGGTCCTTTGCAAGCCCTCCACAAGTTACCAAAATATTAAAGTCTTTGTTATATTGGATTGTATATCATCATTATCATTCCCTGGATCACATGGAGTACCCTAATTGATATAATAAATAGTTATGCACATCTAACTATTCAACATCGATAGTTAATGATTTTCATAATCATTATTTAGTGTGATTTGGTAGTTTTCCAACTTCCATTTTAGAGTAAATTACACGGATCGTCCATTATGCAGGTGTCAAAATGCACGTTCGGTCCCTATTTTCAAAAATTAACTCGGACCGTCCCTTGTTTGTTTAAAACTTGCACAATCCATCCCTCCGGACATAAAAAGACTATTTCGCCCTTAATAATTTCTTTTTTATTTTTTTTATTTATCACTTTTAGATTAAAAAGAAAAAGAAAAAAAAATTATTTCTACCCACCCCTCCCCCTTCCATTTTCCCAGTTTTCTTTCCCTCTTTCTCACCTACTTCCGACAACCAACAACTCCTGCTCCTAGCTCAGGCCAAGCATAACTCCTCTTTCTCTTACTCTATTTTCCGATCGCCAAAGAAGAGATCTAGTGGGATCATCAGAATCTGCCACCTACCCGCTATTCTCTCTCAACCTCTCTTCTTTGCTTCTTGTTCCTAAACTAATACCGACTGTCCACCTCCCTTACTCCTGCTTCAAGGATCGTCGCCAATAGCTGGTGAACCTAAGGATCCATCAACACCGAACCCAACATCAACATCCATCACACCTGCAACACCATATCTTAAAATGCGAGATGATGAAATTGATTCCAAGAAATTGACAGGAGGGGTGGGGATTGTACATGAATGGGAAATCGAATGGGTTTAGGTATTGTCAGTGTTTACTCCATCTCCATCTTCTCTATGTCCATCATCAAACTATATTGCAGGTTTTGAAAAAGGTCTGATTTGGAAATTGAAATTATGCTAATGCAATACCAAGAGAGCGACAAGAGAGTTGGAGAGATATGAGTGATTTTAGATTTTGCAATGGGGTTTTTGGAACCATTTTCAAAAACCTCCGATTTTGCAGGTTTTCAAGAAGACCCACCACCATTTTTGATTTCTTGAACTATTTTGATTTCAAATTGATTTTCATTTTGAATTTCATTTTTGAAACGATTTTGAGATTTCTGAAATGGTTTTCAGTTTCTATAATCATTTGGGTTACACGTTTCAGTTTTTTATTTATTTTTTTTTTTATTTTCGATTTCTGGAAATGGAGGTGGAAGGGTGCAAATTGGGGGTAGTCGGGAAGATGACCGTAGTAGAGAAGAGAAGAGCATATCGGGAGTGGAAGAGAATGGGTGGGTGGGGTGGGTTTGGAAATTATTTTTTTCTTTTTCAGTAAATACAAAATAGTTTAAAAATAAACTAAAAATAAAACAATAAGGGCATTATAGTCTTTTTATATATGATAAAGGATGAAACGTGGAAAGTTAAATTAATGAGGGATGAAACGTGCAACTTTTAACCAAATGAGGGACGGTCCGAGTTAATTTTTGAAAATAGGGACCGAACATGTCTTTTGGCACCTACACAAGGGACGATTCGTGTAATTTACTCTCCATTTTAAGTATATAATGTAACGTCAATCATTTTTATATATATACAAGAGACCATATTCCAGAAGATATTAAGATTAAGCTTGTATATTACATGCTAGAAAATGTTGAGTGCACACTCCTATAAGCCATAAACTGAAATGGTTTTATAATTTAAAATTGCTTTAAATTAAAACGGTATTAACAAATAAATTTATATGTATGTAATTTATTGCAACATTAACTTTTTATAAATGAACTTTTTATAAATAGCGGTAATACAAAAAACTAACAAAATGAATGTAAATCTTATTATTTAAAAGTTGGAACAACTTATAGGTATATTATAGATATGGATATGCAATTTGTGATTGTCTCTTACCACTCAAACTTATTGTTATATGTATGATAAACAGATCCTAACAATAAAACCTTGATGTGGATCTTAGTCTTTATATTAAGTTTTTTCATAAAAAAAAATAAGGGTGATTAATTTATAAAGGATTGAATATTGAAAATACTATAATTAAACTTGTATTTTCTTTTGTAGAGCTCAACCAAAAATATAAACTCTATTTTACTTTCTTTTTTTCAGAGAACATGAAGTTGAACGATGAGAATTTGGTTGACTGGTATCGTACCTTTACAGTATTCCTTAAATATGAAAATAAGTTACATCTTCTACAGAACATGTTTCATACTCCACCTCCTAATATAACATATTACCATCGACACCTTTCCTGGTACAAGAAATTCAATGAGCAATAGGAGATTGATGTTTTCATAATTTATTGTATGAGCCCTAAGCTCTAACAGGATTTGCAAGGCTATGAGCCTTTTTATCTCAAAGTCGTTTCAGAAAGAGTTTCGATGGTAGGTTGAAAAGGAAATTTGAAAATGAGTGGGAGAACCCTAATATGGAGTTGTATGATATGATATTTGTTAAATATGAGAATCTCTCCAAGAAAAGGAAAAGACAGCATTCAATGTAAGAAAGAAAATTAGTTGTCGTTCGACCGGGAAAAAAAGGGAAAGATCGACAAAGGATGTCGATTGTTTCCGTTGTAGAGAAATCATACACTATAAGAGGAATTATCCTAAATACATATCCACTATGAAATACATCAAAGTTGGATTGAACGGTAAGTCATGTGTGTGTGTGTGTGTATATATATATACACACTTAACACTTTGTGTAATAGAATTGTATGCTTTTTCATCTAACTCATGGGTATTAGACACAAGTTGTGGAACTCACATTAGGCATACGCTTCTGTCAAATCAATCAGAAGCTATAAGCCGAAGATACCAATTTGTCCTATTCTCACACTCGATGATTGGTCAATATGATCCAAATATTAGTGTAGAAATTATTCCAGTTTCTCTTTTGAGATGTATTGGTTATAAACCTACCTATATTGATTGTTGTATTTCAACTCATAAAAACAGTGTTTTATTTTAGTGTTATTCCGTGGAATGGTATTTACGAACTTAATAAGCACAACTATGTCACAAATCACGATAGACCTTGAATTCTAAAATATCCAAGTCTAACTTGAATTAAACATAGCGATGATATTGTCGTCTTATACACATTAACAAGAAACACATAGTAAAACTATAGTCGAAAGTAATTTTGGAATCTATCGACTCTAAGTCATTTGATTTATGTGAAACCTATTTATGTGGAAATATGACTAAATATCCCATCTCCGATATGGTAGAGAATTAAAGACCTGTTAGGATTCATACAATTAGTTGAATGTGGATTTTTAGGACTACCGATATAGATGGACATACCTACTTTATCACATTTATTGGTGACTTTAGTACATATGGTTATGTTTATCTAATTATGCATAAACACGAAGCTTTTGAAAAATTCAAAGCCTTCCATAATGAAGTAGAAAATCATCTTGGTAAAACCATTAAAGGTATCAGATCTGATCATGGTGATGAGTACACGAGTTATTAGTTTTTATATTATTTGATGAAGTTTAGGATTGTTGGAAATGGGTGTCCAATGTCATAACTAAATTGGTATAACTTTGGGAATAATAACAAAGTCCTTTTGTGGTTGCCCTCAAGAGCTAAAATAGCTGAATAGATTTGGGAGATTGAGATAATTAATTAACTAATTTATTACATGTTAATAAATTAATTAGAAACTAATAAGAGTTGATTAATAATTAAATTGAATTAACTTGGAATTAACTATAATTAATTAGAATCGATTAGGAATTGGTTAAAGGTGCAGGGATTGAATGTTAATTATTCAAAAGTTGAGAAAGAGGAGCATTCTAGAAACCCTAAAGAGGGTGGACGGGTTTGGGGCTTCTAGGAGGGTTTCAGATTCATTCTGGGTAATAAGGAAATGATTTGAATCTGGATTAAATCTAATTATTTAATTTATTCAAAATATGTTTTGTCTGCAAGTTAACTCAGCTATAAATAGACCCTTTGGCCTTTATAATTTTTGTTCCTAATCTTCCCCATACTTAGAGAATCCAATTTCTCTAGTATCCACTCTCATAAACATTCTAGAGTTTTAGTCTTTTGGGTGTGAGCCATTAGAGGCACTCTACTTTGGGTGCTAGTCCTTCCAAGCGATTGTAAGGAGTTCGAGATTTTCAAGTGGAACAAGTATATATGATTATACTTGAGAGGTTAGTAATCTTATCCCTTTTGGTAGGTTAAATTTGTAGTTTTAAAATTATGTTACTATAATAGTAAAACTTAGATCCTAAGGTGCACATACACTTAGGACGGATTTTGAATGCTTTTGTTGCCTTAATCAAGTGTATATTGCATAGAAAACTCAACAATTGTATCATAGCCTTAAGTTTTTGTTATATGCACAAGATTTAAAACTATAAAAATTTTCAAAAAAGAGACCTGAATCGCAGGACGCGGCACGCCCGACCGAGTTTTTGGTGGTTTTGGATTTTTGCAATATTTTTCAAATTTGGGGTTTATCTTTAGTTTTAATTATTATCTAAATGTGTTAGAGTTTCTTTAACTAAAGTAGGAATATAAATATGGCTAACTGATTTAATGATATTTATAATGATTTAATATATTAATTAATCAAAAGTTAATTAAAGATAATTAGATTAAATCATATAATTTTAAAATGTTTAAAATACACCCCTCATAAAATTATAATAATAGAACCCAAAATTTTTATATATGGAATACCTTACCAATGTAAAAGAAAATATTACAACATGTATCATCGCATGTTTAATTAACAATCGTTAGTCGAATCAAGACTAAGTCACATTCATGAATCCATACTATAAGAGAGGTATACGAAAACGACCTATAAAATGATCGTTGAATGAGTGTCCTTTTCATTCACTGTTTTTTTGTGTAGTGGATTATAGTTAGCCAAAAGGGTTCGATAGGATGACGTCTCGTTAAAAATATAACAAGTATAAGTACTAAAAACAAAATTCATGTTCATAATTATTTTAGGAAAATATGAGTAGCTGATAATCCATGATTAACGCACATTATTTGTTACGAGCCTATTTATGGAGTATGTGTAGTTAACTGACACATAGATTTGAGACGTAAAAGGAAAATGATGTAGCACGTGTGGTTGTGTTTTGTTGATGGAGTGTGTGTGGTTAACCAGCACATCAATTTAAGAGTCATGACATAATCAAGGGTTACGCGTTCTTGAATGGTTGGTTCACCGTCTTATTTATGAGACCACGGTATCTCTGGCACAAATAGAGGATGTGCAAATCTGAGATTAACATGTCATTAAATAGTTTTAATGAATCTCAAAAGATCTAGGAGTTTTATAGTTATTGAAATTAGTAAATTGAATCACCTCCCTAAATAACTTTGTGGTGTGTTGACGACATCTCTCTTCACATCACAAAGCCAAATATGGATCCTAGCCTTAGTAAATAATAAATTCGGTTTGAAAGAGATATTTAAAGGGCCAAATAAAACAAATAAGAATGGAATTAAAAATGAATGATGTTTATAAGATAATCCACTAAAATTTACTGCTATTAAACCTCTCAAAAGGAGTATCTAGAAGGATGACCAAATTCGTTTTTTGGAATAGTTCTCATTTATGAATAGAAAGATCATGCCTTAGATAAAGCTCTTCCTAAGGTTTCTCCCTAACCACTAGATTCCAAAATTGTTAAGAACATTACCAAATTAACATATTGAAGTGAAATAGAATTTCATTTAGTTAGGAGTTGACTATGGTTATCAACTAAGCTAACCAAGAACATATAATCATTTCATCCTGATTTTGATATGAAAAACTAAGAAATGTCCATTAAGGAGTTGAATGGATGTAGAGACCCTTTAGGACTAACATAAACGATCATAGAAACTCCAAATTTCAAATATTCTGACATCCACTATGATGAATAAAATTATCAAAAAGAAAGAAAGCCAGTTGTCCATAAGATTTGTGGTGAGACACCTAATCGGGTCCCAAACACCAAGGGAACTAGGAAGGCTTATTTTGAGACTTGTTCTAATAAACTATAATTTCCAAAATATAATGGAACCGAAATAAGACTGACATCGACGATAATTTTTCATATCATGTTGTGCGCAAGGTTATGGAAGAAAATGAGGATCTTGAACCTGAATCTATAGGGGAATGTAAAAATAGAAAAGTTTTGCCAAAATGGAAAGATGCAATAATTAAAGAGCTTAATTGTCTTACTCAACGAAAAGTTTTTGGTACACTAAACAAAGTAAAAGTGGGACACAAATGGTATGTGTGCTTAAAAGAAACGATAAAAATGATGTTGTGAGATATAAAGCAAGACTCGTTGCACAAGGTTTTAACCAAAGGCCCAAAAATTGATTATGAAGAAATGTACACTCCTTTGGTTGATGCAGTTACATTCTGTTATCTAATAAGTCTAGCAATACATGCAAAACTGGAGATGCATATAATGGATGCAGTTACCTCCTATTTATCGGTTCACATGAAAATGATATTTATATGAAAATCACATAAGGGTTTAAGGTGCCTGAAGCAAAAACTTCTAATTTTCGAGAAGTATATCCAGTAAAATTAAATAAATCTTTGTATGGATTTAAACAATTTGGTCGTATGTGGTTCAATTGTTTAAGTACATTTTTGTGGAAAGAGGGCTACAAAAATGATCCAATAAGCTCATTTGTATTCATAAAAAGATCTGGATCATAATTTGTCATAAAAGATGTTTATGTAGATGATTTGAACATAATTGGAACTCCTAGAGAATTGGAAAAGGCCACTTCTTGTTTGAAAGAAAATTTTGAAACAAAAGATCTTGGTAAAACGAAATTTTGTTTGGGTCTTCAAATTGAGCACACCAAAATCCAAAAATGGAGTTTTTGTGCATCAATCCAGTTGATGCGACCTTGCTCCGGTGTGGCGCTAGAAAGTATCTACAAGGTCACAAGAGAAAATCGTCGTCAGCCGCTTCCCGGGAGGGGGATCCCGGAAGAACGCTCCGACGGTCAAGTTAGATGGGATTTAGGGTATTTCTGATAGGAGTAGCTTGGTGAAGAGTGCTTACCTTTAGCGCACCTGAATGCGTCCTTTTATACTTAGCGACCCTGCTCGTCCGTACGAGACAGGATCACTTTTAGGGGACAAGGTCAGAGGCGCTGATTGGAGGGTTGTGCGCCTCTTTCTGTCAGAGTACTGCGATTAGCTCCGGTGTGCTCTGATCCTTCGCCTTGTCGCTTGACCGTATCCTTTGTCTTGATGTTGGGAGCGTCCTTGGCGGGCGCGAGCCTTTCGTCGGGGCGCCCTGCTCTTAGGGGCGCTGGCGGGCGCTGAGTCAGCTTCTCTTCGCTCGGCCAGGGCGCCAGGTTTCATGGCTGGGCATGACTCTTTCGTGCCGGCTTAGGCACGTCATCAAGTCCCCCAGTCCAGTAGCCATAGCGTTGTACTACTCGATACGGCGTTCTGGGCTTGATAGCTTTACACGTGTTGTTTCTTCGTTCGCTCGTCGTTCCGGTTTTAATGGAGACATGACCGCTCATGATGGCTAGCGGTTACGTCATCGTGTCAGACATTTTGAACATCCCGCCCTTTCCGTTTTCTTATAAGAGTATCCATCATAACTTCTTATCTACGTTTCTTTTTTCCTCTCTGTTCTTCTTCCTTATCTCCCTTTTCTTCTTCTTTCATGGAGAGTCCCCCAAGCATTGTGCCTTCTGTCTCCGAGTACGCGTATCTTGAGACCACTTATGGTCTCACTTCTCTCGATGGTGTGGAGTTTCCTTCACCAGGTTCTTCTATCCTCTCCCCCCCTCCCATAAAAGTTGGGATCTACCAGAAAACCCTAGATGCTGGCCTCCGTCTCCCCTTAACTGATTTCCAGGAGGAGGTGCTTCAAAGAGACGGTTGCAGCGTTCAAATGTTAACACCAAACGCTGTGAACAAGGTTGTTGCTTTTGAAATTATATGTCGGGCTAATGGGTATCTTCCTGACTACTTTGTCTTTAAGTACTTCTTCCGCTGCTGTTGTACCGGTGATAAATACACGTTTTCCGTTCGTCGGGGGGGGGGGGGATACTCTGGTGCCTGACGGCCGGACGCCCAAAAACTAGCAAGACAAATGGTTTTGGGTTAATCAGGGTTTGGTGGGTAGCGGTCGCTATCGTGCTAATGCTTTTGCTGATACTATCCCCAAACGTTTTCCTCATAACCAGGGCGTGGCCGATCTTCTTAAGAATATCCATGTGTCTCCCGAAGATTACTCTGAGGCCCTTCTCGCCGGTGTGTGGATGAGCCCGTCTTGGAGGCGTCGCGGTAAAATGGCAGTTTTCTTCATCGTTGTTGATGGTTCGTCTCTGTGTTTTCCTTTTTTTTACCAATGTTAGGGTTTTATTATCTGGCGGTCTTCCCCTCCTGCCTTTTCTTTGATGTCTTGACATTTCCAGGTCATGAGTCTCCTTTGTCTATGGATGAAGTGCTCCGAAAGTGCTATAAGGGTAAACTGGAGCATCGGGAAGTGGATCTAGTTGAACGCCTACCTCCTTCCCGCTGCTTGGATCAGCTTGCTCTGACTGCTTCTATGCCTGTTCCTCCATCGATGAACGAGAACCCGTCATCTGCTGAAGCGGACCCCCTTGCAGTTCGTCCTCTTTCCTCTGTCATGCCTTTGGGTGGTGCTCACCATACTTCCTCTGAGGGTGACGAGGATAGCAAGGATAATGTGATCGCTGACGTTCGGCGGTTGCAAGCCAAGAGGAAAGCCATTCTGGCCATGGGGGAGTCGGTCGTCGGTGCACCTAGTGCTTCCAAGCGAGTTCAGACTAGGCACGGCTTTTCGCGCCTTCCGAGTTCGATTTCTTCGTCACCGGCGGCTGTTGTTGTAATCCCTGATGATGACGTTCCACAGTCTGAAGGGATTGGTGGGGCGCCTAAACAGCCCGTTGTTCCTTCTCAGTTTATTCAACCTTCTTCTGTTAATCCTTCTCCTTCGAAGGACCTTCATGACCCGGACCCAACTCCTGTTTCTCCTTTCAAGGACTTGGGTGGGGAGCCTTCAGGGCCTTCCCCTTTTATCCCTTCCTGGAATCTTCACAATGAATCTCGTCTTTCTATTAGTGCTAATGCTTTGGAGTTTGCCCGGCACGCCTTTCCTCTGGCTGCCATTGCTGATATGGAGACTATGGGTAGTCCTGCCCTTTCCCATAACATGACTTACGCTGCTGCGCAGTCCATGTTTTATCTTGCTACAGGAGCACGACGTATTCAGATGTTCAGCGAGATGGAGGCGGAACATGCCGGTTGTGGGGCTCGTGTTGCTGATTTGGAGAGTCGTGTTTCAGAACTTAACAACGATCTTCAGTGTTCGGAGCAGAAGTACCAGCTTGTTACCTCCGAAAAAGCTGCCATGGAAGATGTTAGGTTGGGCTTAGAGGCGAAGGTTGATTCTCTTTCTCAGGTGAACGAGGGTCTAATGATTCAGGTTGAGAGTCTTGAACGTGATGCAGCTGATCATGATCAGGTGGTTGCTGATTTGCAATCGAATGTGAGCGTTGTGCATCGTGATCTTAACTGGTTGCTACAAGTGGGGCTCGTACGAGTCGTGGATAAGCTGATTGAGCATCCGGAGTTCACAGGGGCGGTGAGTCTCATTCGCCATGCCGCCTTTGTTGCCGGAGCGGAGTCTGTGCGTAAAGCCTTGGCTGACGCCGGTCATCAAGGTGTTGTGGACACCCCCTCCTCTGGCCTTGTTGTTACCGTGAATGAGGCTCTGTTGGCGTTTGCTAGTATGGATCACGCTTCACTTTTGGGATTGGGTGAATTAGACATGCAGGGGGTTCGTGACCTTTGCTCTTTTTCTGGTTCTGATGGTAATCATGAAGATGTGGCGGGTGGGAATGAGGAGGTTGATCGTGATAACAAAAGGATTGCTGGTAATGAGGATGTTGTCGATGAAAGTGGTGGTGGAGGTGGTCATTTGGATACCGACGGTGGTGATGATGATGTGATTGGCAATGCGCAGATTCTGTGTGCTACCCCTATGGGGCGTGAAGAGTTGTTTGTATCTGCTGCTTTTTTTTTGTTGATTTTTATGCCCTGGACATTCTGTGTATGGCTGTTTTTACTTTGTTGGTGATGCTACTCTTGCGTAGCTGTTGATGGTTTATGCTTATGCTATTGTTTGTGTGTTCATTTTTCTATGTATCACTGGTTGCTAGATTGATTAATGCCGCAGGGCCACGTTCTAAGCGTTCGACCTTATGTTGAGCATAGGGGTTACACACTGATGGCTCAGCGCGCTAAGCGTTTGCATAGGCCTCATACATGTCGATCGTAAGATTTAATACACTGAGTATTTAATACACTAAGTATTGAGGCTGAATGCACTAGGATCTAATACACTGAGTATTTAATACACTAAGTATTGATATTGAATGCGCTAAGCATTATAATTTAAATGTTCAGTACACTGAGTACAGGTTTTCATCACTTTGATTGCTTAAATTTGTACACTAAGTACAAGGTTTCGATCATGTCGAATAACAGAAGCTTTCTTCTGTAAAGTGCTTAATCACTTAGGTTTCTGTCCTGGTTTTTTGCTCTTCGGCGTTTGAGTCATCCACCGGCACCCGATTAGGGGATATCCTGGATTTATCGCCTTTTCGTGGGAGGTTTCTTTTAGAAGTAGAATTTCCTCAAATTCCTTGCATTCCATGTTCTTGGTATTTGTCTTCCTTCCATTGTTTCCAAGGCGTATGCCCCATTCTGGTTCGCTTCGACCACTCTGTATGGGCCTTCCCATACGGCTCCCAGCTTCCCCTGAGGCTGAGCCCGACTTGCTTCGTTCTTTCTTAGCACATATTCTCCTACTCTGAATGCTTTTTCCCTGACTCTTTGATTATAGTATCTTTCCGCCGCACGCTTGTACGCTGCCTGGCGTATGCTTGCCTTCTCTCGCCTCTCCTCAAGGGTATCTAGATTCAGCCTTAAGTTCTGGGAATTGGCCTCTTCGTCAGTGCAGCTTGTCCTTAGCGTGCCTATCATCACCTCTGCCGGGAGCATTGCCTCCGTTCCATATGTCAAACTAAATGGCGTCTCCTGCGTGCCTGTCCGCGGGGTGGTTCTATATGACCATAGCACCGTTGGTATTTCCTCAGTCCAGTTTCCCTTGGCCTTCCCTAGCCGTTTCTTGATCCCGTTCACGATGGTTCTGTTGGATACTTCTGTCTGTCCGTTTGCTTGTGGATGTGTCACTGATGTGAACCGCTGGTTGATCCCTTTGCTGGCACACCATTCTTTGAACGAGTTTTCAGCAAATTGGAGTCCACTGTCATTTATCAGTATTTTAGGCCTGCCAAACCTGGTCATGATGTTCTTCCAGACAAACTTAATTATGTGCCTTCCTGTTATGCATGCCAACGGCTCTGCTTCAATCCATTTTGTAAAATAATCCACCGCCACGACCATGTACTTCAGTTTCCCTGGTGCCTCTGGGAATGGCCCCACAATGTCTATTCCCCATTGAAAGAATGGCCATGGGCTGGATATGTTGGATAAAGGCGCGGGTGGATTTGCTTGGACTGGGGAAAATACCTGGCATTCTTTGCATGCTCTTGTTAGCTCTGCTGCGTCTTGGTGCGCCGTTGGCCAGTATATCCCCATCCGGAGTAGCTTCCCTGTTAAAGCTCGTGCCCCCCTCATGTGCGCCTGCTTGGCCTGCATGTGTTTGTTGCAGTACCTCTTTCCCTTTGGCTTTATCTACGCATCTTAGCCATGGGGTTGTGAACCCCTTCCGATACAGCTCCCCGTTGATTAGTGCATATGAAGGTGCCTTTATGCGTATTTTCCTGGCTTCATCGTGGCTATCGGGGAGGATGCCTTGCTGCAGGTAATCTATCAGTGGAGTCATCCATGTGGGTCCCGCTGTCGTAAGTGTGTTTACCTGTTGTTCCTCTATACTCCTTTCCTTGAGTACTTCAACTAGAACCTTCTTTGATAAATGGTCAACACATGTCGATGCGAGTTTGCTTAGGGCGTCTGCCCTCCTGTTTTCGCTCCTTGGGATCTGTTTGATTGTGAATTCCTTGAAGAATTTAGTAAGTTGTTGCACTGTTTTAACGTATCTTTCCATTCTCTTGTCTCTCGTTTTGAAACTCTCATTCACTTGGTTGGCAGCCAATCTTGAGTCCGTTAGCGCTGCTACGGCTTCTGCCCCCATTTGCTTGGCCAGGCGTAGGTCGGCGAGCAGCGCCTCATACTCCGCCTCGTTATTTGAGGTGTGGAAGTCGAAATAGAGGGCATACGTAACTTCTTCTCCCTCTGGGCTGGTTAGGATTAGACCAGCCCCTGAGTCTTCCCTGTTGGACGCTCCGTCTGTGTACAGTGTCCATTTTCGACTTGCCTCCAAGATCTCTTTTACTGCCATAACTCCTTCTTTGGCTGCGTCTTCTTCTCCCGGGATTTCGAGTAGGAAATCCGCTAACGCCTGTCCCTTGATGCTTGTCCTTGGCCGGTAACTGATGTCATGCTCACCTAACTCTATTGCCCACTTTGCTAGTCTGCCTGACGTTTCGGGCTTGAGTAGGATTTGCTTGATCGGGTGATTCGTTAAGACCTATATTTGGTGCGCCTGGAAATACCGCCTTAAACGTCTTGCAGCATAGATTAGTGCCAGCACCAGTTTCTCCAGGGTAGGATAGTTAAGTTCGGGGCCCTGTAGTGCTCGGCTAACGAAGTACACTAGCTTCTTCTCCCCTTCTCTTTCCACGACTAGTGCGGATGATATGGCTTCAGCTGAAGTTGAGAGGTATACTTGTAATATTTCCCCCGGGATGGGGCTGGCTAGCGTGGGTAATTTGTGTAAGGCTTCTTTGATGCCTTGGAGCGCTTCCTATGCTGCTGTCGTCCATTGAAAATTATTTTTCTCGATACAGCCCTTTAGTGTGTTGAATAGCGGCATGGCCCTGTCGGCCGACTTTGATATGAACCTGCTGAGTGCTATGATTTTCCCATTTAAGCCCTGCGCGTCCCTTAAAGTTTTTGAAGGTGGAGTTTCCATGAACTCATCCGCTTTTGCTGGGCTGGGCTGGACGCCTTGCCTAGTGACATAGTATCCTAGGAATTGGCCTTCTTCAACTCCGAAGGTGCACTTGTTCGGGTTCAGCTTCATCTTTGCCTCTTCCAAAGTCCTGAAAGTCTCTTCGACGTCCTGTAGAATTCTTTCTTCATTCTCGCTCTTAATGACCATATCGTCGACGTATACTTCGATGTTCCTTCCAATCTGCTTTGAAAACATGGAGTCGCCCAAGCGTTGGTATGTTGCCCCCGTATTTTTTAATCCGAACGACATTTTGGTGTAGCAAAATGTGTCGTGATCTGTGTAGAAGGTCGTTCTTTCTGTAGGGTTTTGAGCATTCTAACACTTCCTAAGTGTACATGCAACCCTATTAAACCTTGGATCTATGTTTGTCTAAGATACATGCAAAATATTATTTTCCAAGGTTTATAACCTATCTAGCATGGCATGGGGTACTTTTAACCATAAAAGAACTAGATGAATTACATACCTTTTGTTGATTGTTGATTCCTTGGAGTTTGAGAGCCAAGCACCAATAATGTGAATGCCTCAAATGGAAATCACAAATCACCACAAACTTGGAAAATGTATGAGAGAGTATACTAACTCTTGATTTTGGCCACCACACTTACACACACATTAGTGTCTTTTTCATGCAACATAAGCTTGTTTATATAGTGTACATGGTTAGGGTGAAACCCTAATAACCCATGTCTTTTCCTCTTCCAAGGATCCATGGGTAAAAGCTCCATGGATCATCCATGGACTTCCATATAAGCTTAGCCCATTCCAAATGAGTGTTAGCCCACACCATATAAATATAATAGCCCATGATTTAATTAGTCTTCCTTTTAATCACTAAATTAATTCATAATTAATTCAAGATCAAAACTAATTAAGTAACATGACTTTATATTAATATATTATAACTTATAATATATTAATAAATCGTAAGTATACAACTCTCATAAAATTATCCATAACTAGTTCGGGTGAAGTGCAACCCAAATGGACCATGCTGGGTCGGGTCAAGTATATACCAAATAAGTTATGGACTTAGACACCTTATCCAACAGACTCCCACTTGGATAAGTCTAATAACTGTATTTGCCTATATTACTTCAGGAACCAACCGGCAATCGTAGCTCTCGAAAACTCTTGTGAACTATGAAGCGCCATTTTAGATAAGTGATCATATAATCCTCTGTTCTCATGATATCAGCCGGACAAATACATGGAACAATGTCTTACTTATTGTCTAGCAGTTGTTTCTCGATTTCCGATTTGTTTGACAAAGAACTTAACTGAACACATCAATTTAGTTCTGACCGGGCCCGGTACATGGGTCAACACAAAATCATCGAGGGGCCCAGATATCGCTTCTATTTCTAGAAGGAACAGATAAACTTCGACTCATATGCTTGTTCTACTACTTGTTGAATTGTACACAAAGGCACGTTTTATAACATCAAGTTACTGATGCGTTTACGTGCAATCAATGCACAACCAATTCATAAGTAACAACTCATATCTCTAGGTTTGAAGACTTATATGATATTATCGTCTCACGATCACTCGAGATAAATTCCATGAAGTGATACAAGTGAGCGTGGGTTTATTCCAATACTCATAACTTATGAGCACTCATGAACGTTGTAGCAACCATTGCTATGTCTAAACACCTTTAGCCATCTACAAACCCAATTCATGACAATCTTGATTCATACCTACTTCCGACGTATGACCGATTGTGGAGGTTTGAATAAATTAATTATTCTGGAAGTCAAAACATGCAAAACTGAAACAATAGTAAATAATTGACAATGATAGTAACACTTTACTCATAAATAAATCACACATTTTATTCATCATCAAACGTCGATTACATTTTACAAGTTTTAGAAAAATTATCTAATCTGTAAAACTAATATCGTCCCTCAGCCCGATGCGCCTCGCATGCTGCAAATGCTTAACCCTCGTCAGTCCCTTCGTAAGGGGATCTGCAGGGTTCTCATCTGACGATACCCTCTTTGCCACGAGGAGTTCTTCTTATATCTTGTGTCTTATGAAGTGATATTTTCTGTCAATGTGTCGGGATCTGCCATGATCTCTCGGTTCCTTGGCTAAGGCAACCGCACTATTACTGTCATAGAAAATCTCCATAGGTTCCTTAATGGCTGGTACAACTCCAAGGTCTCCGATGAAGTTCCTCAGCCATATCGCCTCCTTTGCTGCTTCACTCGCTGCTATGTACTCTGATTCACAAGTCGAATCAGCTACAGTCTCCTGTTTGGAACTCTTCCAAGTGATTGCCCCTCCATTTAAGGTAAAGACCCAGCCCGACTGAGAGCGGAAGTTATCCCTATCAGTCTGAAAGCTAGCATCACTATACCCTACTACTCTCAAGTCATCACTCCCACCAAGAGTAAGGATCCAATCCTTAGTCCTCCGCAGGTACTTGAGAATATTCTTTACCGCAGTCCAATGAGCCTTGCCAGGGTTCCCCTGATATCTGCTGACCATGCTCAAAGCGAAGGCCACATCAGGACGGGTACAAGTCATAGCATACATGATCGAACCAACAGCGGAAGCATAAGGTAATCGACTCATCTCAGCTATCTCATCTTCTGTACTCGGGCTCTAAGCCTTGCTCAGTTTGGCATTGCTTTGGATCGGTAATTCTCCTTTCTTGGAATTCTGCATGTTGAACCTTTTCAACACCTTATCCAAGTAGATACTCTGACTAAGTCCAATTAGTCTTTTACTCCTTTCTCTTAATATCCTTATCCCTAGGATATAGGTAGCTTCTCCAAGGTCCTTCATAGCAAAGCACTTCCCAAGCCAGGACTTAACCTCCTGCAAGGTTGGGATGTCATTTCCTATGAGTAGTATGTCATCCACATACAGTACCAAAAAGCTAACTATACTCCCACTAGCTCTGACATGCACGCAGGACTCATCTTCACTTCTTGAGAAACCAAACTCTTTGACCTTCTCATCGAAACAAAGATTCCAACTTCGAGATGCTTGTTTCAATCCATAAATGGATTTCTCAAGCTTGCACACTCTATTGGGGTACTCTGCACTGACAAAACCTTCTGGCTGATTCATGTAAACATCCTCAGCCAACTTTCCGTTAAGGAAAGCGGTTTTGACATCCATTTGCCATATTTCATAATCATGAAATGCAGCAATGGCTAGCATAACCCTAATAGACTTAATCTTTGCTACTGGTGAAAAGGTTTCATCATAATCAATACCCTGAGTCTGAGTAAACCCCTTCGCAACCAGTCGAGCCTTATAAGTGTGCACCTTCCCATCCATGTCGGTCTTCTTCTTGAAGATCCATTTGCACCCGACTGTCTTACGGCCTGGTACATTGTCAACCAAGTTCCAAACTTGATTGTCATACATGGACTGTATCTCGCTGTCCATAGCCTCCTTCCATTTAGCAGACTCTGGGCCTGCCATGGCTTCCTTAACACTGTTAGGTTCATCCAGATTTACCAGTGTACTGTCACTGATAAATGTATCACCTTCCGTAGTAATATGAAATCCATAATAAAACTCAGGTGTGTTCCTAACCCTTGTGGAACGCCTCGGAAGTATAGACTCGTCAGCTGGATCAACAGGAATTTCCTCCTCAAGTTGATTGCTAGTGTCTGAGGTTCCTTCACCAATTGAGTCTTGAATTTCTTCAAGGTCAATTTGCCTCCCACTGTCTCCTTGGTTTATAAATTCTCTCTCTCGAAAGACCCCTCTCCTAGCCACAAAGACCACATTCTCACTGGGTCTGTAAAAGAGGTAACCAAAGGATTTTTGTGGGTAGCCGATGAAAATACACCTTTCACTTCGAGGTTCGAGCTTGTCATGAGTCTCACGCCTCACGAAAGCCTCGCAACCCCAAATCTTGATGTGGTCCAAATTGGGATTTCATGAGGTGTTTTGGCAACCTTCTTTGTAGGGACTAGATTAAGGATGTGGGCGGCAGTCTCTAAGGCATACCCCCAAAAAGAGATTGGTAGCGAAGCTCGACTCATCATAGAGCGAACCATGTCCAACAAAGTTCGATTGCGCCTCTCAGCTACACCATTCAGCTGTGGTGTCCTGGGAGGTGTCAATTGTGAGACAATCCCACACTCCTTAAGATAGTCGAGGAACTCAGTACTAAGATACTCACCACCTCGATCGGATCAAAGCATCTTAATGTTCCTGCCCAATTGATTTTCTACTTCCTGTTTAAACTCTTTAAACCTTTCAAAAGTTTCTGACTTATGTGATTAAGTAGACATAACCATATCTACTAAAATCATCAATAAAAGTCACATAATAGCGATTAGCATCCCTTGTGGCGGTTTTGAATGGTCCACATACATCAGTATGTATAAGGTCCAACAAACCCTCACCCCTTGCACAAGTACCAGTGAAGGGTGATTTTGTCATTTTTCCAAGTAGACAAGACTCACAACTATCATCCGACTTGAGGTCGAACGACTCCAAGACTCCATCCTTTTGGAGCTGGCCTATGCGTTTCTTGCTTACATGTCCAAGACGACAATGCCACAAAGATGCTTTATCCAAGCTAGTAGCAGAATCAATACATAATACATTATTTCCTAAATTATCTACAACCGATACAGCTTCATACACACCATCACAAGGTAATGCTTTAAAATAAAGAACATGATTAAAAAAAGCATTAATACTACCAACTTCATTATCAAAAGAAAAGGTAAAACCTTGTTTGTACAAAGCATGAAAGGAAATAATATTCCTCGCCATTTCAGACGAGTACACACATTTATTCAAATCTAACTTTAACCCACTATCTAGCAACAAAGTATAAACTCTAATCTTGGTAACAGGTGCAACCTTCTTGTTCCCCATGATTAAGTTTATCTTTCTGTGCTCCACATCCTCACTTCTTCTTAGGCCCTGCAAGTCACAACAGATGTGAATACCACAACCTGTATCAAGAACCCAAGAATTAGAATATGGTGAGTTATTAGACAATATAGTGTAAATACCTGCATGGGATGGTTTCACTTTCCCATCCTTGACATCCTGCAAGTACTTTGGGCAGTTTCGCTTCCAGTGCCCCTTATTTTGACAGTAGAAGCATTCAGCATCCTTAGGGATGGCAGTAGGAGTGATAGAACCACCTTTGGTTCCAGATGAGGAGCCTTCAAGGGACTTTCCCTTGGTACCCTTCGAAGGGTGCTTCCTCTTCTTCCCTTTGCCTTGCCCGATAGCCAAAACAGGGGTAGTAGTAGGAGTAGGAGTAGCAACCGACTTACTCTTAAGACCACTTTCGGCAGTCTTCAGAAGTCCTTGAAGCTTACTGAGTGTGACTTCCTCCTTGTTCATGTGGTATGTCATACGAAATTGATCATAACACGATGGCAAGGAGTGCAAAATGATATCAATTGCCAACTCCTCAGGGAAGTTCACATTCAGTTTCATTAGACGGTCCACATACCTTTGCATTTTCTGCATGTGGCTCGTGATTGGTTCGCTATCCTTCATACGGGTAGTGATCATGGAGGAGATTATTTCATACCGCTCTTGACGAGCACTCTGATGGTACCTTTCCATCAGATCCTGATGCATCTCAAAAGGGTAATAGTCCTCATAGGACTTTTGGATTTCAGCTGTCATGGTGGCCATCATGATGCATGCCACCTTGGTGGCATCTCTTTCATGTGCCTGATACTCAGCGACCTCCTCAGGAGTAGCAGTGGACTCATCAAGCTCCTTTAGCTCCTTATCGAGGACATATTCCTTGTCCTCGTAACGAGTAACCATCCTGATGTTCCGGATCCAATCCATGAAGTTGGAACCATCAAAGATGACCCTCCCACAAAGGTTCATGAGGGAAAAGGAGCCAGTAGGGTTAGAGCCCGAAGCTTTGTTGTTGGAAGACATCTGAAAAGAAGAAAACAAGTTTAGATTAGATATATCGAATCCTTAATAATACACCCAAATGTAATATTAAGGCTAGGATCCAACACAATATATTATAACTTAGAAGAGGGATGCCGTAATCTAAGCTATAATATATTTGAAGGTAGGTGAATGACGATTCACCAATTTCCACCATGAAAACGAAATGAATTATTAGGTTTAATTGGTTTTGAAATTCCTAGATTCTTTTGAGATTCATTGAACTTTTCAATGGCATGTTTCAATCTCGATTGTGCCCTTCAAGTTTTGTGACTGAGATGCCGAGGATCACAAAACAAGGTGTGAATAACCATGCAAATTCACTTGGTACCCTTAATATTATCACCTAATCAATGTGCCGGTTAACCACACACGCTCCACCGATCTATGATAAACATTAAGTCACCCTTCGTGATCCTTACTAGTCCAAGTTAGTGTGCCGGTTAACCACACACGCTCCACCAACGACTTGGTAAGGTACAAAGTGTGAATTTCATGGGTTAGCACCATATTCACATTTTCCTAAAGTAACTAAGATTGGGAATTTATAAAAGGTTTAGTTACTTTATAATATTCATCATACTTTTAATGAGAATTTATAAGTCCTTGTCCTACCCGTTCGGCTAACGACCCTCCACCAGTCAAGCAAGCGGTGGGTGATAGTGGACACCCATTAAGTTGCCATTTTATAGGCAACAACCTTATACCCACCTTATAGACTGGCTTCGTGAATGAGGCGTACTAGCGGTAAGACGACTTTAATCTTATACATATATATAATAATTAACCATTAATGTTATAAATAGTATAAGGGTTGAATTTTAACTTTTAAAACTCTAAGGGTTTGGAATTAAAGTATATTAAAGTGTGTGTAACTTTACAAATTCCAAAACTTGAGGACAAGTTTTGAAACTATTCAAAACTTTTCATTTCATAACTTATGAATTAAAGGTTTATAAAAATGAAGACTCTTCATTTCCATGTAACTTATATGTTTTAAGTGTGTGTTTAAAAGAAGTGACCTTTGGATATCCATAACTTGAGGACAAATTATGGACTCCATTAAAACACATAAATGATCAAGAATTAATCCTAAACAATTCAGCAAATAATTCCTATCATCTTCTAAATTCATAAGAACATGAACATGATCATCAAAGTTTCAAGAATTATATGAACACATATAAAGCATGAACTTTTGATATAAGCTATTGTCAATGGATTAGAACAACCATTACACCAACTAAAACAAGTCTTAAAACACCAAAACAGTTTAGGGTAATGTTTCTAGTCCATTTCCAGCAGCAAAAGTCGAAAATCTGCATTCTGAGGCTCCTACTCGCCGAGTGCACGAACCTACTCGCCGAGTAGGATGAGTTTACTCATGAACTCGGCGAGTCCCCCCATGGACTCGGCGAGTTCATCAGGCAGACAGCAAAAAAATCGACTTTTTTCACTATTTTGCATCAAGTATCAAACAAACAAGCCTAGTCTCTGATACCACTGTAGGGTTTTGAGCATTCTAACACTTCCTAAGTGTACATGCAACCCTATTAAACCTTGGATCTATGTTTGTCTAAGATACATGCAAAATATTATTTTCCAAGGTTTATAACCTATCTAGCATGGCATGGGGTACTTTTAACCATAAAAGAACTAGATGAATTACATACCTTTTGTTGATTGTTGATTCCTTGGAGTTTGAGAGCCAAGCACCAATAATGTGAATGCCTCAAATGGAAATCACAAATCACCACAAACTTCGAAAATATATGAGAGAGTATACTAACTCTTGATTTTGGCCACCACACTTACACACACATTAGTGTCTTTTTCATGCAACATAAGCTTGTTTATATAGTGTACATGGTTAGGGTGAAACCCTAATAACCCATGTCTTTTCCTCTTCCAAGGATCCATGGGTAAAAGCTTCATGGATCATCCATGGACTTCCATATAAGCTTAGCCCATTCCAAATGAGTGTTAGCCCACACCATATAAATATAATAGCCCATGATTTAATTAGTCTTCCTTTTAATCACTAAATTAATTCATAATTAATTCAAGATCAAAACTAATTAAGTAACATGACTTTATATTAATATATTATAACTTATAATATATTAATAAATCGTAAGTATACAACTCTCATAAAATTATCCATAACTAGTTCGGGTGAAGTGCAACCCAAATGGACCATGCCGGGTCGGGTCAAGTATATACCAAATAAGTTATGGACTTAGACACCTTATCCAACACTTTCCTCGTCGTCTTTGTTCATCAGGATCTGATGATACCCTTTATATGCATCCAGGAAACACTTTAATTTGAAACCTTGTAGTGATTCTACCTTCTTGTCGATTTCTGGTAGGGGGTAGCAGTCTTTAGGGCATGCTTTGTTAAGGTCAGAGAAATCAATGCACATGCGCCATGACCCATCATGTTTCCGTACCATGACAAGATTGGCTATCCAGGTTGGGAAGATTGCTTCTCTCAAGATCCCCGCCTTTGTC
Source organism: Lactuca virosa (assembly GCF_052849685.1). Lineage (NCBI taxonomy): Eukaryota > Viridiplantae > Streptophyta > Magnoliopsida > Asterales > Asteraceae > Lactuca > Lactuca virosa. Next base: position 14,379,053 of record NC_136431.1, on the reverse strand, counting down.
AGTTTGGCTACCTCCGCGTTGATCGCCCTATTGCGGTCTCCTCCTTGCACCCTCTTTTTCTGCTTTACTTCCTTTGTGTCTGGTTTAATCATGAGCTTGTGCTCTATGATTTTCCGGTCTACGCCAACCATGTATGTGGGCGCCCATGCAAACACGTGTTTGTACCGTCTGAGGAAGTCCACAAGCGCCCGTCTGGTGTGCCTTGGGAGGTTGTGGTTGATGCTAATCGTCTGATCGGGGTATTCTTCGTTGATCACTTCCCTCTCGTCTGCCGGTCCACTCCGTGCTTTTTTTGGTTTCTCTTGTCATTTCAGCTGGCTGCATGATTGCGAAACATTACAGTTGTCTTGGCGGTGTGGCCAGGATAGTAGTCGGTCCATCGCTAGTGTTGAACTTCATTATCCCGTGCATTGTTGACGGGATCGCTCCCCATTTAAGCAGAGCTGGCCTGCCCAAGATGATGTTATGTTCTGCTGAATGTCGGATGACTACAAAATCGACCAAAACCGTTTTTCTCCGCTGCTTATCGTGGCTGGTCAGCGTAAGGGGGAGGTGGATGGTTCCTAATGACCATAAACTGTGTCCCGTGAATCCGACCAACCTTCCCGCTGTAGGTCTTAAGCCATCCTTCCATCTGTCTGGGAGTAGACGAAAGCAGTGTTCGTAGATGATGTCCGCTGAGCTTCCTGTGTCGATGTACACTCTGTGTATAACCACGTCCTTAATGGAGGCTTGGATTACGAGTGGGTTATCACCTGTCCAGCCTTCCGGCCTGGGATCCTGTGCCGAGAATGTGAGCGCTTGTGTCGCGTCCGCAGGGTTCTCTGGGCGGGTAGTCGCTTCGTGCCTACCCCTCTTGCCACGTATCATGAATATTTCTTTGGGCTGAGTGCCCTCTTTCAGAGCTCCTTTGGCGTTTTCTGCGTCGAATTTGGCACGCAGGTTGCGTGCTATCTCCACAAGGTCCCCCTTAAATTTTTTCTCCTCCATCACTTTTTTAAGGACTGAGCAATTAGCGGTATCGTGTGTTTTGCTCTTGTGGTATTCACAGTACCGTCCTCTTGGTGCCTTTTCTTGTTGCTTGTCTGCGACCACGTATACCTCTGGCCGTCGGCTTCGTCTGTCGTCTCTAACGAATGGCCTGAAGCGCCCCATCGGTCTCTTTCCTCGTCCGTAGTATCTGTTTCCTCCCGACGATTCTGCATGGGTTGGGTTATGGCGCTTGACTGTCATGGTGCTCAGATACGCTTGTTTCGCCGCCTCGCCTTCCTCTTGTCTTAGATACCTCTCCACCCTTTCCTTCAATTCGGCTCTTGTCTGTGGTTTTTTGCCCATGAGTTTTTGTGAAAAAGGACCCGGCAAGAGTCCCCATGTGAAAGCTCCTGCTATAAGGCCTTCGTCATGACCTGGCACATCTAATGTGGCATTTGTAAACCGCGTGAAGTATTCTCTTACTGTCTCCCCCTCATTTTGCTTACACCCAATGATGGAGTAGGAGTCACCTTTGTACTTACGCAATTGCATGAAGTTTGTAAGGAAGAGATATTTGAGTTGGCCAAAGTTGTAGATGCTACCCGGTCGCAAATTTTTTTGAACCACATTCCCGCATTTCCATCTAGGGTGGTCGGGAAGTATGTGCACCAGAAATGCTCGTCCAACTTTAACGACGTCATCGTCCATTCGTACGTATCAATGTGGCTATCCGGATCGGTTGTACCCTTGTAGGTTTTCAAGTTGGGGAGTTTTGCTATGTTTGGAATTTCGTAATCTAGCAGCTCCTTGGCAAACGGAGAACTCCGCGACAGGCAATCCTGATTAGGTATGGCTAGCGGGCCTTGCGCATCGTACTGGTGGGGTGTGCTATACGACGGCGCTCCCAGATGACTGTAGAATGCCTGATACCCCGGGTTGGGACCATAGAAGGCTTGTTGCTGGAACGGCAGCTGTAACGAGTATCCTGGATGTATGAGCGGAGGTTGGTTTGGGAGTTGCGTGGGTATAGGTTGCTGCCGGCTCATGCTGGTGGTTACCATAGGTTCGCCCCAAGTGCCTGTCGTGGAGTAGGAAACCGATAATGGTGCTGTCATGGCTTGTGCAAGCGGTGGGAGCGTCGGCTGTATGCTTGTTGATATCTGGCTTTGTGGCAGCACATGAAATGTCGGTTGGGTGTTGGGTGTTTGGTTGATTGCCATCGCTACTGGAAAAAAGGGGAGTGAGGCATTTAGATGCCAAAAAGGACCAATTTCGGCCTTGTAAAAAAACATGAAAAACTTCTTGGTCCCAAAGTACCATATCTTAGTGCTATTGATGCACTAATATATCTTACTATTAATACAAGACCTGATATATCTTTTGTTGTAAACTTATTAGCAAGATATAGTTCTTTTCCAACAAGAATACACTAGAATTGAGTTAATGTAACGTCCGTGTTTCTACGTTAGGCATTAATGATGATGTAATAGTCTAGGCCAACCTTTGTAATTTGTTTTGAAATAATAAGATGTATTATTTGAGTATAATGTGTTTTATACTTAATTATTATGACTTAATAAATTAATCATAAAAATAAGCGTCAAAAATAAATGTTAGATAACGCCGATATCTATGAAGAAAGTTGTAGTGGTTGAAACAAGGATTCCGGAGATATAAAGAATACCGAAATCCGAGTTATAATGAAGAAGTTATGATCTGTCGAAGTTTCACGACAGAACCGGCACGACGCTGTGTGACGTAAAAAGTGAATTTACGATAATGTACTTTTTAGCCTTAGCGATCTAAATGAGTAGTATACGTTAAACCGAGAGCGTGCATAAAAAGAATGTCCAAATCTGACTTCGTATGAGGAAGTTATGAATTTTATAAGATTTGGCTTAGCAGTATGCAGCCCGGAACTCGAAATATAGATCGATCAATTTTTAGCCGACATAATCTAAACGAGAATCGAAGATCTCGTCGATAGTAGTGCAACGGTAAAAAGACAAACGAAAACGGACGTCGGATGAAGAAGTTATGAATTTTTAAGGGACTTTTCCTGTCCCGGCTTGTTAAAAATATAACTTTAAAAATAAAGTCAAAATTAGCCGACGGAGTCTAAACGAAAGTTGTAGAGCACAGTCTCACCTACGCGTGGATATAAAGAACGTCGAAAACGGAGCTCGTATGTGAAAGTTATGAATTTTTGAAGTTTGAGGCACACATCCCGAAGCTTATCCGAAGGAACGCCCCGCGTTGAGAAAGGGAACGCCCCACGTTCGCATTGCTCAGCCTCGGATGAACCACGTACCTCCTTCGCATGGCTGAAACATGCTGACCTCGGGCAGAGAACCCTCGCCCCGCTCCTACGCGCCGCGTACGAGGGAACGCCCTGCGCTCCGGAACGCGCTGCGTCCCTCGCAGGAACGCCCTGCGCACCGAAGGCCAGGCTTCCCCCTATAAATACCATGCGAGACAGCCCGGATTTATGTTACAATTTTCATTTCTTTCACCTTTTACTTTCCTTTTTGTTACACTAAATACCCCTAACCCTAAAATACTATCCTAGCATCATAAGCAAGTCCCGAAGAGCCCGAAGATCCAGAGACAAAGAGTTTTCGAGTTGAAACTCTGTCAGCGTGAAACCCGGTTTTTGAGAAAACATCCCGGTTTTTATCAGAAACAATTGTTTAAAGAGACGAAGTGCTTCCCAATTACCATCTTATCAGGTGAGTGTGTAGTCACTTTCATCTTACACATAGATATGAAGTATTTTCTATAAAATATGTGTTATGTGTATAAATATTGTTTGTTTATTTGAGATGGATGTTGAATAGATGTTTTATACAAGTTTTAAACTGTATATGTATTTTTATCTACAAATATGTTGGGTAAAACATGGGTAGATTAAATAGTTGATGTGTGTTAAAATGATGAGAGGCTTCGATGTTGTTGTTGTTGTTGTTGTTGTTGTCATCTAGCGGAGTATAGATGACGACCACGAAACTTTCTAGACAGTCCAATGGAACGCTGGCAGGCTCGCAACCTGTAGGTGTTGGTGAACTATATGTTCGCTGGTGTAATCCATCCCCCTCATGGTAGCCTTATTTGACATAAATTGCTGAGGAATCCCTAAAGCAGTGTTAAATATGGGCTTATACTAATCAAATTTATCAAAGACGAAGTTAACTGGTTATGCAGATACTGGATATTTATTTGACCCACACATAGCTCGATCCCAAACAAGTTATTTATTCACTTGTGGAGGTACCGTAATTTCTTGGCGTTCTGTTAAACAAACTTTAGTTGCTCCTTCTTCTAAACATGCAAAGATAATAGCAATTCATGAGGCAAGCCGTGAATATATTTGGTTAAGAAATTTAACTCATCACATTCGTGAGAATTGTGGTCTAACTTCTAATAGGGACGTTCCAACCATACTATATGAAGATAATGCGGTTTGTATAGCCTAATTCAAGGAAAGGTTTATCAAAGGAGACAGAACCAAACATATATCACCAAAGTGTTTTTTTTTCACTCATGATCTTCAAAAAGAATGTGGCATCAACATCCAGAAAATTCAATGAAGTAACAACTTGGCCGATTTGTTCACTAAAATGTTTCCTACATCCAAATTTGAAAACATGGTACGAAACATTGGCATGCGGTGCTTTAAGGAAATCAAGTGATATGATGATCAGGGGGACTTGGAAACATATTGTACTCTTTTCCATAGCTATATTTTTCCCACTGGGTTTTCTTAGCAATGTTTTTAACAAGACAATCGTTCTCAATATCTATTATTAATCATGTACTTTTTTTCCTTAATAAAGAGTTTTTCCAATGAGGTTTTACCTATTAAGGTTTTAACGAGACATGATATAATCGTCATTCAAGGGGAGTGTTATGAAATATTAGTTTGTGAATGACCATTTGATTCCACATTTCTCTCATTACTCCCCATCATTATTTAGCATTAGTAACAATCATTTCAATATGTTTTATGAATGTAATAATGCACCATCATAATGTGCATCCATATTATAAGTCATCTTTCATTTTATTTTGGTAGTATAAATAATGAGTCATATGTATTAGAAAGATGATGATTTGATCACAAGTATTGGAATAAAAGTTCTCTTCACTCTCATATTTTTCTTTACTTTATAATTTATCTTGTTATTTGATCATATTTTATAACAATTAAGATAATTAATTTTGGATCGGGCTTACTTTATTATGTAGGTTTAAAAGCCAAGGAAGATGAAACAGCTTTGATCAGTTGAAAGTCCAAAATTTGTTCGGATCTACGCGTATGATACGTATAATGGCAATCAATCATGATTGTGAGCTTTGGGGTTTGCAAAATTTAAATAATTGTTATTTGAGTCTAAATAAATCTGCTTACACCAAATAACCTTAAACATGTATAATCCAAAACACTTTATGGTTGTATTAGTTTGTTATTTGAGTCTAAAGTAATCTGCTTTGGGGTTTGCTTTGGGGTTTGCAAAATTTAAATAATTGTTTTTCGTTTTTTGTTGTTCACTAAGTTGCACCACTATATTATGTATAGATTGTATTTATTTGTATCATCTAAGTATCCAATTTAGCATTCAACTCAAACCTACTTGTCATCAAAAACATAGAACATGGTGCTTCTTCATAAATCTCACAAGAAGTCTTGTCCATCATCAAAGCAAATATGTACCAGCTAAGGGCCGATTCTTGATGCAGCCCAATTTTTATTGAAAAATACTCTGTGTTGTCAACTACAAATTGTAGACTTAAAGTACATATATTGAATTAAACCTCCAAATGAGTACATAAGAGAAAATATTTGATGCGGCTTATAATCATTATGATGAAGGAAATCCTTTAAAGCATGCTTGATTGAAATGTCCTACGAACGTCCAACGAATTCTCGCGTGACTTCATGTGATCGTTTATCTTTATGCGGTATTAAATCATTAGCCCTCTTTTTTCATATTGAAATTATTGCATTTATTATAATATTGTTTTCTTTTCCTCGTGCTACAAATATGATTACTTTTGAGTAAACTCACATATACTTAAAACTTGTTTTCTCCAAGATATAATGGTTTATTTGATAAAAAAATTAGATGAGAATCATGTAACTAATACATAGTTAATAATTATTTTCTATAAAAATAGTAAATTATTCAGAAATTGTATTCGATTCGATGTATATGAATTATGTAGTTATGAATGTGACTAGCGATGAAGAAAGCGGTAGATAAATAAATGGAGTAACGACTAAATAGGAACACAGCATGTGAGTTAACACTTGGTTGTAGGCTTTACTACACTCTTCGGGACCATACATTCCACTTTACACTACAACCTTAATTATGACCAATAAAAAACAATTTTAATAAATATTTTCTTCTCATAAAAATAGGTAACCGATGTTAACATTTGAACCAGATTTTCCGACCCATGCTGAGATAAATAACAGTTTTGGGAGGGGACCAATCTGGTTCAACCTAGCCCGACCAGTTCATAACATAGTGACCGGTTAAGAAGGTGAGTTGTCAAAATTGCCAAAAATCAACTTATTGTTTAAAATAAGGGAAAATGATTTATCAGGGTAATCATCTTTGTTGTTTTGTTCACATTTAAGTAACTTCTTTATTATTGTACATCTTTGACCATGGTAATATGTGTTCATATATTGTCATTGTCACCGGCTATAGTAGGTGACAATGGTAATATGTGAACAAATTAACAAATTAAATGGTTAAATATGTACAAAAAAAGAAAGTTGTTTAAATGTGAATAAAACAAAAATCTAATTATTCTGATAAGACATTTTCTCCATTTTTAATAGCGATTTTATGTTTGTATTATTTTTTTCAAACGTTATTTTTAAAATATCCATAATTTTCTAAATATTGATCAATTTTAAACTTTCCTTTTAAATTAATTAATATGTTTTTGTGTTGTGAAATGTTTTATATAACCTCTTATAATTTTTTTCTTTTATTTTTAAGCATATACAATATTTTTAAAGTAAATAATATCTATCAATAAATTAAACAAATTGAATATGTAACAATAAGTATGGAGGGTCTTTTAAAAAGATAAAAAGAAAATATTACTTAACAAATAAAAAAACCTATATAATGTAAATGTATTAAAATTATCCCAACGTTTTAATACTTTTTAATTAGAAGTTTATAAACTTTTAATTTTTTTAATACAACGTTTTAAACTAGTATTTAACTTAACGAAAGTATTTTAAAATGTTATAAAAAAATATTAAATTGTAATACAAAATCTATGAAATATTTTAAAAATATTGTAAAAGGAAGTTTAGAAATAAATGTATGGAAGTTATAAAAAATTGTATGAAAATATAAAAATAAAAAATAAAAAAAAAGTGTTAAAAACTTGTAAGAAAAAATTAAAATATTTATAAAATACTTTGTTTAAATACACTTGTATTAAAAGTATATGAAAGTATAAAAAAAAGTTTTAAAAAAAATATATATATGCAAAGCTTAAAACATTGTATTAGAAAAACCTATATGAAAAAAATATCATAAAAATCTAGTAAGAAATTATAAAAAAATCTTAAGAAATTTGTAAAAAAAAAGTGTTAAAAACTTGTAAGAAAAAATTAAAATATTTATAAAATACTTTGTTTAAATACACTTGTATTAAAAGTATATGAAAGTATAAAAAAAGTTTTAAAAAAAATATATATATGCAAAGCTTAAAACATTGTATTAGAAAAACCTATATGAAAAAAATATCATAAAAATCTAGTAAGAAATTATAAAAAAATCTTAAGAAATTTGTAAAAAAAAAGTGTTAAAAACTTGTAAGAAAAAATTAAAATATTTATAAAATACTTTGTTTAAATACACTTGTATTAAAAGTATATGAAAGTATAAAAAAAGTTTTAAAAAAAATATATATATGCAAAGCTTAAAACATTGTATTAGAAAAACCTATATGAAAAAAATATCATAAAAATCTAGTAAGAAATTATAAAAAAATCTTAAGAAATTTATAAAAAAAATTGTTCATATTTAGACAACTTTCTTTTTTTTGTATACATTTGACCGTTTAACTTGTTAAATGTGTTCACATATTACCATTGTCACGTGCTATAGCATGTGACAATGGTAATATGTGAACACATTTAACTATAGCAGGTGACAATAGTAATATGTGAACACATTTAACAAGTTAAATTGTCAAATGTGTACAAAAAAAATTACATAAACATAAACAAGACGAAAAAATAATTACCTTCACAAGTCATTTTCCCTTAAAAGAACGATGATTCTTGACTTAAGATATTGATTCATACACATAAAATATGTGTTTCAATAACGTTTAAATTAACTTTTAAGTAGATGCAAATGTGTTGTACTGTAGGTCATGACCCAAGGGTATATTTACTACATGACCACATAAAAAATATTCTCACATTGTTATCATCTCATCACCCCAATGACACTACATTTAACTTATTATACCCAACACACAATATCGTCAAAATAATATATTTTTCAATTGTTTAATTAACTAAGTTATATTTTTTTTTAATTTACTAAATGAAATAAAAATACTAGATTTTTATTAACACATTGCATTGATTAAAATTTAAAATAATAATAATATTATTAAACAAAAACATAGCAAAAAAAAATAACGAACATTGTAAAATCAATTAGACATTCTTATATATTTCTTGGATGCTTCCTTTGACCGTTATAAATATCTCTAGATCATTCTCATTGTAATCTTCGACTTTCATCTTCAAAATTTCTAAATCGTTCTTTTTTTTTTCCAAGTTGTTTTTCTTTATATTCTTTTTTGGCTTCCTCCATGATCTCAACATTGTGCTCTTGGAGTTGAACATATAGATTAAATTTATCTTTAAAATGATCGATATCACTTTGCCTCGGAATTTTTGAACTCGATCTAGAAATCACTATCTTCACTTTATTCCTTCCGATGTATCGATGTAGAGGTTCTTCCGCTTCAAACTCATCCAGCTCATCATTGATGTTAATAAATGTCCTCCCGTCCGATTGTTGTGAGTGGATATGTTATTGGGATTTCCCTGAACGCTTCGAACTTCGAACTTGAAGATACCAAATCTTCATTAAGAAGTCATTTACGCTTCGAACCTGAAGATACCAAATCTTCATTAAGCAGTCATTTTTGACATTTCTTCAGCTCATCCAAGCATTTAGAAGATGTTCATGGGTTGGTTACATTTTTTGGCATTGTTTGAGCGATACAAGACATCAAAATCGTTGGCCCCACTTTTGTACGTGAGCTTGTTGTGAATTCTGTTAAATTTAGTTATTTTTAATCTTATATATCGTCATTTTTTGACATAATTTATGCCTTTGCTCCATTTGGTTATGGATGAGGTTTCGAATAGTTTTCCAAAAATAAACGGTTTCTTCTTTTTCCGTCTAATTCCTAGCTCCAGTTGCCAGTTGGAACAAGTTGAGGCTTCAAACAGGTTCCCAAGATATGGCATTCAAAAAAAATTATATATAAATACTAGTTTTTTTTTTTTTACAAAAGACTTCCAGTTTCTCCATTAACTTGTGTAATTTAATAGTATCCTATTTTTGCAAAAGTTGGCAACAGATCAATCCAATTATTGGAGATAAAGTTCGTATTTCATATATCAAAAAACTAAATCATTTTTTTATAGCTCAAGGAAATAATTTAGCTACAAATGAGCAGTATTCCAGCTGCCTTCTTGAAGACCAATAAGTGCAAACGAATATTAGACCCTACAAGTTTTCAAACCAATTGCCTTCCATTTCGGGAATGTGCTTTCAGTCAGACCATCACCTATACATAAGGGCGGTTGACACCCCCCACCACCACCACCCCACCCCACCCCAACCCACAATCAAAGGGAAAACAAAAACATGTCAAAATAAAGCAAAAGACGTGACAGATCTGATATTAAATATCTTAAATGATACAAGATTGTGGAAAACATGCACCAAAATAAATTAGTTTTACTACATTAATTAAGGGAATCCTAGGCTAAGCTAAGAAATGATTTTGCATGGCAAATGTTTGCTTTTTCATTGGGAATTAAGGGAGAGAAAAATATGAAAAACGTTACTTTTGTTTTTGAATTTTGGATCTGATTGGTTTTGGCTTTATAATGTTACCAAGGAGGATTAGAACAACTGGAATGATAGTTCCAATGTAGTATACGCTCCCATATGCAGCCAGTGTTTCATTGAAATTTAACACCTGTGAACACAAATTAATATGATAATAAAATTAATATCCATTTTTTAAGTTTATTAATAAGAAACAAAATAAAATTTCACACTAACCATAAAACCAACGCATGAATAGTTTAGGACAAGAAGGGTGTAAGCGAAATTCATGAGCATAAATATCTTCTTGATATTTGGTGGGACCGATTGTTGCCATCTGTAAATGGCTGCTCATACACAAATAAGAAAAAAGTAAAAAAAAAACTAATTAGCAAATTTCTGACAATGGAATGAAATGATTTATTCCATCCTTTGTGATTCCATTCCATCAGACCAAACAGACACTAAAACTTGAAGTGATGATCAAAGATTCTTTACCTCTTGAACCAGCAATCATCAAAGCAGATTGAACAAAGAATATCATGTACCCAGGATATAATCCCTGTCATTATCAAATATATATATATATATATATATATATATATATATATATATATATATATATATATATATATATAGTTTTAATTTGTAAGAATTTTATAAAAAAAAAATTAAATTAAAAGAATAAAAGTAAAAATTTAAACTTACATGCCATACAGCACTAACAGTCTGTGTTGCTAGCAATTGCAAAAAGCCAGCCTTCTTTCCCTTCTGAACAAGTCTGTCATAAACATCTGATAACACAAAAACAAATATTAGATTAAATAAACCGTCTTAATGGGAGACTAAATGACCATTTTATCCTTACATTCCAAAAAACAAGATTGGTCAAATTTTAACATGAATGAGACCAAATGACCATTTTACCCTTACATTCCAAAAAACAAGATTGGTCAAGTTTTAACATGAATGAGACTAAATGACCATTCTACCCTTACATTCCAAAAAACAAGATTGGTCAAGTTTTAACATGAATGAGACTAAATGACCATTCTACCCTTACATTCCAAAAAACAGGATTGGTCAAACTTTAACATGAATGAGACCAAATGACCATTCTACCCTTACATTCCAAAAAACAGGATTGGTCAAACTTTAACATGAATGAGACCAAATGACCATTTTACCCTTACATTCCAAAAAACAAGATTGGTCAAGTTTTAACATGAATGAGACCAAATGACCATTCTACCCTTACATTCCAAAAAACAAGATTGGTCAAATTTCAACATGAATGAGACCAAATGACCATTTTACCCTTACATTCCAAAAAACAAGATTGGTCAAACTTTAACATGAATGAGACCAAATGACCATTTTACCCTTACATTCCAAAAAACAAGATTGGTCAAGTTTTAACATGAATGAGACCAAATGACCATTCTACCCTTACATTCCAAAAAACAAGATTGGTCAAATTTTAACATGAATGAGACTAAATGGCCATTTTACCCTTACATTCCAAAAAACAGGATTGGTCAAACTTTAACATGAATGAGACCAAATGACCATTTTACCCTTACATTCCAAAAAACAAGATTGGTCAAGTTTTAACATGAATGAGACCAAATGACCATTCTACCCTTACATTCCAAAAAACACGATTGGTCAAATTTTAACATGAATGAGACTAAATGACCATTTTACCCTTACATTCCAAAAAACAAGATTGGTCAAATTTTAACATGAATGAGACCAAATGACAATTTTACCCTTACATTCCAAAAGACAAGATTGGTCAAATTTTAACATGAATGAGAAAAAATGACCATTTTACCCTTGAACTGAAAACTTGGAAGGAAAAGACTTACAATGACGAAGCCATGTGCTGACTTGAATGTTCCATACAAGTGGCAATTCAACTGAGCTTTTAGCAAACTCAACACCCAAAACATCAACATTTTTGGCACGATCCCAGAGGGGTTTAGGCGAGGGCGAATTCGTCCAACCACTAAAACCAAGGCCCGAAATGATAAGAGAAGCTTCTGAAATCGACCAAATGAAATAATATTTCCAACGAGCTGTAAAGCCCGACATGTATTGGTAGCTCAAACGTTGCACAAATCCCCATTCTTGATAAATTGGCTCGCTGAATCTTGATAATGGATGACTTGGGGCAAGATATAAATATAATCCCATGCAAAAACCAGCTTGAAGAAGAGCTTTTAATGTTGCCAAGAATGGTGATGGTGTACCTTTCTCAGATTTTGTCCAAATCTGTATAGAAAGTGGAATTCAAATGAGGGAAGATTAAAGAAATGAGTAAAAAGGAATTTTGAAAGTTGAAATTACGATTTTACCCCTTTTCTTTCGGTCCAGTCAAGGTAATCTTTGACTTCATAAACTGGTCCTGCAAAGTGGCTTCCACAACAGAGGCAGTATCCGATGTATTCGATTAAATTTGGTAATTTGAGTAATCGGTTTTTCTTTTGGGATTCGCGAAGATCTTCTTCTTTTAATAATCCATCGTTGTAATTAATTGCACATGAAATCACTTTTAATGTTATCACCATGAGAGATCCTACATAAAAAGGTATAAGAGATGGATTAAATTTAATGTTTTCAGCTCAAAGTCATTTCATTTTGGGATGAAATATAGAGTGTGTGTGTGTGTGTGTGTGTGTTTACCTGTGGCATCAATGCCTCCTTCCTTCCATGCATCTCCACTCATGTAGTATACATGGCTACATGAATTCCAATGGTTAAAAATGATTAATCCTTTGATTTTCAGGCTATTGAATGTAATATATCTTAAAAGAATAGTCTGAACTTAATTGGTATTAAGTATTAACAAAACACAAGGAAGATAAATAGGTTAAGTTGACCATTGAATTCCTTGATTATAAAGAAAAGAATACATACATTATAAAATCTTAGCCTTTTGTTTTTAGTAAAAACTACAAACTTTAAAATCCTGAAAACAGTTGTTACTTTCTCAAGAACAGGGAAAATGGTCATTATCTAAAAAATGTATACTTTATCAAATGTTCTGATTTCTCGTTCCAAATAGACATGCAGTTGTATGAATCATCAGTCCTTGATATGGTCATTTGACCATTAAATTCAAATGAAGTTGAAATTCTACAAGCTTGGTTAGCAATTAATTTGTTCTTCTGAATCTGACAATTTTATAAATCAGTACTTGTAATGGAAGAGGGGGAAATGTATCACACTGCATTCACATAATAATGACTTTTATTTGAGATTGAAAAACTGTTTGTTTTATCAAATTCATGCAGAAAAATAATAATAATAATAATAAACCCCGAGATCGAATTAGTTATGTTAACTAGACAAAGTAATACATGCTAAGCACTTAAAGCATACGAATTTGACGAAGAAGAACCCTAATTTCTCAATACAATTCAAATGAAAGTGAAATTTCAAAATTTACGATCTAATGTAAATACTGTACCATCCAATGAGGTAACCCATGGCTGACAAGAAGGAAATTACGCCGCATCGTTTCCTATAGATGATCATTGACGCATAACTAATCAGCATAGGCACGAGGAAGTGCAGATTCGAAGAGAATCCAAAGGAAATGTAAGAGAGCAGGGCGCCCGTCAAGGCGGCGTAAAGGTGTCTGGCGGTGGGGCCACCGGGGACAAGGCGGTGAAAGAAGCTGACAGGAATAGTAGCAACGAAGCAGAGAAGGAATCGGAGTACCGGTACTGATACTCCGATCGCCGACGCCATTGATTCCATTTCCATGGTTCTCTGCTTTCTCTCTCACGCAGAAACACACACTGATGGGACTGAGTTTACGAGGAGTCGAGCGCTTGTATAAATCGGCCAACACAATCCCAAATCCAAACACAAAGTAATACTATATTTTTAAAGGAAAATGACAAAAAAAACCAGCATATTTTAACCTTTTCACTTTAAAAGGCGTGAATTTATTTTTTTTTAATAAAACCACTCTTAATGACAACTAGAAAGGTTACCCTGCTACGTGGGGACCAGAAGCTTTCAATGTTGTTTGCGAATCGATAAATATGACAGACGTAGAAAGTGCAAGGATGAAAAGCCCGGACTTTGTCCCGGACCGTTTTTTTCATGTTTTTATGAAAAAATGTAAAAGTTTTGACTGCAAGGACCAAAAAGTGTCAAAATGGCTAAAGAATTAAAGGGGTAGGAATTAGCAACTTTTTAGAAAAGGGATCAAAGTTGTCAAACCGTTAAAGTTTTGTGGCCAAACTTTAAAGATTAAAAGGTTCCTAAAAAGTGTAAAAATATTGATTGTAAGGACCAAAAGTGTCAAAATGGTTAAAGAATGAGGAGCAAAGTTGCCAAAAAAACATCTAGTTTTTATGAAAAAATGTAAAAGTTTTGACTGCAAGGACCAGAAGTGTCAAAATGGCTAAAGATTTAAAGGGGTAGGAATTTGCAACTTTTTAGAAAAGGGATCAAAGTTGTCAAACCGTTAAAGTTTTGTGGCCAAACTTTAAATATTAAAAGCTTCCTAAAAAGTGTAAAAATATTGGTTGCAAGGACCAAAAGTGTCAAAATGGTTAAAGAATGCGGAGCAAAGTTGCCAAAAAACATCCAAATTTATTATTCCTAACTTTGAAGTCCAATAATTATACAGGGACCAATTCTGCCAAAAAAATAACAAGTTTACTATTCCTTTTCTTCATAACTTTAATATATATATAATAATTAATTTGTTATCGACCAAATTGCATAAATATTCCGTGTGATTTTCTAAAAAAACTAGTTTATAACATGTGGAAATATGGTTATAAAATTAATTAAATATATAAAATTACTAAAGTTAATTAAATTTTATAAAACTAATTAAATTTTCATAGTAAAAACTCAAAATTATTAATCAATTATTTTAAATAAATTTTTAAACAAATTATTAATTAAGAGATAGTTTTATTAGTTATGTAAAATTATAATCGTTGATTCAAATAATATGTGAAATTAATTTTTAATATATATTAGACAATTTTTATCTGTGAACTAATGAAAACAATAATATAAAATTTAAAATTTAAAATGGAAAACAAATAGATTGACAAGTAGCATCACATTAATTACGAGGTCTAATAAATTTAAAATGGAGAATTAATAGATTGACAAATGACGTAATATTAATTAGGAGGTTTAATATGATGACACATGATAAAAGATCTACTCTTTTATTAGAATAGGGAGATAAGGATAGCTCATAGCCGTTTCTTTTGTTTCCTTAATGAACTAGATTATGACTCGCATTAAATGAGGGGAACATATAAATAAAATACAAATGTGTATAGATATTGCAGAATAATTATAAAAAAATCAGGGTTATTGGTATTATTAAAATGTGTAGAAAATACATTGAAATCGGTAAATATATATAGTCGTTGAAGGTCCAATTTATAGACAATTTTTTTGTTTTATTAGTTGAACGTCTTCGTCGTCACATATGAGTACCTTAAAACTTTTTTACTTGTGACACTGGAAACAGCTACATATAACTGACCATGCATGAAAACGGGTCTACACAAGTATAATCCAACATTTGACAATGTACTTTCAAAATACATTGTTGTTTTATGGTTATATTGCAAAATAGAATTGTTTATTTCAAAAAATAGCAACTTATTTATGTTCCTTCAAAATGAACCACATAACCCCCCCCCCCCCCCCCAATATTAAATATAAAGAAACTCCTAACCAATAAATATAAAAACAGTTATGTTTGCTCGATTTAGATATTGTCAGTGACTCATTGGAAATGTCAAAAGACAGAATTGGCACATAACTTACTTGTTATTATGAGACGGATTAAACAATTTAAACACATGAGGATGTCTTTGTTTATTTTATGATAATGATAAATTAATGGAAAAATGAATGTTTACTTCAAGACATTTGCAGACGTTTGAGTAAGGTCTGTGGTCTTAACTGCTGAGTATTCGTATCTTTTACATATAGCTATTAAATGGTTATTCAAGACGAATTAAAAAAACAATGTTTTCTTATTGCTTCGATGCTAAACAGATAAAAGAACAAAAAAAAACTTGGTTTTCATTATATACCCATTTAGTACAAAAGTAACCAACCGTAATTAAGTCGGGGACAAAACCATTAAGGAAATTGGTAAATTAAGGTTCTATTTCTTAAGCATGTGATAAGGTAGAGATACCAGGATATGCAGTTAAAAGCTTGAATTCCTTTATCACCGTCTCAATGGGTTCAACGGACAACCCTAAATATATCAAAAATATTAAAATTTTCAAATAGAGATTAATAAAATGGGGCCGAATTGATGAGAATGTTAAAAAGATGGAGGTGTCGATAACCTACAATTGGATGAATAGGGAATCTATTAAACGATTTAAGATGGAAATCACATACTGAGAAGATACTTCAATACAACACCAAACGATCATAAAAGGTTAACGGAAAGAAGTGTCAATTGTAAGGAATGGAATTGAATGTTTTTGGAATAAATGAAATTTGTCAAATGAGTATAGCATGTACCTGCGACTATTAGGCATAGACTAATTGTACCAAATTTTGCAGTATTTGACCAATTTTAACATTATTAGCATCCTAACTTTCATATAAAAAATTTTCTTTTTTGCATCTGACCAGACTAATGTTTTTGTCATTATTACCATTCAATAATTTACATTCTTGAGAGTTTTGAAAGTACATTGCTATATATCGGTTGTTTTTTAAAGTTCATTGCTATTTCTTGTCGGTTTAGAAGTATGTTTCGACCATTTTTGCATCATATAAAAAACATATAGGTTCTTTTAGTATTACTGGAATCCTACTTTCATGTAAATTATTCTTTTTTCAAATCAGACCAAACGGAAAAATAACATATAATCGAAACAAAAATAAACACAGAAATAGTGCGAATGGAAAAATAACATGGGGATTAGAGATGCACACGAAAATCGGATTCCATCAGAAAACCGGATTTTGTCAAAACCGGTTTTAACCGAACCAGATCAAACTAAACTGGTGACCGGATCGAAACCGGTTTGGAGCTTCGGACGCAGAATCGGATTGGACCCCATATCGTAAACCGGATTCGTCGAAAACCGGATCTTAAACCGGTTTGAAATGGTTTTTTTATGACCGTTAAAAAACATGAATTTTCAAAAAAAAAATCAATTTTGTTTTCTAACCGTTAAAAGGCTCCAAAAAACGACTAGTTTGACTATTTTCTGACTTTTTGACCCTCTTAACACACACACACACACACACACATATATATATATATATATATATATATATATATATATATATATATATATATATATATATATATAGATGGCATTTGCTAGATTTCAATGATACACAAAATTTCACTACTTCTAGACTTCTAGTTTCTTAACACTCCACAAAAATGAGCTCGAGGAAATTTACCGTCGTGGTCAAGAGTCAGAGGTGGTGAAAATCTTACCAACCGGTGGGAATAAAGAAGTGTGAGAACATTTTGATATGGTGTTATTGTCGAACGAGAAGGAAAAAGCTCGATGCAAGAAGTGTGGGTTGTTAATGGGTAAAGATGACAATAGTACTTTGAAGAGTCATGCAACTAAAACTTGTTCGGCCGTAAAATGTCAAGGCGATTTGGATCAACCGAATATTACTCCCGGCGGGGCAATTTTTATGTACAACAATGATGATATTCGTGAAAGCTTTTGCAAGTTCGTGATTCAAGAGGGATTACCTTTCAACCACTTCGACAACCCACGATTGACAAGGATTTTGCGGGAAAAAATGCAACCCCAATATCGGCAAGTAAGTTGCACTACTCTTAGATGTGATGCTATAACGTATTGGGGTATAACCAAAAAAGACATGCAATTGGGATTTTTAAATATAAAAACCGGTGTTTCTTTAACGTGTGATGTTTGGTCCTCCATCGGAATTGTCCCAAAAGTTATCTTGTCGTCACGACACATTGGATAGACCCCTCTACTTGGGTAATGAACAAACGCGTTATTGCTTTTGAACTTTTTGCACATCCTCATACGGGGGCACATATTTGAAATTTTAGTAGGCGTTATAGAGACTTATAATTTAAGCGACAAAATATTCTCTATTTCATTTGACAATGCAAGTAACATTACCGCCGCCGCAAAAAAATTAATTGCAAAATATAAACCTATTTTGGATGGCTCGTTTTTTCATGCTCGATGTGTTTGTCTCATAATTAATCTTGTGGTACAAGTTGATTTAAGAATGATAGATTCTACGATTGAAAATTTCAAAAATGTGTTAACAAAAGTTTTTGGAAAAAACAAAGTGACAATGGAAAAATATGGACGTTTTGCACTTTCCATCAACGTAACTCCATATAGTCATCATTGGGATGTTGACACTAGATGGAGTTCGACATGCATGATGTTTGAAAGTTTGACACGACAAAGAATCTATTTGCAATTATTTTACGATACAATTTCAAAAGGAAAAAACTCGGTTTCGGATTTTGATTGGGATTTGATGGAAGAGTTTGTGGACATGTTAAAAGTTTTTAAACAATCAACAATTTTTTTATCGGACGTGTATTATCCTACAAGTCATTTGTTACTAAATGAGTTATGGTTGATGTCCGCACAATTGGAACGTTTTGAACAAAGAAGTGAAATATTTGTTTTGGTTACGAAACCAATAATAGCAAAATTAGCCAAATATTTTAAAGAGATGCCACCACTTTTACTTGCGCTGCGGCTTTAAACCCTTGTATCAATGTTACTGGCGTAGAGGATTTACTTACCAAAATTTTAATCTCTTTAAATTTGCAAAAAGATGATTATAACTACATTCATAACCAAATAAACGATTTCAATAATATTTTTATTAATTTGTTTGACATTTACGCAAGAAAATATGGCGAAATGCCACACTCTTTTATCGGTGTATCCGAAGCTACTAATGGTGCGTCGGGTAGTAGTGGAGGCCAAACAGATTTTTATATCGAACTCTATAACTACCTTTTGGAGGACCAAAACAAACGAGCACACACATTAACCCCTAGTAGGGAACTTGGAATTTATATGGGCTCAAACTTTTTAAAATTCATGAGTGCACCACAATTTAAAATTTTGGATCTTTTGGCTTGGTGGAGAGAAAAGGAAGCAAAATTTTCTATTCTTTCCGTCATGACCCGCAATTTACTAACCGTCCAAACTTCCACGATAGCTTCGAAATTCGCTTTTTCTTTTAGTGGTAGGGTTTTATTAATGTTGAGAACGAATCTTACCCCAGTTGCGGTGAAGGTTTACGTTTGCTTGAAGGATTACTTGGATTCGGTGGAACGTACACAACACTTGGCATCACTAGAAGGTCAACTAGCGGATAATGGTGAACTGGAGATAATGGAACAAGAATATGAACAAGGCTTATCAACGCCTCTGGAACTAAACGAAGACGATGACGATGAAGACGAAGACGAAGATGAAGAAGATGATATTGATGAGACCCCTTATCCATTTGCGTGGCGGTTGAAGAACAATTTAGTGAAGGCGACACGAAGCAGAAAACCACAAAATTTGAAGACTATTTGACAAAAATGTTATAACGTCACTTTATTATTATTATGAGTTAACTAGTTTGATATTAGTATCAAAACTCTTTATATTTTGATGTTTGATGTATGTTTTAAGTTTTATAATGAACATATGTTGCATTTTGTGTTATATTTGAGTGTTTAAAAATGTTTTTTTTGTTAAAAAATAAAATCAAATTCCGGATCGGATAAGTAAATTCGGATCGAGCATCTTCAATCCGGTCAAAACTAGTTTGAAATCGTTTCGGATTAAGATCAAGCTGGATCGATTGTGATGTCGGCAAAACCGGATCAGATCGGATTCGACCTTAATGCATTTCTAATGGGGATAATCCAACCGAAAAAACCAACGCAGTGATAGCTAGAACAAAAAATAACACAATGATAATCAGAATGAAAAAATAACACAATAATAGTCTGAATGAAAAAAAAATAACATGTGAATAGTCTAAACAGAAAAATAATATAAGGGATAGTCAGAGCAAAAAAAATAACACAAAAGTCGTCCGTACGAAAAAAAGTAATAAATTAATAGTCGGAACGAAAAAATAACATGAGATAATCCAACCAAAAAAACCAACGCAAAGATAGTCGGAACGAAAACAATAACATAAAGATAATCTGAACGAAATAATAATACATGGATAGTCCGAACGAAAAAAATAAATATAATCCTAATGAAAAATAACACAAAAAAAATCCTAACGATTTTTTTTAATGTTAATAATAATATTTATTAAAGATATTAAAAACGAAAAATAACAAAAAAAACAAACAAAAATACAAAACATCATTGTGGGAGGAGATATGAGAAGAAACCTTCTTATTTAAACGTCATGAATCAATTTTGATACGATCAATATATGAGTTAGGTTCAAATGTGGATTGGCATCTATTGTGCGGATGTGTGGACAATGCTATTATGTGAGAATGACAAAGAAAATATGTTGTTTGATAATATGAACTAGATTATGACCCGCGTTATACGCGGGGAATATAAATTAAATGCATATCACATTAATAGGCGACATTGTCTTTAGGTGGATTTTTAATAAAAAAATGTTAGTTAGATTTATTTTTAGAGTTTTTGAACCAAATTTATTAAATAAAAATATTTAATATTTATATTAGAGCAACTTGGTTTTTCAATACAATAATTTTTAACATAAATGATTCACGTGATCTTTGTTTTATCAAAGTACATTGTTGTAATATATATATATATATATATATATATATATATATATATATATATATATATAGGGAAAGGATCAAATGAGAACACCTAAAAGGTTGAGAATGCGAGAACGAGTATATTCATTTGTGATTCAATGTATTCATTTGTGGAGAAATGATAAATTTTTACGCACAATCAACATGAATATGTCTTTTCTCTTCAATTTAAATTAAAGGCGTAAAAATTTATCATTTCTCCACAAATGAATACATGGAATCGCAAATGAATATACTTTGTTCTCGCGTTCTCAACCTTTTTGGTGTTCTCATTTGATCCTACTCCTATATATATATATATATATATATATATATATATATATATATATATATATATATATATATATATAATGGACAACAATATAAATTATATTTTATGTTCATATAGATAGCAGACTTTAACATCCAAAATGACCTTATTGGCCATGTATACAATCATATTCACAATTATAAATGAGTAAAATATTAAAGAATAAAATTATAGCAGTAAAAGGGGGCAGCAGTGGCAGTGGTAGGGGTATTTCAGGTAAAGAAAACGCAAACATAGATGTTGTTTTGCCCTTATTCATCATGCAAATAGTATTCAATGTAGATAATTATTTTTTTTATGTGGTGAATAGAAATATACCAGCTTCATTCATTGATATATACCATTGTATTTGATTCATGATTACATTTGATAACCCTCACATATTAATAACATCGATTACACAAGTTTCAGGAATGCTGCAAACACAGGATATAACGTTGATTATACACAGACTCACAAACAAACATAGGTCAACACACTAAAAAATCGATAGAAAGGATATAATTTTGTTTCTGTAACTAAATGAATGAAACTAATATGCTTAAAATAGATTGATTAATTTTTTTAATGATCTCTCAATAGGAATACAATAATAAGATTTAATAAGAATAGAGTAAATGCAAGACATTGGAGAAGAAGAAGGAAAACAGAGTAAAGAAAGAATCTGGAAAAAAAATTGGAGAAGAAGACCGCTGAAGAAGAACACTGTAAATCGTAGGACTCAATCCAAACTCGTAAGAATAACAACTTCAATGTAATCGTATATATAAGGTGTTTTAGAATAAGCAAATTATTATCTTCCAAAAAATTTTGGATCCTAAGATATCATCTTTGTAACATCCCAAGTTCGAAAGCAAGAAGTTGGAGGGTGCTAAGTATGAATTTAGGAAAGGGACTCGACGAGTAGGTCCGCTTACTCGCCGAGTTGGAGCGGGATTCTATCGCGGTTTAAGTGGCCAACTCGCCGAGTCGGCTGCTTGGACTCGACGAGTTGGTGCTGGAATGAGAAAACCCTAATTCCGAGGGTTGCACCCTATTTAAAGGACTTTATGTCCTTCTCCCAGCCTCCTATTCCCCCAAAGAGTTCCAGAAAACCCAAATTTCATGTGAGACTTCATTGTTGAGGATATTGGAGCTTGGAAGAGGAATTTGGTAGAAGGAGCTTGAGAAATTAGAGGCTAGCATCAAGGGGCTTGTGTAGATCTGGGATCTACATCAGTTTGGGCACATCTCAGAGGTAAGGAGCCATTATCTTAAGCTATTTTCCTTTTTGGGTTCATCCTTGGTGGTTGATTTGGAGTTCCTTAGCTTGTTTGAGATCTATTTCGGGTTTGGAGTTTAGATCTGAGGTTGCTACTCCAGATCTAGGCTTGTGATGGTCCAAAGTGTCATAAAGCTTATGTTTAAGAGTTGTTGGTGAAGCCCCCTAGTCCTTAACCCTAGCCCTAGAGTGTTTTGGGCTTATATCTCCTTGGTTTCACGTAAAGTTTGCAACTTTATGTGAGGGTTAGGATGTAGAAGAGTGGATCTATGGATTGGAGCCCCTGCATGGCTCGAAAAGCCTTTGTATGGATTTAGAACTGAAGAGACTCGGCGAGTCACATGGGTGTACTCGACGAGTCGTATGAACATGTGCATGGACTCGGCGAGTCTGTTGAAGTTTGCCTTGGACTCGACGAGTCTGTTCTTGGACTCGGCGAGTCTGGTCGCAGAACCCAACCTCTTTTGGTTAAAGCTTTGGATTAGTGAGTCGGTTGGCGACTCAGTGAGTTGGACAGGACGGTGAGTTGGACAGGACGGGATTCCGAGATCGTTGAACTCGACGAGTCTTGGGGCGACTCGGCGAGTTGAGTCGTGTTATGGGAGTTTCTGAGTATAGGAACTCGACGGGTTGACTCAGCGAGTAGAGTCAATCAGGAAGGTTGACTTTGACCAAGAGTTGACCAGTTTGACTTCCAAGGGTATTTTGGTAATTTTGGTATTGGTTCCTTGGTAGTGTGATGTGGTGAAGTTCGTGTCGGTGGTCGGAGCAGCTTGGTCGTATCTCTTCAGTCGGCAATTGCAGGTGAGTTATCCTCACTATATCGACAAGGTCTACGGCACCAAGGCCGGCCCTTTATCGGATGGAAATTCGGGTATTGTTGTTATGTCATTGCTTTGCTAGATCTGCATCCTGGTATTTAGGATGGTGTTATGTTAGTGACCTGGTCAAGGTCGGTACCCGGTATATAGGGTAATGCTATGCTAGTGGCCGGTTAGGTCGGAATCCTGGTTAGGATGTTGATATGCTATGTGATCTGTTAGACTGATAGTCTGGTTAAGGATTTGTTATGTGATTAATTGTTTTATGTGCACATGGTTGTTTGACGGGGGTTGGGTTGAGGCGGGACCTGCTTTGTGTTGTAGGCCAACATACCCAGGGCGGACCGGGTATTCCGAAGGCCCAGCGAGTGGTCCGGATAGGCTGAAGGCCCCAAGAGGGCGGACCCGATGTGCCGAGACTCGGAGAGTGGACCAGGCCGACTGAAGGCCCGATGTGGGCGGACCAGTCATACTGTAGACTCAGAGAGTGGACCAGGTAGATTGAAGGCCCGGTGCGGGCGGACCAATCACACTGTAGACTCGATGTACATGGCTAGACTCGGAGGGTGAACCAAGTGGACTGAAGGCCCGGTGCGGGCGGACCAGTCACACAGTAGACCCGATGCGCATGGCTGTTCTGTATTGTGATATGTTATGAGTATTGTTATATGTGGTTGGTATTTTGGGGGTAACTCACTAAGCTTTCGGGCTTACAGTTTCAGTGTTTTGTTTCAGGTACTTCAGGAGACCGTGGCAAGGCGAAGGCGTGATCGTACCACTCCTCATGTTTTATGATTTATGTAATATGGTTCTGGGGGATACTCTGATGTCTAAACTATTTTGAAAACGAGATGTATGAACTTAATGGTTTTTGAATGAATTAAAATGTTTTAAATTGGCTCAATATTTATGGGTGTTACAAGTTGGTATCAGAGCCTTGGTTTGAGTGAATTGGAGGAACATTCGTGTGAATCCAGTCTCAAATCAAGGAGAGGTTTTCGAAAATGGTTTTCAAAAGGTTTCCAAAATAAGTAAAGGAGGACGCAGAGGGTACGATCAGCCGGAGCCAGTAAGTAGACCCCAAAATTGTTGGATTAGGTGTCTAAGCCCATAACTATAATTGGTATGTACTTGAATTGATAGCAGCACAGTCCTTTTGGGTTGCCCTCAACCTAGCAACTGGACAAGGAAATTATGAAAGGAGAGATATTAATTTATAAGATTAATAAATTAATATATATATAAATGATTTATTAATATGTTAATGGACTAATATATTAATTAGAAATCATTATGTTTAATTAATTGTTAGCCAGAAATTAATCAGAATTGATTTTGGGGTTAAAAGAATTAATTATAAGGTGCAGGGACTAGTTTGCAATTATCTAATAGTTGAGTGGAAGGCTCTAGAACCCCCTTGGAAGAGGGTGGACGAAATCTTTAGGGGAAACCCTAATAATTTCGTCCATAGGGGCTTGGATAAGGCCCTTGGGTTTGCTTAGGCCCTAAGCAAAGGATAACTAGGGTTTCCCTTAAACCCTAGATCCCTCAGCTATATAAGGAGCCTCCTGGTTCATGTTTTTGGTCACTCTTTATTTTGAAGAAACCCTAAGGCCGAGATTTTGCATACTCCCTCTCCCCTCTCTCTTCTACTTTCCTTCTTGCTAGTCATTGGGTGTGATTCCATTAGAGGCATTACACTTGTGGTGCTAAAGCTTCCAAGAAGATCAAGATCAAGATCAAGGGAATATCAATTGTTTGCTATAACAATTGAAAGGTATGTAAACCCTAAACCCTAGTTTGTTAATTTCGAAATTAGCCTCTCTCCTCTAGGGTTCTAGTTTTGCAATTCAAAGTTGTATGTTCAATAGTTAAAACATAGATCCAAAGTAGGTTGCATGTGAACTTAGGAATTGTTTTCTAGTTTATTTGTTGTACCTAAAACCCCTCAGTGGTATCAGAGACATTATTGTTTTAAATTGAATTGCTACAATTGTTGAATTGCAAATTAGGGTTTATAGCTATTAAACCCTAAAGGCCAAATTTTCGATTTCTAGGGTTTTGGATCAAAGGGTTTTTTCGAAAACCCTAGCCTCCAAAGAACCCTAATCGAAATTAGGGTTAGGGTTTTGAAAACCCTAGCCTCCTCCCTTGTAAATTTCGAAATATGCTAGAGGATAACTAGGGTTTCTTGTTTTGGATAATTGTTACTTAATTAGATTAATTGGATAATTATCCTTACCCTAATTTTCGAAATTTAGAGGGATAAGGATTAGGATTAAATTAATGGATTAATTTAATTAGATAATCCTTACAAGATTTAATAATTTGATTAATAGTTAATTAAAAGATAAATATTAAATCTAGTTAATTGGTTTATTTAAATTTAAATTTAATAGCTTAAATTTCGAAATTTATAAACCCTTGAAGTTTTAAAATATTTTAAAACACACCTTATATATATATTATAATTAAAAGTTTAATATTATATATGTATAAGAACATGGTCAGTCAAATCGCTAGTATGCCTCATTCACGAAGCTAATCTATAAGGGGGGTATAAGGAAACTGCCTATAAAATGGTAGTTGAATGGGTGTCCACTCTCACCCACCGCTTCCTTGATTAGTGGAGGGTCGTTAGCAGAACGGATTTGATAGGACAACTACTTCTCATTAAAAGTATAATGATATTAAAGAAAGTACTAGAACATTATTTTCAAAATCCCAACTCTAGTTACTTTAGGAAAAATGTGAAAAGTATGCTAATCCATGAAATTGCACATTATGCTTTATTGATCGTTAGTGGAGCGTGTGTGGTTAACCAGCACACTAAAAGGCACTAATAAAGAGTAGTAATGGGTATCTCATAATTGTCATTTTGATGGAGCGTGTGTG
The DNA here is from genome assembly GCF_052849685.1 of Lactuca virosa. Classification (NCBI taxonomy): domain Eukaryota; kingdom Viridiplantae; phylum Streptophyta; class Magnoliopsida; order Asterales; family Asteraceae; genus Lactuca; species Lactuca virosa. The sequence goes on along the minus strand of NC_136431.1, from coordinate 14,352,853 downwards.
GTTTACCAGCACATCAATAGTTAATGATAAAGACAATGAGGTTACCAAGCACATTTGCATGGTTATTCACATCTTGTTTGTGATCCTCGGCATCCCAGTCACAAATAGAAGGGCATAATCTGAGATTAAAACATGCCATTGAATAGTTTCAATGTATCTCAAAAGAATTAGGAATTTCACTTCGTTTGTTTCGTCTAATGGTGGAATTGGTGAATCGTCATTCACCTACCTTTATGAAATTTGCACTTGGATCTCGGCATCCCATTTCTAAGTTGTGAATCTTCATAGTTGGATCCTAACCTTGATATTATATCTTTGGGTTATTCTATTAAGGTATCTTGAAATCTAACTAAAACTTTCTTTCTTTTCATATGTCTACTCCTGGAAACACTTCTGCTTCATCCTCCTCCAATCAGAACTTCTCTTTGCTCAATATCTGCTCCAAAGTCGTTATGGATGGCTCAAACTATAACGATTGGATGCGCAACATCAAGATGGCTCTTCGTTTCGAGAACAAAGAATATGTTCTTGAAAAGGAGCTCAAAGAGCTTGATGAGAATGAAGCTACTCCTGAAGATCTTGCTGCCTACAAGAAACATTACGATGATGCTACCAAAGTGGCATGCATCATGGTGGTAACTATGTCCCCAGAACTGCAGAGGTACTATGAGGACTACTGACCTTTCGAGATGAACAAGGACCTTATGGAAAAGTACCATAAGCGAGCTCGTCAAGAAAAGTTCGAAGTAGTCAAGTCACTCATGGCTTGCAAGATGAAAGATGGGGAGTCAGTTGTGTCACATGTGCAAAGAATGCAACGCTACATAGAGCGTTTGGTCAAGCTCAATATTCACTTTGATGAGGAATTGGCCATTGACATGGTCTTGAACTCACTTCCTGAATGTTATGGTCAGTTTATTCTAACTTACCATTTGAACAATACTGAGCAGACCTTGGCCCAATTGCACAACTTGTTGCAGACAGCTGAGGCAGGGATGAAGGGTAAAAGTATACCCTCCACACCTACGAGTGCCCCTGTTTTGGCTATTGGACAGGGAAAGGGGAAAAAGAGGAAAGGTCCTCCCAAGCAAAACTGGAAGAGCAAGGCTCAAGCTGGGTCATCTAGTAATGGCCCAAAGGCTAAGCCCAATGGTTCCACTCCCCATGTTTCTGATCCAAAAGAGGCAGTTTGCTTTTACTGCAACCAAAAGGGGCATTGGAAGAGATCTTGCCCACAGTATCTGCAAGATATCAAGGATGGCAAAGTGAAGCCATCTTCGGCAGGTATTTACACTATTTCTGCTAATAACTCATTATCTTCTCGTTCATGGGTCCTTGATACAGGATGTGGTTTTCATATCTGTTCTGATTTGCAGGGTCTAAAGGAAAGTGAGGAGATAGAGCGAGGAAGGATAAACCTGATCATGGGAAACAGAAAGTCTTCACCAGTAACCAAGATCGGAGTTTATCAGCTTCTGCTTAGTAATGATGTTAGATTAGATTTAATAAATTGTTGCTATTCGTCTGAGATGACGAGAAACATTATTTCATTTCATGCATTGTTCAGACAAGGTTTTACATATTCTTTTAATGATTTGAATGGTTCAATTTCTGTTTATAAGAATGGTGTTTTTATGTTTGAAGCTTTGCCTTGTAATGGTGTGTATGAAACAGTGACTTGTGTTGATAGCCTAGGAAATAGTGTACTTAATATTGACTTGTCTAATAGTGTAGACAAGGCATGCTTGTGGCATTGTCGTCTTGGACACATTAACAAGAAACGCATAGCCCAACTCCAAAAGGATGGAGTGTTGGAATCATTTGACCTAAAGTCAGATGATATGTGTGAGTCTTGTCTTTTGGGAAAGATGACAAAATCACCATTCACAGGATCTTGTGAAAGAGGTGAAGGTCTGTTGGATCTCATACACACGGATGTGTGTGGACCCTTCAGATCAACTACAAGAGATGCTAATCGATTCTATGTGACTTTCACTGACGATTATAGCAGATATGGATATATCTACTTGATCAAGCATAAGTCAGAAACTTTTGAAAAGTTCAAAGAGTTTAAGCATGAAGTAGAAAATCAATTGGGCAGAAAGATAAAGATACTTAGATCCGATAGAGGCGGGGAGTATCTTAGTATCGAGTTTAACGACTATCTGAAAGAATGTGGGATAGTCTCACAATTGACTCCTCCTAGGACACCACAGTTAAATGGTGTAGCTGAGAGACGCAATCGAACCTTGTTAGACATGGTTCGTTCTATGATGAGTCGGGCTTCGCTTCCTATTCACTTCTGGGGGTATGCCTTAGAGACAGCCGCCCACATCCTCAATCTTGTCCCTACAAAGAAGGTTGCCAAAACACCTCACGAATGTGGACAGGGAAAGTTCCCTCGTTAGCACATATTAAAGTCTGGGGTTGTGAAGCTTTCGTAAGACGAGAGACTCACGACAAGCTAGCAGCTAGAAGTGAGAAATGTGTTTTCATTGGTTACCCAAAGCAGTCTTTTGGATATTTGTTCTACAGGCCTAGTGAAAACGTGGTCTTTGTAGCACGAAGAGGAGTCTTTCTTGAAAGAGAGCTCATATTCAAAGAGGACAGTGGGAGCACTATTGACCTTGAAGAAATTCAAGATTCAGCCAATGAAGGAACCTTAGATGACACTAGCACTCAACCAGAGGAAACAGTTCCTGTTGAACCAATTGATAACTCATTACCTCTTAGAAGATCCACTAGGGTGAGTGTGCCACCTGAGTTGTATGGTTTTCATATTACTTCAGATGGTGACACATTCATAAGTGATAGAACACTGGTAAACTTAGATGAACCAGTCACTTATAAGGAAGCAATGGCAGGCCCAGAGGCTTCCAAGTGGAAAGAGGCAATGGACAGCGAGATTAAGTCCATGTATGACAACCAAGTTTGGAATTTGGTTGATAGTGCACCAGGTCGCAAGACAGTTGGGTGCAAATGGATCTTCAAGAAGAAGACAGACATGGATGGAAATGTGCCCACATTCAAGGCTCGACTGGTTGCAAAAGGTTTCACTCAAACCCCAGGGGTTGACTATGATGAGACCTTCTCACCAGTAGCTAAGATTAAATCTATTAGGATATTGCTCGCCATAGCTGCCTTTCATGATTATGAAATCTGGCAAATGGATGTCAAAACTGCTTTCCTTAATGGGAAGTTGGCTGAAGATGTTTACATGAGTCAGCCAGAGGGTTTTGTTGATGCAAAGTTCCCCAATAGAGTGTGCAAGCTTGAGAAATCCATTTATGGATTGAAACAAGCATCTCGCAGTTGGAATCTTTGCTTCCATGAGAAAGTCAAAGAGTTTGGTTTCTCTAGAAGTGAAGATGAGTTTTGTGTGTATATCAAGGCTAGTGGGAGTATAGTAACTTTTCTGGTGTTATATGTCGATGACATATTACTCATTGGTAACGATGTTCCAACCTTGAAAGAAGTTAAGTCTTGGCTTGGAAAGTGTTTTGCCATGAAAGACCTTGGAGAAGCTGCCTATATTCTTGGGATTAGAATATTGAGAGATAAAAAGAAGAGACTAATTGGACTTAGTCAGAGCACATACTTGGATAAGGTACTAAAGAGGTTTAGTATGGAAAACTCCAAGAAGGGAGAGCTACCTATCCAGAGCAATACCAAATTGAGTAAGACTCAATGCCCGAGTACAGATGTTGAAATAGATGACATGAGTCGTGTACCTTATGCTTCCGCTGTCGGATCGATCATGTACGCTATGACATGTACTCGCCCTGATGTGGCATTTGCTTTGAGCATGGTCAGTCGCTATCAGGGAAACCCAGGTAGAGCTCATTGGGTAGCAGTTAAGAATATACTCAAGTATTTGCGAAGGACAAAGGACTGGGTCCTTGTGCTTGGTGGCAGTGATACTTTGAGAGTAGATGGTTACAGTGATGCCAGCTTTCAGACGGATAGAGATAACTTCCGTTCTCAGTCAGGCTGGGTGTTTTTATTGAATGGAGGAGCAGTTACTTGGAAGAGTTCCAAGCAAAATACGGTGGCTGATTCTACTTGTGAATCAGAGTACATAGCAGCAAGTGAAGCGTCGAAAGAAGCAGCTTGGTTGAGGAACTTCATCGGGGATCTCGGAGTTGTTCCAACCATCCAGGAGCCTATGGAACTGTTATGCGATAATGAAGGAGCGGTTGCCTTGACAAAGGAACCAAGAGATCATGGTAAGACCAGACATATCGACAGAAAGTACCATTTCATCAGACATAGAGTAGAAGAAGGCCATCTTATAGTAAAGAGGGTGTCATCTGAAGATAACCCAGCAGATCCTCTCACAAAGGGTCTGAGTAGGGCTAAGCATATTCAGCATGCTCGGAGCATAGGACTGAAAGATGATATTAGTTTTAGTAGTTAGATTAGTTTTTGAAACTTGTAACAAAGTAAATGTAATTGACTTTTGGTGATTAAATAATAAAGTATTATTTATAAGTTTGGCTACTACCTTTTGTCGATTGTTTATTATTGTGTTTCATTTTTGCATGTTTTACTTCCTGAATAATGAGATTATTCAAACTCCACAGTCGCTCGTACTCTTGGAAGTAAGTAGTGAATTAAGACTGTCATGAATTGGATTGCAGATTGTCTAAGGATAGACATGGCAATAGAATTGCTGCAACGTTCATGAGTACTCAGAAATTGAGATTTGAGTATTGGATAAACCCTCGCTCAGAGTATTACTTCATGGAATTCATCACGAGTAACACTGAGACGATAATATCTTATAATCTTGAAACGAAGATATATGAGTTGTAATTTACAAGTCGGTTGTGTATTGGTGATACGAAAACGCATCAGTAACTTGGTGTTATAAAACGTATTGTCATGCATAATTTGATGAGTAAAAGATACAAGCATATGAGTCAACGTTTATTCGTTCCTTTTGCCCTAACAGGAAAAGCGATATATGTGGGCCCCTCGATGATTTGGTGTTGACTTATGTGCTGGGCCCAGCCAGGACTAAATTGATGTGTTCGATTAGAAGTCCTACATCATCACAAATCAGGAATCGGGAAACATAGATTCTGGACAAACAGATTGATTACATTCCATGTCTTTTGTCTGGGGATATCAAGCAGAATGAAGGGTTATATGATCACTTATCTTAGGACACGTAACTGACTGGGTCAGAGTTCGGCAGCAGCTTTTTGGAAGCTACAATTTGCTGGTCAAATTTAGAAGGCATACTAGCAATTATAGTTACAGACTTATCCAAGTGGGAGACTGTTGGATTAGGTGTCTAAGCCCATAACTATAATTGGTATGTACTTGAATTGATAGCAGCACAGTCCTTTTGGGTTGCCCTCAACCTAGCAACTGGACAAGGAAATTATGAAAGGAGAGATATTAATTTATAAGATTAATAAATTAATATATATATATATATATATATAAATGATTTATTAATATGTTAATGGATTAATATATTAATTAGAAATCATTATGTTTAATTAATTGTTAGCCAGAAATTAATCAGAATTGATTTTGGGGTTAAAAGAATTAATTATAAGGTGCAGGGACTAGTTTGCAATTATCTAATAGTTGAGTGGAAGGCTCTAGAACCCCCTTGGAAGAGGGTGGACGAAATCTTTAGGGGAAACCCTAATAATTTCGTCCATAGGGGCTTGGATAAGGCCCTTGGGTTTGCTTAGGCCCTAAGCAAAGGATAACTAGGGTTTCCCTTAAACCCTAGATCCCTCAGCTATATAAGGAGCCTCCTGGTTCATGTTTTTGGTCACTCTTTCTTTTGAAGAAACCCTAAGGCCGAGATTTTGCATACTCCCTCTCCCCTCTCTCTTCTACTTTCCTTCTTGCTAGTCATTGGGTGTGATTCCATTAGAGGCATTACACTTGTGGTGCTAAAGCTTCCAAGAAGATCAAGATCAAGATCAAGGGAATATCAATTGTTTGCTATAACAATTGAAAGGTATGTAAACCCTAAACCCTAGTTTGTTAATTTCGAAATTAGCCTCTCTCCTCTAGGGTTCTAGTTTTGCAATTCAAAGTTGTATGTTCAATAGTTAAAACATAGATCCAAAGTAGGTTGCATGTGAACTTAGGAATTGTTTTCTAGTTTATTTGTTGTACCTAAAACCCCTCAGTGGTATCAGAGCCATTATTGTTTTAAATTGAATTGCTACAATTGTTGAATTGCAAATTAGGGTTTATAGCTATTAAACCCTAAAGGCCAAATTTTCGATTTCTAGGGTTTTGGATCAAAGGGTTTTTTCGAAAACCCTAGCCTCCAAAGAACCCTAATCGAAATTAGGGTTAGGGTTTTGAAAACCCTAGCCTCCTCCCTTGTAAATTTCGAAATATGCTAGAGGATAACTAGGGTTTCTTGTTTTGGATAATTGTTACTTAATTAGATTAATTGGATAATTATCCTTACCCTAATTTTCGAAATTTAGAGGGATAAGGATTAGGATTAAATTAATGGATTAATTTAATTAGATAATCCTTACAAGATTTAATAATTTGATTAATAGTTAATTAAAAGATAAATATTAAATCTAGTTAATTGGTTTATTTAAATTTAAATTTAATAGCTTAAATTTCGAAATTTATAAACCCTTGAAGTTTTAAAATATTTTAAAACACACCTTATATATATATTATAATTAAAAGTTTAATATTATATATGTATAAGAACATGGTCAGTCAAATCGCTAGTATGCCTCATTCACGAAGCTAATCTATAAGGGGGGTATAAGGAAACTGCCTATAAAATGGTAGTTGAATGGGTGTCCACTCTCACCCACCGCTTCCTTGATTAGTGGAGGGTCGTTAGCAGAACGGATTTGATAGGACAACTACTTCTCATTAAAAGTATAATGATATTAAAGAAAGTACTAGAACATTATTTTCAAAATCCCAACTCTAGTTACTTTAGGAAAAATGTGAAAAGTATGCTAATCCATGAAATTGCACATTATGCTTTATTGATCGTTAGTGGAGCGTGTGTGGTTAACCAGCACACTAAAAGGCACTAATAAAGAGTAGTAATGGGTATCTCATAATTGTCATTTTGATGGAGCGTGTGTGGTTTACCAGCACATCAATAGTTAATGATAAAGACAATGAGGTTACCAAGCACATTTGCATGGTTATTCACATCTTGTTTGTGATCCTCGGCATCCCAGTCACAAATAGAAGAGCATAATCTGAGATTAAAACATGCCATTGAATAGTTTCAATGTATCTCAAAAGAATTAGGAATTTCACTTCGTTTGTTTCGTCTAATGGTGGAATTGGTGAATCGTCATTCACCTACCTTTATGAAATTTGCACTTGGATCTCGGCATCCCATTTCTAAGTTGTGAATCTTCATAGTTGGATCCTAACCTTGATATTATATCTTTGGGTTATTCTATTAAGGTATCTTGAAATCTAACTAAAACTTTCTTTCTTTTCAGATGTCTACTCCTGGAAACACTTCTGCTTCATCCTCCTCCAATCAGAACTTCTCTTTGCTCAATATCTGCTCCAAAGTCGTTATGGATGGCTCAAACTATAACGATTGGATGCGCAACATCAAGATGGCTCTTCGTTTCGAGAACAAAGAATATGTTCTTGAAAAGGAGCTCAAAGAGCTTGATGAGAATGAAGCTACTCCTGAAGATCTTGCTGCCTACAAGAAACATTACGATGATGCTACCAAAGTGGCATGCATCATGGTGGCAACTATGTCCCCAGAACTGCAGAGGTACTATGAGGACTACTGGCCTTTCGAGATGAACAAGGACCTTATGGAAAAGTACCATAAGCGAGCTCGTCAAGAAAAGTTCGAAGTAGTCAAGTCACTCATGGCTTGCAAGATGAAAGATGGGGAGTCAGTTGTGTCACATGTGCAAAGAATGCAACGCTACATAGAGCGTTTGGTCAAGCTCAATATTCACTTTGATGAGGAATTGGCCATTGACATGGTCTTGAACTCACTTCCTGAATGTTATGGTCAGTTTATTCTAACTTACCATTTGAACAATACTGAGCAGACCTTGGCCCAATTGCACAACTTGTTGCAGACAGCTGAGGCAGGGATGAAGGGTAAAAGTATACCCTCCACACCTACGAGTGCCCCTGTTTTGGCTATTGGACAGGGAAAGGGGAAAAAGAGGAAAGGTCCTCCCAAGCAAAACTGGAAGAGCAAGGCTCAAGCTGGGTCATCTAGTAATGGCCCAAAGGCTAAGCCCAATGGTTCCACTCCCCATGTTTCTGATCCAAAAGAGGCAGTTTGCTTTTACTGCAACCAAAAGGGGCATTGGAAGAGATCTTGCCCACAGTATCTGCAAGATATCAAGGATGGCAAAGTGAAGCCATCTTCGGCAGGTATTTACACTATTTCTGCTAATAACTCATTATCTTCTCGTTCATGGGTCCTTGATACAGGATGTGGTTTTCATATCTGTTCTGATTTGCAGGGTCTAAAGGAAAGTGAGGAGATAGAGCGAGGAAGGATAAACCTGATCATGGGAAACAGAAAGTCTTCACCAGTAACCAAGATCGGAGTTTATCAGCTTCTGCTTAGTAATGATGTTAGATTAGATTTAATAAATTGTTGCTATTCGTCTGAGATGACGAGAAACATTATTTCATTTCATGCATTGTTCAGACAAGGTTTTACATATTCTTTTAATGATTTGAATGGTTCAATTTCTGTTTATAAGAATGGTGTTTTTATGTTTGAAGCTTTGCCTTGTAATGGTGTGTATGAAACAGTGACTTGTGTTGATAGCCTAGGAAATAGTGTACTTAATATTGACTTGTCTAATAGTGTAGACAAGGCATGCTTGTGGCATTGTCGTCTTGGACACATTAACAAGAAACGCATAGCCCAACTCCAAAAGGATGGAGTGTTGGAATCATTTGACCTAAAGTCAGATGATATGTGTGAGTCTTGTCTTTTGGGAAAGATGACAAAATCACCATTCACAGGGTCTTGTGAAAGAGGTGAAGGTCTGTTGGATCTCATACACACGGATGTGTGTGGACCCTTCAGATCAACTACAAGAGATGCTAATCGATTCTATGTGACTTTCACTGACGATTATAGCAGATATGGATATATCTACTTGATCAAGCATAAGTCAGAAACTTTTGAAAAGTTCAAAGAGTTTAAGCATGAAGTCGAAAATCAATTGGGCAGAAAGATAAAGATACTTAGATCCGATAGAGGCGGGGAGTATCTTAGTATCGAGTTTAACGACTATCTGAAAGAATGTGGGATAGTCTCACAATTGACTCCTCCTAGGACACCACAGTTAAATGGTGTAGCTGAGAGACGCAATCGAACCTTGTTAGACATGGTTCGTTCTATGATGAGTCGGGCTTCGCTTCCTATTCACTTCTGGGGGTATGCCTTAGAGACAGCCGCCCACATCCTCAATCTTGTCCCTACAAAGAAGGTTGCCAAAACACCTCACGAAATGTGGACAGGGAAAGTTCCCTCGTTAGCACATATTAAAGTCTGGGGTTGTGAAGCTTTCGTAAGACGAGAGACTCACGACAAGCTAGCAGCTAGAAGTGAGAAATGTGTTTTCATTGGTTACCCAAAGCAGTCTTTTGGATATTTGTTCTACAGGCCTAGTGAAAACGTGGTCTTTGTAGCACGAAGAGGAGTCTTTCTTGAAAGAGAGCTCATATTCAAAGAGGACAATGGGAGCACTATTGACCTTGAAGAAATTCAAGATTCAGCCAATGAAGGAACCTTAGATGACACTAGCACTCAACCAGAGGAAACAGTTCCTGTTGAACCAATTGATAACTTATTACCTCTTAGAAGATCCACTAGGGTGAGTGTGCCACCTGAGTTGTATGGTTTTCATATTACTTCAGATGGTGACACATTCATAAGTGATAGAACACTGGTAAACTTAGATGAACCAGTCACTTATAAGGAAGCAATGGCAGGCCCAGAGGCTTCCAAGTGGAAAGAGGCAATGGACAGCGAGATTAAGTCCATGTATGACAACCAAGTTTGGAATTTGGTTGATAGTGTACCAGGTCGCAAGACAGTTGGGTGCAAATGGATCTTCAAGAAGAAGACAGACATGGATGGAAATGTGCACACATTCAAGGCTCGACTGGTTGCAAAAGGTTTCACTCAAACCCCAGGGGTTGACTATGATGAGACCTTCTCACCAGTAACTAAGATTAAATCTATTAGGATATTGCTCGCCATAGCTGCCTTTCATGATTATGAAATCTGGCAAATGGATGTCAAAACTGCTTTCCTTAATGGGAAGTTGGCTGAAGATGTTTACATGAGTCAGCCAGAGGGTTTTGTTGATGCAAAGTTCCCCAATAGAGTGTGCAAGCTTGAGAAATCCATTTATGGATTGAAACAAGCATCTCGCAGTTGGAATCTTTGCTTCCATGAGAAAGTCAAAGAGTTTGGTTTCTCTAGAAGTGAAGATGAGTTTTGTGTGTATATCAAGGCTAGTGGGAGTATAGTAACTTTTCTGGTGTTATATGTCGATGACATATTACTCATTGGTAACGATGTTCCAACCTTGAAAGAAGTTAAGTCTTGGCTTGGAAAGTGTTTTGCCATGAAAGACCTTGGAGAAGCTGCCTATATTCTTGGGATTAGAATATTGAGAGATAAAAAGAAGAGACTAATTGGACTTAGTCAGAGCACATACTTGGATAAGGTACTAAAGAGGTTTAGTATGGAAAACTCCAAGAAGGGAGAGCTACCTATCCAGAGCAATACCAAATTGAGTAAGACTCAATGCCCGAGTACAGATGTTGAAATAGATGACATGAGTCGTGTACCTTATGCTTCCGCTGTCGGATCGATCATGTACGCTATGACATGTACTCGCCCTGATGTGGCATTTGCTTTGAGCATGGTCAGTCGCTATCAGGGAAACCCAGGTAGAGCTCATTGGGTAGCAGTTAAGAATATACTCAAGTATTTGCGAAGGACAAAGGATTGGGTCCTTATGCTTGGTGGCAGTGATACTTTGAGAGTAGATGGTTACAGTGATGCCAGCTTTCAGACGGATAGAGATAACTTCCGTTCTCAGTCAGGCTGGGTGTTTTTATTGAATGGAGGAGCAGTTACTTGGAAGAGTTCCAAGCAAAATACGGTGGCTGATTCTACTTGTGAATCAGAGTACATAGCAGCAAGTGAAGCGTCGAAAGAAGCAGCTTGGTTGAGGAACTTCATCGGGGATCTCGGAGTTGTTCCAACCATCCAGGAGCCTATGGAACTGTTCTGCGATAATGAAGGAGCGGTTGCCTTGACAAAGGAACCAAGAGATCATGGTAAGACCAGACATATCGACAGAAAGTACCATTTCATCAGACATAGAGTAGAAGAAGGCCATCTTATAGTAAAGAGGGTGTCATCTGAAGATAACCCAGCAGATCCTCTCACAAAGGGTCTGAGTAGGGCTAAGCATATTCAGCATGCTCGGAGCATAGGACTGAAAGATGATATTAGTTTTAGTAGTTAGATTAGTTTTTGAAACTTGTAACAAAGTAAATGTAATTGACTTTTGGTGATTAAATAATAAAGTATTATTTATAAGTTTGGCTACTACCTTTTGTCGATTGTTTATTATTGTGTTTCATTTTTGCATGTTTTACTTCCTGAATAATGAGATTATTCAAACTCCACAGTCGCTCGTACTCTTGGAAGTAAGTAGTGAATTAAGACTGTCATGAATTGGATTGCAGATTGTCTAAGGATAGACATGGCAATAGAATTGCTGCAACGTTCATGAGTACTCAGAAATTGAGATTTGAGTATTGGATAAACCCTCGCTCAGAGTATTACTTCATGGAATTCATCACGAGTAACACTGAGACGATAATATCTTATAATCTTGAAACGAAGATATATGAGTTGTAATTTACAAGTCGGTTGTGTATTGGTGATACGAAAACGCATCAGTAACTTGGTGTTATAAAACGTATTGTCATGCATAATTTGATGAGTAAAAGATACAAGCATATGAGTCAACGTTTATTCGTTCCTTTTGCCCTAACAGGAAAAGCGATATATGTGGGCCCCTCGATGATTTGGTGTTGACTTATGTGCTGGGCCCAGCCAGGACTAAATTGATGTGTTCGATTAGAAGTCCTACATCATCACAAATCAGGAATCGGGAAACATAGATTCTGGACAAACAGATTGATTACATTCCATGTCTTTTGTCTGGGGATATCAAGCAGAATGAAGGGTTATATGATCACTTATCTTAGGACACGTAACTGACTGGGTCAGAGTTCGGCAGCAGCTTTTTGGAAGCTACAATTTGCTGGTCAAATTTAGAAGGCATACTAGCAATTATAGTTACAGACTTATCCAAGTGGGAGACTGTTGGATTAGGTGTCTAAGCCCATAACTATAATTGGTATGTACTTGAATTGATAGCAGCACAGTCCTTTTGGGTTGCCCTCAACCTAGCAACTGGACAAGGAAATTATGAAAGGAGAGATATTAATTTATAAGATTAATAAATTAATATATATATATATATAAATGATTTATTAATATGTTAATGGATTAATATATTAATTAGAAATCATTATGTTTAATTAATTGTTAGCCAGAAATTAATCAGAATTGATTTTGGGGTTAAAAGAATTAATTATAAGGTGCAGGGACTAGTTTGCAATTATCTAATAGTTGAGTGGAAGGCTCTAGAACCCCCTTGGAAGAGGGTGGACGAAATCTTTAGGGGAAACCCTAATAATTTCGTCCATAGGGGCTTGGATAAGGCCCTTGGGTTTGCTTAGGCCCTAAGCAAAGGATAACTAGGGTTTCCCTTAAACCCTAGATCCCTCAGCTATATAAGGAGCCTCCTGGTTCATGTTTTTGGTCACTCTTTCTTTTGAAGAAACCCTAAGGCCGAGATTTTGCATACTCCCTCTCCCCTCTCTCTTCTACTTTCCTTCTTGCTAGTCATTGGGTGTGATTCCATTAGAGGCATTACACTTGTGGTGCTAAAGCTTCCAAGAAGATCAAGATCAAGATCAAGGGAATATCAATTGTTTGCTATAACAATTGAAAGGTATGTAAACCCTAAACCCTAGTTTGTTAATTTCGAAATTAGCCTCTCTCCTCTAGGGTTCTAGTTTTGCAATTCAAAGTTGTATGTTCAATAGTTAAAACATAGATCCAAAGTAGGTATCAGAGCCTTGGTTTGAGTGAATTGGAGAAACATTCATGTGAATCCAGTCTCAAATCAAGGAGAGGTTTTCGAAAATGGTTTTCAAAAGGTTTCCAAAATAAGTAAAGGAGGACGCAGAGGGTACGATCAGCCGGAGCCAGTAAGTAGACCCCAAAATACCATACAAGTTATTTGATTATGTGATATATTAGAACAACATGCTAGTACTAGGCTAGGGATCTTCAGGAATTGCATCATAAAATTGTCTGATTTGTGATGCCTGCTAGCCTAGGGTTTTCCTTATATGAGATATTTAACTTTCCTCTAGGAATGAGGATTGAGCGTTCGCCGTGTGTGTGTATATAGTTAGAGTGTTGTGGTGATACTTGAGACAAATATGGGTAGGTGTGGAAGGTAGTATGGGCCCGTACTACTGAAAGCACAGGACCCATACGTGTATCAAGGAAGCCACAACTCTCTAGGGTATCGGTTATGAGATAGTTCCCCGGGTGGTTATGTGATGTGTCTAAGGGTCTTGTTGGTGTATTGCAGTATGGCGATTACGAGACGTCTCGAGGCAGGATCTGGTTCGGGATCGGGATCAGGAGAGGGTGATCAGGATGGATCAGTACCACCCGAGGTCATTGGTCAGATGAGTACGGATGAGTTGGATGCCAGGATTCGGGAGATCTTGCATGATGAGGTTGCTGCCATGTTCCGGGCTAAGTTGCCGGAGATGTTTGGGTCGATCAAGACCGCCATGGTTGAGTACTTTGATGAGCGCTATGCAGCTCTTGCAGAGACGGCTGTCGCGACAGCTACAACGGCTGTAGCAGCGACAGGGGTAGGAACCGGTCGAGGTTTTCAGTATCGGGACTTCGATAATACGAAGCCCCCTACTTTCGATGGAGTCAAGGATCCGATCGTTGCTATGAGGTGGTTGTCAGACGTGGAGGGATGTTTCTTCACGTGTTCATGCCCTGCTGATCAGAGGGTGAGGTGTGCTCTGAACCTTTTGAGGCTCGGGGCGAAGGATTGGTGGAGGTTGACTACAAGATCTTATTCGGATGCGCAGCGGGCTGCGGTTACTTGGGATCAGTTTCGGGAGATGTTCAACACTCGTTATGTTCCACGGGTTGAGAAAGAAAGGTTGGCTCAGGAGTTCCTGGAGCTGAAGCAGGATTCAGAGTCGGTGACGGAGATCACCAGGATGTTTACTAAGAGGGCGATGTTTTGCCCGGAGTTTGCTTCGGAGCAGGCTCAGATGTCCCGCTATCTGAGTATGCTCAAGAGGGATATCCGACAGTTTGTGTCCACACAGAGATGTGATACCTTGTTAGAGTTGCAGGAGGCCGCCAGGTGGCGCGAGTTGGAGATTGAGTTGCAGTTGCGAGAGCAGAGGCAGGCCCCGGTGCAGTCGCAGCCGGCGCCGAAACGGTCCAAAACCGTTGACTCTAGGGTTGGAGGTCAGAGCAACCACACTTGTGAGAAGTGTGGGAAGGGTCATGTCGGAGTTTGTAGGTCCGATGGTGCGTGTCGCAAGTGTGGGAAAGAGGGACATTATGCGAGGGATTGTCGTCAGTCTGTCCCGGCTCAGGATGGGAGGATCTGTTATCATTGTCATCAGGTTGGACACTTGAGCGTCAACTGTCCACAGTTTGTTGCAAGACCGGTGCAGGCTCCAGCACCGGCCACTTTGAGGATTACAGGTGGAGGTCAGGGAGGAGCGGAGCCTCCGAGGGCTTAGGGACGCGCTTTCTAGCCTATAGCAGAGGAGGTCAGGGCAGAGCCGGATGCAGCTGCGGGTATGTTTCCATTTTGATATCTTGTTATCTTGTTGATTATGTGGTATTGTAAATCTGTTCGCCTTTTTCGCATGAATCATGGTATGATTGAGGATCTTAGTAGTTAGGGGTTGTAGTCGGTTAGTATCCAGGAGGATAGGTAATCGGAAGATTGGATATACGATCTCGTTGCTAGGAATAGCGACTGCGATGCAAGAAGTGTTCAGTTGGGATTCGAACTTCCTTGGAGTTCGAGATGTGCGATGGCAGGAGAGTGTCCTGTGGAGGTTGCTCACTCCGGAGGGATTTAGTTCCGAGAGAAGAGGGGGAACTTTACCAAGTAAGGTCGATCGATTTATGCTGGTTTGTCAAGCGGAAGTTAGTAGTTGGTACACTAAGTGGGGAGAATTGGAAAATTCTCCGGTAAAACAGCAAGTATCCAGGGTTGGTTAGCTGCTTAGATTTATCAGTGTTGTAGCCGAGAGTGTGGCTTGATTGGAGCAAGTGACAGACAAGTGGGGCAGGGAACAGACCATGGTTTCAGTTAAGGTAGTTGGTCGATGTGAGGTCTGGGTTTAGGCCATGGAAAGGATTCCGGGATCGGAACTGGAGTTCGGAACCTCAAGAGGGCTAGAACAGACTGCATGTGAGGGATTCCCAGGAAGGATGGTTCAGGGTGACGTACGACAGCTTTGAGCGGTCCGGATAGACTGAAGGCCAGAAGGCGTACCAGTCAGACCGAAGGCTCGGGGAACGGTCCAGACAGGCTGAAGGCCCAAGAGGGCGGTCCAGACATGCTGAAGGTTCCGAGAGTGGACCAGATAGGCTGAAGGCCTGGTAAGGCGGTCCAGTCATGCTGAAGACTCTGTATGTGTTAGTAGATCGGTATGCGGAGAATGAGTGAATA
Organism: Lactuca virosa; assembly: GCF_052849685.1. Taxonomy (NCBI): domain Eukaryota; kingdom Viridiplantae; phylum Streptophyta; class Magnoliopsida; order Asterales; family Asteraceae; genus Lactuca; species Lactuca virosa. Next base: position 14,336,978 of record NC_136431.1, on the reverse strand, counting down.
TGTCGCCATGCAATAGTAATCGATATGGTCTAGCCCCAAGTATTGATCATGATGATGGAGTTGGCTGGCGGCCGTGCGTGGGCCTTTTTAGTTATGTGATCGGATTCGGAGTATATGGGAGTTCGAGAATAGCAGTTGCTCTACATGGATAGTGTAGAGTGGAGTTTAGCTATGTGGCACTTATAGGTGCAGTAAGGGTTGTTGAGTAGACTTCCTGGAAAGGAAAGGTATGTAGCTCCGGAAGGAGTTTGGGTCCTCTGAAAGGAAGGCAGTGGAGTAAATGGATGATCGAAAGTGCTTGGTAAGCACTGGGATTGTACCAGATATATGGAAGCACATACGGGTTGGATGCCCATTGGGGTTATGGCAATGTTGGATGATGCGCAGGCATGTTTTCAGTCTCCTTGGAAGAGGAGGAGGAAAGTGGTTCCAGATTGGATATTGGGACAGAGGAAGGTGATACAGCAGGTTAACAGACTCGGGAGTAGTCTGGACCGGTGATGAGGACTGTATAAGGATATTACAGTCGAAGGTCAAGGACCTTGAGATCGTGATAGGGAGGTGTGAGTGGGTTGCACTCCGTTGTGTCGAACCGAAGGGTTCGAGGGTGACGCAAGGACAAGGTCCTTAGTTCCAAGTATGGTTGTAGGCTTGAGTTATATATGTGTAGGTATTCCAATCTGGGGTATTCCATCATGAGGATTCGTTCCAGGTTGCAAGTTATCAGGGTTATCACCAATCTTAGGCGAAGGAAGATGGATTAGTGTCTTGGCGGAGCTCAGTGGGTGTTGTGGTATCCAGTTTTCGCAGGTTGCGAATGAATGTGTAAGACGGAAGTAAGGCAGTGCATTCAGGTGGCACTTAGTTGATGAGTGTTTTCATCAGAAGAAAGAAGCCGGTGACCGGCTTGAAGCAGTTATCAGGACCCTGCAAGGGAAGAGATGGATTTTAGGGATTCGGTAATTGTGTTTACAGGAATCTGGGTCGGTTTGATATCAGTGGATGCATTGTGGGAGTAACATCCGGAAGTTTGTGTTGCCACAGGCTTCGAGGACGAAGCCTAATTTAAGTGGGGGGGGGGGGGGGGAATTGTAACATCCCAAGTTCGGAAGCAAGAAGTTGGAGGGTGCTAAGTATGAATTTAGGAAAGGGACTCGACGAGTAGGTCCGCTTACTTGCCGAGTCGGAGCGGGATTCTATCGCGGTTTAAGTGGCCAACTCGCCGAGTCGGCGGCTTGGACTCGACGAGTTGGTGCTGGAATGAGAAAACCCTAATCCCGAGGGTTGCACCCTATTTAAAGGACTTTATGTCCTTCTCCCAGCCTCCTATTCCCCCAAAGAGTTCCAGAAAACCCAAATTTCGTCTGAGACTTCATTGTTGAGGAGATTGGAGTTTGGAAGAGGAATTGGGTAGAAGGAGCTTGAGAAATTAGAGGCTAGCATCAAGGGGCTTGTGTAGATCTGGGATCTACATCAGTTTGGGCACATCTCAGAGGTAAGGAGCCATTATCTTAAGCTATTTTCCTTTTTGGGTTCATCCTTGGTGGTTGATTTGGAGTTCCTTAGCTTGTTTGAGATCTATTTCGGGTTTGGAGTTTAGATCTGAGGTTGCTACTCCAGATCTAGGCTTGTGATGGTCCAAAGTGTCATAAAGCTTATGTTTAAGAGTTGTTGGTGAAGCCCCCTAGTCCTTAACCCTAGCCCTAGAGTGTTTTGGGCTTATATCTCCTTGGTTTCATGTAAAGTTTGCAACTTTATGTGAGGGTTAGGATGTAGAAGAGTGGATCTATGTATTGGGGCCCCTGCATGGCTCGAAAAGCCTCTGTATGGATTGAGAACTGAAGAGACTCGGCGAGTCACATGGGTGTACTCGACGAGTCGTATGAACATGTGCATGGACTCGGCGAGTTGAAGAACAACTCGGCGAGTCTGTTGAAGATTGCCTTGGACTCGGCGAGTCTGTTCTTGGACTCGGCGAGTCTGGTCGCAGAACCCAACCTCTTTTGGTTAAAGCTTTGGATTAGTGAGTCGGTTGGCGACTCAGTGAGTTGGACATGATGGGATTCCGAGATCGTTGAACTCGACGAGTCTTGGGGCGACTCGGCGAGTTGAGTCGTGTTATGGGAGTTTCTGAGTATAGGAACTCGACGAGTCGACGGGTTGACTCGGCGAGTAGAGTCAATCAGGAAGGTTGACTTTGACCAACAGTTGACCAGTTTGACTTCTAAGGGTATTTTGGTAATTTTGGTATTGGTTCCTTGGTAGTGTGCTGTGGTGAAGTTCGTGTCGGTGGTCGGAGCAGCTTGGTCGTATCTCTTCAGTCGGCAATTGCAGGTGAGTTATCCTCACTATATCGACAGGGTCTACGGCACCAAGGCCGGCCCTTTATCGGATGGAAATTCGGGTATTGTTGTTATGTCATTGCTTTGCTAGATCTGCATCCTGGTATTTAGGATGGTGTTATGTTAGTGACCTGGTCAAGGTCGGTACCCGTTATATAGGGTAATGCTATGCTTGGTCGGAATCCTGGTTAGGATGTTGATATGCTATGTGATCTGTTAGACTGATAGTCTGGTTAAGGATTTGTTATGTGATTAATTGTTTTTTGTGCACATGGTTGTTTGACGGGGGTTGGGTTGAGGCGGGACCTGCTTTGTGCTGTAGGCCAACATACCCAGGACGGACCAGATATTCCGAAGGCCCAGCGAGTGGTCCGGATAGGCTGAAGGCCCCAAGAGGGCGGACCCGACGTGCCGAGACTCGGAGAGTGGACCAGGCCGACTGAAGGCCCGGTGTGGGCGGACCAGTCATACTGTAGACTCAGAGAGTGGACCAGGTAGATTGAAGGCCCGGTGTGGGCGGACCAATCACACTGTAGACTCGATGTACATGGCTAGACTCGGAGGGTGAACCAAGTGGACTGAAGGCCCGATGCGGGCGGACCAGTCACACAGTAGACCCGATGCACATGGTTGTTCTGTATTGTGATATGTTATGAGTATGGTTATATGTGGTTGGTATTTTGGGGGGTAACTCACTAAGCTTTCGGGCTTACAGTTTCAGTGTTTTGTTTCAGGTACTTCAGGAGACCGTGACAAGGCGAAGGCGTGATCGTACCGCTCCTCATGTTTTATGATTTATGTAATATGGTTCTGGGGGATACTCTGATGTCTAAACTATTTTGAAAACGAGATGTATGAACTTAATGGTTTTTGAATGAATTAAAATGTTTTAAATTGGCTCAATTTTTATGGGTGTTACAATCTTGGAGATTTTCGGCTATTCATCTGGAAAAAAAAAAGATATTGGTTATATTGATTCAAAATTTCAAATTAATTGACTTGCTTATTTAATGAGTTTTAAAATTCAAACCATTATCTCAAATTGATTCATTTTACGTGGGATATACTGGGAGATAAATTATGAATAATATTGACTTTAATTTTGACTCTCAAATATTTTGTTGATTTAATGGGATTAGATTAGATTTTATAGGTTAATAACCGAATTATTGATATGTTTATTTAATGAGTTTTTTTTTATTATTTTTAAGTTAAACGGTTTCAATTTTGAAGCCAAAAGCTATAAATAAGGGAGTTAAATTGGGATCAATATTAATTAGGTTAATGATGACATAGATCGTCAAAAGATGTCTTGAAGGAGATGCATGCTTCAGTTTGTAGAGATTTGTGTGAAGACAAAACAATGGTGTGATAATTGGAGATGCAAGGAAGAGGCAATACACAAATTTTAAGAATACATGAGCAAAAAGGAACCACCTTTTGGTGTTGCATTCTGTTATGAACACACAAAGCATCAATTGAAGCACAACCATTGACATGAGGATAAAGAGGATTGGGGAATTAGGGTTTAAGAGAGAAAAATAGAGGAGAAAGACGGGGCAAATATTAATGTTTTCGGCCAGAATTATGGAGAAATTGATATCACTTATATAAATAAAATGATATGTTTTAATTGATAACATAATTGTTAAATTTAAAGATTCTATAATTTATGTAATTGTGTTAGAATTGTGAAATATATTTTAGAAAATAGCGATAGATTCTATAATTAAAGATTCTATAATTAAATGTATTTGTGTTCGAAATGTGATTGCTGAATTTAAAGATTCTATAATTAAATGTTTGAATTCTATTTGGAGAAGATGATGTCAGTAATTTGATCTAAGGGTAGAAAACATAGGATTGAAATACAATCAACGGTCATGATTCTTTCATTGGTGAATTAAAGGTTCTCTTTTAATAATATTTAGAGATACGTTCAATCTTACATAACTATTGTCATTATCACACATTCTCACTAATTAAATCGTCTATAAGGTTATTATAGACTTATTATTATTATTCTCATTCTATCAGAATGTTGTCAGAATGTTTATTGAGTCGTATTTTGTCATAATGAAAATGAATGAAAAACAATGTGTGAGAACAGAAATGAATAAGAATTAGTGAGAATTATGGGTGAGCAAACCCAAACCAAGAAACCGAGAAACCGACTAAAACCGACGAAACCGAAACCGAAAAAACCGAAACTGATGCAAAACCGACGATTAGGGTTTGAATTTTTTAAAAACCGAAAAATCGGGTTCGGTTTCGGTTTTTACCCAGAAACCGACCCATCCAACCTGAGAAACCGACTCATACTTAAAACCGACAAACCGCCCCAAGAAACCGACCCATCCAACCCGAGAAACCGACCCATACTTCATTGTTTTTTGGTTGTAATAGACTATTTCGGGCTTTGGTTGTGACTTGTAATAGACTATTTGTTGTAAGACTCATGATTTTTGAAGTATTTAACTTAAATTTGGTGTTTTTTGAAGTATTTAACTTGTTGCTTCAATTATGAAAAATGGGTTAAAACCCAAAACCCATGGGTTTAAACCTAGAACCCGTGAATATATGGGTTAAACCCAAGAAACCGAAAAACCTCCCAAACTGACCTCAGAACCCGAGAAACCAAACCGACCAGAAACCGATCCTATTGGGTTCTGAAAACCATAAACCGACCATTTATGGGTTGGGTTGAGTTTGGGTCCAAAACCGACCCAAACCGACCCATACACACCCCTAGTGAGAATGCATGAAAATGACGATATTTTTGTAAGGTTAAACGTATTCGCATTACTAAACAACTTATTCTCTTAGTAATTTTCATAGAATAGCACTGTCCACACGACCGCACAATAAATGTTCATCCACATTATAACCTAGCCCAACAATATATAACCATATATATATTTTACATGTTATTCTTTTAACAGCAATATTCAAACATCACCCTTGTGTATCAATCTCAAATTCCAAATATATATAAAAAAAAATTTAACTTTTAAAAGATTTTTTTTAATAGAAAAAAAAACTAAAGTAAATACTTCATTCACAGTAGTATGAGCTTAACTCTTATTCTAAATAATAAACTTATAATAAAAAATCTTACTTCAAGTAATATGTGATTTTAACTTTTCCAAGTTATTAACTTTTAGTTTTTAAGTAATTTTATTTCAAACAATTTTGCTGAACACTCTTATATAAATAAAAGCCACAATTATACCCTAAATCTAACCAATAGACATAACAATTGCATTACCCTCTCTCTACACAATAGGTCATTTGAACATCAAAAACTCTTCCAACCTTTCAATTCAATCAAAAATTTATTTAGTCGGGACAAATGACACATAATCCGTACATAGTCCACCTTTAGTGTGCGTACAATCAATTTGCATCATAGAAAACTTCACCTTCATTGCAACCTTGGAATCCTCCGCAACAACAAAACTACCAACATGATAAAACTTCACCTTTACGGGGTTTATCTCCTAGTTTTAATCATGTGTTAAAGTGGTTGGGTTCATGTCAATCCATTGATTATAAAATTTTAGGTTGGAATGAGAAAAATTGGCAATAATTAAAGATTAAACATGTTAAATTTTTTAACATGTTTAATAAATGGGTTGAAGTAGAACCCAATCTAATTTTGACACATCACAATCCTTACTTAAAACCGAACTCAATCTAATTTTGACACATTACAATCCCTACTTAAAACCAAGTGTATTTTTTGTGTCTTAATGTTTTTACACATCGTTACTTTGATGATTTATAATCCATATTTGTTGATTTATATGATCTGATCTTATTCGATGGATTGAATGGTTTCAACTCGTTTGATTTAGACTTCAAAAGTAGGGGTAGATCGAATGGGCTTTATTATGTTACATTTTGTAAGCCCCTTATAATGGGCTTTGAGTTTACACTTATATTGTCCTTTTCCGATTTGATACTTTTGCATTTGTATATAAGACAACCCAACTATTACAAAAGGGAAACCCATTATCTAATTGGACTCAACCACAGGAATCTTTGCGTATAAAAGGAAATAGGAATTACCAAACAGTTGAAAAAAAAATACATCAAACGATTATCTTAATTAATCTCGTTTTAGCCCTAATTATTTTTTCACACTAGGTCAATGAACAATTTTTTTTACCACAATCAATCTTTTTTATTAAATCCTGTCAGTTTCGGCAAATGTAATTTTTTATTAGTCGGAAATCATATGTGTAATATTTCCTTCTAGCAACTGCGTCTTGTGTTTCATTTTTTTTTCAATGAAGGTGGTGATCAACCTTTTAGCAGAAAACGAAGTTGATCACGATGACAACTTGACGAGCTTCAATCAAGCTTCCAAAACATCGATTAAGATACGTTTGTGTTTAATTTTATACATCGTTTGTTTTGAAAAACCCTAATCTTGAAGAAAGCTTGTTACTTGCATAATGGTTTCGAATTCAACACTAACCATGGTGATGCACATACAACATTGATGGTGGACATACAATACTCGGACGTCTTCCCAAACCCCTTAAGCTATGCAGAGCCCTGACAAAAAGGATCGAAATGGGATTTGTGACAATAATTGCATGTATTTTTTCCATTTGTGTTTTTGATATCCAATTAAAAAAATGTTTTGATTTTCATAATTTTATCGTGGGTATTTTTTTCAGTTAATTTAATACATAAAGTTGGTCGTTTATTTTTAAATAGATACTAAATCAAAACCATTATTGGAAATACCATTCCTCCCATGTTACCTTAAGATTCCAAGAAGTTTCTATTTTGTGATGTCCTTCTTTCAAAAAAAATTCAAGATTTTTTATTACCTTTATATACTCATGGTCATTATTAGGAATAGTGCATTTTGTATGTTTTAAAATTTTGCCACAATACTTTATATACTTTGACAATTTTGGTCTTTTTGTGTATACATTGATAATTTTGGTCCTGACATATACTTTGACAATTCTAGTCCCTGGCCTATTGTAATTATATTAATAACCATGGTCATTAGATTAGAAATAGTGTATTTTGTATGTTTCAAGAATTTACCACAACACTTTTATACTTTGACAATTTTGGTCCCTTTGTGTATACTTTGACAATTTTGGTCACTGGCCTATACTTTGACAATTTTGGTCCTTTTGTGTATACTTTGACAATTTTGGTCTCTTTGTAATTAGAGATTGGCCGCATGCATTTTAATATTTGCCACTTTAAGTCCCTTTGACTATTTTCGCCTTCATTTTGTCCCTTTTTTTCCGTCTTATTACTTATTTTTCATTACAGATTAGCCACACGTGTTTTAATATTTCTCACTTTCAGTCCCTTTAACCATTTAAACCTTCCTTTTGTCCTTTTCCGTCTACCAATTAGTGTTTCTGTTTTGGGCTTCGTTGTATCATCTGACCATTTTGACCTTCTTTGTCCATTTTCCGTCTACCAATTTGTGTTTCCGTTTTGGGCTTCGTTTTGTCATCGTTCTCTCATCGTCATCTTTTGTGAATAAAATAAAACGTATGTAACATCCCGAAATTCAGGTACAGCTATTTAACCCTTCTCTTTTGTCAAGTTGTCAAGATTAGTCCCTGAGTGGGAAAAGTTACAAATGAGTACGTCGGGGGTACTGGAGAGTACGCTGCGCGTACTCATGCGCTTGAAATGGGCGCGGACCCTTTAAGGTACGTTGGGCGTAACTGGTCCAGATGCAAACCCTAAATGAGACTTGTGCACTACATAAGGAATGATATGGCCTTATCCTCAGCCACCATTTCGAAGAGAGAAACCCTAAGAGAGCATTTCCTCCGTCCTAAAGCTTGGGTGTGAGGGTTTTGAGCTAAAATTGCCTTTATGTGTTAGTGAAGAAGAAGAGGGGGTTCTTGTGAAGGCTAGAAGTTGGAGTACAAGCTTGGATCTGAGTTCTTCAGAGGAAGGAGCTTCACTTAGAGGTAAAAAGCTCAGAACTTTCCTCTTTATTTTGGTTTGGTGATTCATGGTCCATTTCTAGGGTTAAAGTCCCAAAGGTGGAGACTTTATGAGCACAAGGGACTCCATGGACCTAGATCTGTCCCATTTCAGTGATATATGTGTTGTAGATCCATAAAAATCCCAACTTGGTCGTCATTAGGGAGTCATGAGTGAGTTATGGGCTTTAAAGTGTTGGAAGTGGAATGATTTGGGTGTTGGTGACTCTTACAGCCATGCAAAGGCTTAAAGTCACCAACTTTATGGATTAAGAGGCTAAGGGGTAGTCAGATCTGAAAGTTGGACGTGTGTCTTAACTGTTTAAGACCCCAAAAGCTAGGGAGTCTGAAACTGGGAGTTACGCTGGGCGTAATCCCAATACGCGCGGCGTAGGGGGTCGCGTTCCCCGTTTCTGTGAGGTCGCCGGGTACGCCCAGCGTACAGGTTCGGTACGCGCAGCGTAACCCGGAGAGTTGACTTTTGTTGACTTTTAGGGTTTGGTCAAACAATTGGACTTTTGGGACCGTTGAAGGGTAAAATGGTCTTTTAGCCTTCTGAGAGTGCTAAGAGAGGGAACAGTCTAGCCTTGAGAGTTGTATTGATTAGAGTGCTTATTCCATGTGATTAGGCGGAGGCTAGAGCAGATTTTACTAAGTTCGAGATTACCGAGTTACCCGAGGTGAGTCTTCTCACTATACTGTACCTGGAAGGGTACCTATGTGTGACCGGAAGGTCTTGTATGCTATGATGTATGTGCTATACGCGGTTATGTGATATGGGTGACCGGAAAGGTCTTGTATGCTATGATGTATGTGCTATACGCGGTTATGTGATATGGGTGACCGGAAGGTCTTGTATGCTATGAGATGTATGTGCTATATGCGGTTATGTGATATGTATGTGCTATGTATGTTATGTATGATATGGACCGGAAGGTCAAGATGATATGGACCGGAAGGTCAAGATGATATGGACCGGAAGGTCAAGAGGTTACGGATCAGAAGGTCGATACGGGTAGGACCGGAAGGTCTACCGGGATTTGGGACGGAAGTCCCTGAGACACATGGATCGGAAGATCCTACAGAGTTATGGCCTGGAAAGGCGTATGTGTGGTATGTGGTATTTTGGGGAACTCACTAAGCATTTATGCTTACAATTGTTATGATATGTGTTTCAGGTGCTAGCGAGGATCGCGGGAAGGCGCCGACATGATTCGTACACACTTACGGAGTTTATGTTATTGAGATTCTAGGACATGTTTTGTTATGACACAGTGAATACATTATGTTTTATGATTATCGTGTGATTGAAAGTATGATAAAAAATGAAAAATTGTTTTGAAAAATTACATCGTTACAAGTTGGTATCAGAGCCTTGGTTTGAGGGATTCGGGTGCATCTTCGGATGAATCTGAACTCAAACTGAGGAATTGAGAAAGTTTTTCATAAAATAAACATTTTTTCTAAAAGAGTAAAAGATTTTGAGAAAGGCAGAAGGAAGCAGTGTGTACGATCAGCCAGCGCCTGAACGGTGATATGATATGCATGCTAGAGTAGGCTAGGTATTCATATTAGGACTAGAGTGGCCTGATTTGTGATGCCTTAGCCTAGGAAGGATTTTGCTGCTATGTGATGCTTGAGAGCGAGTAGGTAGTAGTGAGGAGATGAAGAGAGGTCTACAGAAGGGTAGCCTATGCCAGCAAGATATAGAGTACTTGTGATCTAGGATCCAAGGAGGAGGACTTAGGGTGAATACTGATGCGGTGTGGACAATAGTATAGGGCCCGTACTACTGAAGACACCGGAGCAGTGCGCACTCTAAGTAAGAATCCTTTGGGTACTAGAGAACAAGTAGGGTTGAGTGATCGAGTGCAAGTATGCTCGAGCGAGTCTCTGATATTATTATGTTGTATTTGAGAGAAATCATGGTTGGGACACGTCACAGACCTGAGCCAAGTGGCGTGAGTGACGAGGAGCTTCGTCAGATGATCCACGATGAGGTGGCAGCGGCGATTCGAGCCGAGATTCCGGAGATGTTGGGTCTATCAAGACCACATTGATTGAGACTTTTGATGAGCGGTATGCAGCGGTGACTGAGGTTGCGGCTGCTGCAGCTACTACAGCAGTGGCTGCTGCCAGACCTCAGGGAGGTGACTCGTTGTTGCTTCGAGAGTCAGCAACACGGAGCCACCAAAGTTTGATGGGACGTAGGATCCGATCGCTGCGATGAGATGGATTGCTGATATCGAGGGATGCTTCTACACGTGTTCATGTCCGGAGCATCTGAGGGTACGGTTCGCGTTGAACCAACTTCGCTTGGGAGTGAAGGATTAGTGGAAGTACGTGACGGCGAGCTTCACTCTTGCAGAGATTTCAGTGGTGACCTGGGAGAGGTTCACCATCATGTTTAGAGATGAGTATGTTCCTCCTGTGGAGAGGGAACGGTTGGTTCAGGAGTTCTTGACCCTCAAGCAGGGTACTGATTCGGTTACTGTGGTTACCAGGAAGTTTCATGAGAGGGCGATGTTCTGCCCTGAGCAGGTGTCTACTGAGCAGGAACGCATGAGCCGGTATTTGGGCGATTTGAGGAGGGATATACGGGAGTTCGTGTCGAACTCGACTTACCGGACATTTGCTGAGCTTCAGGCAAATGCCCGGAAGAGGGAGATTGAGTTGGAGACTCAGGCCAGGGAGGAGGCCGAGTTTCAGAGGATGGATCGGCGGCCGGCACAGTCTCAGCCGGCAACCAAGCGGGCAAAGTCCGCGGATACGAGATCTGAAGGCCAGAAGGGCCGCACTTGTGTGAAGTGCGGCAAGGGACATGATGGGGTCTGTCGATCGGGTGCTTGCTACAAGTGTGGCTGAAACATCCCAAAATACGACCCAAAATTTTTTGTTTTAATATTACTAAAATCACATCATCCAATGTCATACATACTAAGAACCATAGAGTGAGTAACTCAAAAGTCAAGTAATTGTGTCAAAACAAATACTGTATCAATCATATCGAAATATCTGAATAAAACTCCCAGGATAAAACTGAAGCTGTGGTGTGTGCCATGCCATCATCCCGAGCTCTTCCCCTTACTTGCGGAAGTACCTGAAACCAAAAACTGAAACTGTAAGCACAAAGCTTAGTGAGTTCCCCAAACTACCACATACCATACAATGACATGTAAGCAAATACTGGGCCCCGCCCACTGCATCGGGCCCCGCCCGGCATCAGACTGAAATCCAGAACTAGCTTTGGGCCCCGCCCGGCATCAGACCGAAGTCCGGAACTAACCTGGGCCCCGCCCACTACATCGGGCCCCGCCCGGCATCGGACCGAAGTCCGGAACTAGCTTGGGCCCCGCCCACTACATCGGGCCCCACCCGACATCGGACCGAAGTCCGGAACTAACTGAGCATAGCATAGCATAATCATAACTACTGGCATAAACACATATACTGCATACTGCATCGGACCGAAGTCCGGAACTCATATCACAAAAACATGCTTGAATCACAAAGACATCAAGCACACTGAACTACTGCATCAGACCGAGGTCTGGAACTACTGCTAACTAAACGGGCCGGCATTGTGGCCGTAGACCCGTTCCTACTGGAAGGAAACTCACCTCGTAAGCTGGATGCTAAAAAATCTACTCGGGAACTGTCTGCTACTGCTCCGGTATCTCCCCAGCTACAATTCCCATAAATATACTCAATCAAATACTGATAACTAAACTGGGGGTGAAATGACTATTTTACCCCCGGTCAAAGTCAACTTCCTGGTCAAAGTCAACCTCCAGTTGACCGGACTCGCCGAGTTGGGCCGCCAACTCGCCGAGTCCCTTTCATCCGTTCTAGTCCTCTACTCGCTTCTACTCGTCGAGTTTGGCGAAGACTCGACGAGTTCTTCTTCGATACATACATCGAGTCTAACTTCATCCGACTCGTCGAGTTGTATGAACACTCGTGGAGCCTGAAGAACAACTTGCCGAGTTAAAGAACAACTCGCCGAGTCCCAAGCATGTTATTACTATATAGTCAATTCTAATCGATTTCAGTGCTTCCAAATCATAGATCTAGGCTCTTAGGGTTGGTTTTACACGTAAAGTTTCCAACTTTACGTGCATGCATGAAGAGATGAGGCTAGAACATCAAAATAAGCTAACAATGGGGTCTTAGGGTTTGGAACTCGACCTTGGGTGCATAAAGGCAGCTACTTTGAGCTCCTACAGCTCAAGTATACTCAGATCTATGATCCATTTCCTTATAGGAGTCCCACTCTCGAGTTTGGATCCAAAAAGTCCCAAAAAGAAGCACATCTAAGCATACAAGACTATCAAATGGAAATAACAAGCAAGGTACAAGCTTTAGTACCAGAATGTGAGGCTGATGATCAAGAGACTCTGGATCTTCTTCTTCTCCTTTGGATCCTTCCTTCTTTCTTTCTCTTCCAAAACCTCCAAACTAGCACAAACACACTCAAGCTCAACAATGGGGGCTAGGGTTTACAGGGGAAATGCTCTAAAGGTGTTGGAGGCTGGGGTTGGAGGCTATAATGACGTTTATATAGGGTACAAACCCTTGAAATTAGGGCTTCATCCAGACAGGCAGACTCGCCGAGTCCTTTCATATGGACTTGCCGAGTAGCCAACTTAAAATGCGTGAACATCCTGTCTCTACTCGACGAGTTGGGCTACAGACTCGTCGAGTATCCCTTAAGAAAATGAAAATTACTTTATTTAAATCACATACCAGAAATGGGGCGTTACAGTGGCAAGGAAGGGCAAATCGCCTAGGATTGCCCCAAGGGATTTATGATTTGCTTTCATTGCAACCAGACTGGCCATCGAAAGGCCAAGTGCCCGCAGCTACATCAGGAATCAGCACAGGGATCTGCACCTGCTGCTAGGGTTACCGAGGTTCGGCCAGCGAAGGTCGAGGCACCGAAGGCTCGTGGGAGAGCTTTCCAGTTGACAGCAGAGGAGGTCCGCGCAGCGCCCGAGGTTGTGGCTGGTATGTATTCTTTATTGATTTATGATGGGATGAGATATTATGCTATGCATAGGTACTTTTCTTGTGAGTTCTGTACCTGCCTTAGTGTTATTTGACTCGGGTACGAGTCGATCATTTGTGTCGATAGCGTTTGGTCGACACATCAGTAGCCGACGAGAGGCGTTGAGACGACCTTTACGAGTTTCCATAGCTGACGAGCGAGCGGTGTATGCTACGGATGTGATTCGAGGATGTGTACTCGAGATCTTCGGCATTGAGTTCCCGATAGATCTGGTCCCGATAGCGATGGGGGACGTATGTGTCATAGTGGGCATGGATTGGTTGAGCCGATTTGGGGCTGTCATAGACTGCGAGCGACAATTGGTGACGATACGAGACCCCAGTGGGGGAGTACTTACGGTGTACGGCAAGGGTACCCGATGTGGGTCGGCGTTTTGTTCTGCCGCCAGAGCGAGACAGAGTTTGCAGCAGGGCTGCAGCGGGTTTGTAGCCTATGTGATGGACACACGAGAGGCCGCTGGGAGGCCAAGTTCGATGGATGACGTTCTGATAGTGCGTGACTTCCCAGATGTTTTTCCCGAGGAGTTGCCGGGTGTGCCTCCCGAGAGGCAGGTAGAGTTCCGCATTGATTTGGTTCCGGGGGCAGCGCCTATCGCCAAGGCGCCTTATCGCCTTGCGCCGCCAGAGATGCAGGAGTTATCCTCGCAGCTTCAGGAGCTGCTGGGGAAGGGTGTTTTGTAATGGAAATTACAGTCAGAGGTTGTTGTGATGCTACGGGAAGCCGTAGTACTCACTAGTCAGAGGTTGTTGTGATGCTACGGGAAGCCGTAGTACTCACTAGTCAGAGGTTGTTGTGATGCTACGGGAAGCCGTAGTACTCACTAGTCAGAGGTTGTTGTGATGCTACGGGAAGCCGTAGTACTCACTAGTCAGAGGTTGTTGTGATGCTACGGGAAGCCGTAGTACTCACTAGTCAGAGGTTGTTGAGATGCTACGGGAAGCCGTAGTACTCACTAGTCAGAGGTTGTTGGGATGCTACGGGAAGTCGTAGTACTCACTAGTCAGAGGTTGTTGCGATGCTACGGGAAGCCGTAGTACTCACTAGTCAGAGGTTGTTGTGATGCTACGGGAAGTCGTAGTACTCACTAGTCCGAGGTTGTTGTGATGCTACGGGAAGCCGTAGTACTCACTGGTCAGAGGTTGTTGTGATGTTGGAGGTTGTTATGATGCTACGGGAAGCCGTAGTACCCACTAGTCAGAGGTTGTTATGATGTTATGGGAAGCCGTAGTACTAGCTAGTCAGAGGTTGTGGTGATACCGCGGGAAGCCGTAGTACTCACCAGTCAATGAGAAGTTGATGTGATGCTACGGGGGAAACGTAGTTCATGCTAGTCAGCGAGAAGTTGTCATTATAAAGTACTCTTTGATCAGAGCATGGTGCAGAAGAGTTTTAGGCATGGGATGGCCCTAATTTACGAGTTTTTGGGCACCTGGTGGTTGGACCAGGGCGAGACCGGGGTCTCCTCAATGATAGGGAGTCATTATGGTCGAAGTGAGGTGTGGTCATCACAATCCGAAAGAATGGGATAAGTGAGGTACGCATGGGTTACGAGGTTACTGCCGACAGAGCAGATACAACAGGTTAGACAGAGCAGATACAACAAGTTAGACAGAGGTTACTGACGGCTCAGAGTCGTCAAAAGAGTTATGCGGATCGGCGACGGTCCGAGCTGAAGTTCCAGGTGAGGGACTTCGTACTCCTGAAAGTGTCCCCTTGGAAAGGAGTGATCCGATTCAGGAAGAGGGGCAAGTTGGGGCCCCGGTACATCGGTCCGTTCAGGGTGACCGCGAGGGTGGGCAAGGTAGCATATCGGTCGGAGCTACCTGCGGAGTTGAGCCAGATTCACGATACCTTCCACGTGTCTCAGTTGAGGAAGTGTATAGCCGACGAGTCGGCGGTGGTACCACTGGAGGATATTCAGATGGATGCGAGCCTGGATTATGTTGAGAGGCCAATCGCGATTGTGGATCGAAAGATCAAGGTTCTGAGGAACAAGGAGGTGCCCCTGGTTCAGGTTCAGTGGCAACATCGGAGGGGGGTCTGAGCTGACTTGGGAGACAGAGTCAGAGATGCGGGAGCAGCATCCGGAGTTGTTTACAGCATGAGACTTCGAGGGCGAAGTCTGGTTCTAGTGGGGGAGAATTGTAACATCCCGAAATTCAGGTACAACTATTTAACCCTTCTCTTTTGTCAAGTTGTCAAGATTAGTCCCTGAGTGGGAAAAGTTGCAAATGAGTACGCCGGGCGTACTGGAAAGTACGTTGCGCGTACTCATGCGCTTGAAATGGACGCAGACCCTTTAAGGTATGCTGGGCGTACCAAAGTTACGCTGGGCGTAACTGGTCCAGATGCAAACCCTAAATGAGACTTGTGCACTATATAAGGAATGATATGGCCTTATCCTCAACCACCATTTCGAAGAGAGAAACCCTAAGAGAGCATTTCCTTCGTCCTAAAGCTTGTGTGTGAGGGTTTTGAGCTAAAAGTGCCTTTATGTGTTAGTGAAGAAGAAGAGGAGGTTCTTGTGAAGGCTAGAAGTTGGAGTACAAGCTTGGATCTGAGTTCTTCAGAGGAAGGAGCTTCACTTAGAGGTAAAAAGCTCAGAACTTTCCTCTTTATTTTGGTTTGGTGATTCATGGTCCATTTCTAGGGTTAAAGTCCCAAAGGTGGAGACTTTATGAGCACAAGGGACTCCATGGACCTAGATCTGTCTCATTTCAGTGATATATGTGTTGTAGATCCATAAAAATCCCAACTTGGTCGTCATTAGGGAGTCATGTGTGAGTTATGGGCTTTAAAGTGTTGGAAGTGGAATGATTTGGGTGTTGGTGACTCTTACAGCCATGCAAAGGCTTAAAGTCACCAACTTTATGGATTAAGAGGCTAAGGGGTAGTCAGATCTGAAAGTTGGACGTGTGTCTTAACTGTTTAAGACCCCAAAAGCTAAGGAGTCTGAAACTGGGAGTTACGCTGGGCGTAATCCCAGTACGCGCGGCGTAGGGGGTCGCGTTCCCCGTTTCTGTGAGGTCGCCGGGTACGCCCAGCGTACACGTTCGGTACGCGCAGCGTAACCCGGAGAGTTGACTTTTAGGGTTTGGTCAAACAATTGGACTTTTGGGACCGTTGAGGGGTAAAATGGTCTTTTAGCCTTCTGAGAGTGCTAAGAGAGGGAACAGTCTAGCCTTGAGAGTTGTATTGATTAGAGTGCTTATTCCATGTGATTAGGCGGAGGCTAGAGCAGATTTTACCGAGTTCGAGATTACCGAGTTACCCGATGTGAGTCTTCTCACTATAATGTACCTGGAAGGGTACCTATGTGTGACCGGAAGGTCTTGTATGCTATGATGTATGTGCTATACGCGGTTATGTGATATGGGTGACCGGAAAGGTCTTGTATGCTATGATGTATGTGCTATACGCGGTTATGTGATATGGGTGACCGGAAGGTCTTGTATGCTATGAGATGTATGTGCTATATGCGGTTATGTGATATGTATGTGCTATGTATGTTATGTATGGTATGGACCGGAAGGTCAAGATGATATGGACCGGAAGGTCAAGAGGTTACGGACCAGAAGGTCGATACGGGTAGGACCGGAAGGTCTACCGGGATTTGGGACGGAAGTCCCTGAGACACATGGATCGGAAGATCCTACAGAGTTATGGCCTGGAAAGGCGTATGTGTGGTATGTGGTATTTTGGGGAACCCACTAAGCATTTATGCTTACAGTTGTTATGATATGTGTTTCAGGTGCTAGCGAAGATCGCGGGAAGGCGCCGGCATGATTCGTACACACTTACGGAGTTTATGTTATTGAGATTCTGGGACATGTTTTGTTATGACACAGTGAATACATTATGTTTTATGATTATCGTGTGATTGAAAGTATGATAAAAAAATGAAAAATTGTTTTGAAAAATTACGTCGTTACAACGTATTTCAGTAATATAGGGTTCAATAAACGTACAAGAACAGCCACAAGGGTGACCCGTGGTTCACCACAGCCCACCCACTAGTTATATACTAAATAAAGAGTAAAAAATCATGTGCACAAATGATATACCATTATTTTTCATTCTTATATACAAACCAAACATAATATGATAATTAAACATAATGTAATAATACATTTGCACCATCACATCTCTCATTTCACATATGACTTTCTCATGATTATTTAAACGTCACGAATCAATGACTTTGATACGCTCAATATATGTTAAATAAAATAATAATATCATATGTGAATTTTTCACATGTTATGCTTTTAAAAACAATATTCAAACCTCACTTTTGTGTATTAATCTCAAATTCTCAATATGCATACAAAAAGATTACCGTGTGCTCGGCATCAAGTTTTTGAAAACTTTTAGAACTTAAAAAAAGAACACAAATTAAATAATAATAAAAAAAGTCTACGAAAATACGAGTTAGTTTTTATAAGTAAGTTTACACTTTTTAAAAGCGTCATGTTACTTTTAAGTAACTTCATGCTACACAAACAAAAACTACATCTTACAACTGCCCTAAATCTAGTCGATATGCATAACAATTGCATTACCCTCTCTCTACACAATAGGTCATTTGAACATCAAAAAAAACTGCTCTAACCTCTCAACTCAATCAAAAAAACTTTTTATTCACTTAGGAGAAATGAACACAGAATCCACACATAGTCCACCTTTAGTGTGTGTACAATCAATCTGCATCATAGAAAACTTCACCTTCATTGCAACCTTGGAATCCTCCGCAACAACAAAGCTACCAACATGATAAAACTTCCAATTCCCAGGTGACGTCAGATAGCATTCATTCATCGATTTTTGACCATCGGAAGTGGAGAGCTGGAATCTCACCGGCTTTTTCTCCCATCCGTGAATCTGTTCACAGTCACACACCCGCTGGCCAAACCGCCTGCCTGACCGCCCGAGCTGGAGGCGGAAGTAGAGGTTGTAGGTGCCCGCCGGGAATGGGAACTCAACCTCTCCGTCAACTTCAAACCACCAAATTTGTTGCAGATATGCGACAGATTTGAATCTGAATCCAAGAAAACAACAAAGAAGTGTAAGTTTTGTGTAATGCAAGAGTTGTTTGTACTTTATGCATCATGAATTGTTGTTAATGAAAGAGATGCAATGTTTTACCTGGATTCATCGGTGGAAATTCGACTCCAGTATCGGCGATCATCAATGCCGGTGATTGATAATCCGTTGAATGATATTGAAAGAGAAGGTCTTCCTGTTCCTTTGTGTAACCAAACTTTCTGCAAAAATTCAAATAAATTATCAAACTTTGAATCTTGTTATGTGAAAAGTGGAAACTCTTTGTTCCTCAAAAACCCAAATCAGTAGAAAGCATATAAGTATATAACATCTTCTATCATGTTCAAGATTTCATACTAAGTAACAGATTTCATAAACCAACAACACAAAGAATTCTATTTAAGATAACTCCTGGTTATCTTCTTTTTAGGTCAAAACATTTTGTTGATCATAAACCAAGAGAAAAGAATTTTATTTAGATGATTAAATATTTGATTGAAAAGATTATGAGTTAGAATTTGATGTTTATTCATTTCTAATTGCAAACAAACGTATTGATCCCTTACCTTTGTGCCTCCATCAATGGAATTAGGTCGAGATAATCTGGCGTAAATATCCCTTTTGCACAAATTCGAAGGGAATTCATTACCATCACCAAATACCCTGGATATAATAGAATCATAATTCTCTGGCAATTTCGATTCCCATACGAAATCAGCCGACGAGGCGCCACGAAACGCACGATTAAGGGCGGCGAGTCTGCAGATTTCTTGTGGGTTTAAGTGTACAAGAACAGAACCCACCACACTTTCCGGCAAATCGCCGAGGTTGGTTTCCGGCGGCACCGCCGGAGCAGAGGGTGCGCTGGACAAAACAAGAAAAGACGAAAAACCAGATCCCATAGGAACAACACGAACCTCAAAGAATTTGGGTATTGTTTTCTTCTCTGGATTTGATTGAGATTTGGGGAAAACTGAAAGGGGTTTACAGGGAAAGAAACTGAAAAATGAAGAGAGGGGAAACAGATGATGAATTAAGGGTTTATTTATAGCTGTTGAATGTGGATGGTCGGAGATTTTAACTTTTGGTTTTGTATAATCCAAATGGATTAAGATATCAAGTTCAGGATAATAGATTTTTGTAAGGATTTGTTGGATAATTTCTTTCAATATAGCGAGCGTCGACCACATAAAAATAGTAGTATTTTGTGTGTGTATAAATTACAGAAATGATCCCTCTATTATATTGCAAATCACATTTCAGGCCCATATTACAAAAAACAAGTACCATATTATGGTTTCAATTTCTTGCATCGACTGTTTTTCTCACAAACGTCATCCATGTTAATCCGTTTTGGCTTCGCGTGCCCCTCATCCGAGGCATTTTTATATTTTCTTTTTATCTCTCTCAAAGAAACTCATATTCGATGTTTGAAAAAATCTTTGAAAATAAACGTTTCATATTTTTTTGTAAAATAATACTAGTATCATTTAAAGAAAGATCTTGCCGAAGACAGTCCCATGAGGTCATTTCCTTAAAAGTTCAAAATATTTTAATTTGTCTGGACATACTATGATGCAACAAAATAACTAGAGACAACAGTAAAGAAAACTTACATACATTTTACATCTTATTTACATCATCTTATAAATTTCGAAATACTAAAATACATGTTGGTCTTCAACCAAGTATTCCAATATGTATTAATACATATCCAAATACAAATTTTAGATTTGGAAAACCTAGTGAATATTTTCGCTGATATGTCCGGCGTGTGAATGTGTTACTGAAACAACATGCCATCAGTTTTTTCTGAAACAATATGTCATCGGTTTTTTCTATGTGAAGTAGCGGAAGAAGTTTGCAAGTTGGTGGCTCGATGGTGTAATGTGGTGTTTTCGTTGTCGGGGTATATATCAGAATGTCTTTCTTGGGTGGATGATGCCCATAGAACAATGGTGGAAAAACAATGTTTTGAAGTGATTATCTTGACAACAGTTTTGGATGTAATGGAGACATAGGAATTCGGTCTTGTTTGATAACAATCTGATTCATAGAAAAGCTATTTTTGATTTCATAGTTTTAAATTCTTTTAATTTGGTAAATAATAGAGCTTTCAAAATAAATGTTAGTTGGAATGCTTGGTTACAGTCTCCTTTGTAATTGATTTATTGGTTTATTTTTTATTCTAGTTTCTTGTTAGATTCCATTGAATATATAAATTTTTAGTTGTTCAAAAAAAAAATCCAAGTTAAATATATATGTTAAAGATTATAAGTCAGAGAAAAAGCATCTTGTATATAAGCATTTGCAAAACAACAACAAACTTATCAATAATGAGTCCACAATTTGCCATCCCAGTCCACAATTCCAAATTAGGTACTAGTTTGCCATCCCAGTCAACAATTCCAAATTAGGTACTAGTTTGCCATCCCTTTCTTTAAATTTTCAAAATTGAGACTAAACATGTAGAAATATGTATATTATAGGGATGAAAACTGTAATTACGAAAAGTGTATTCAGAACTTTAAATGGTGTGGAAATAGTTAATGGAACAAAACAAAAGTCATAAAAGGTAGTAGAAGAAAACGTGTGTATGAGTCAGCTCCTATCTGACCAAGAGAATACCGTGGTTTAGCTTTGTTGGAACATGTGGCGCCATGTCATCTTGTTCTCTTTCTTTCGTTAGTTTTTAAGAGAATCTTCTACATGATAAGTACTTTCTTGATCTTTAGTACTACCACTCATGCCAACCTTTATAAACTTATTAAGTATGTTTTATTTGGGTTTTATTTATAATTATGTATAAGGCTAACTGCACAAAAGATCTAATATTTTATCTTTTGATTTAAATTTAAATTTGTAAATTTTTTCAAGAGAACTTCGGTTTGATAAATTTAGTTAGTGTCTACGTTAATTTATTTTAACTATTCAAAGACCCAATATTTTCTTGGACTTTTATATTTAAACCTAGTATGATGAGTTTATTGTGCATGGGTGATGAAGTAGGTTCATCGCAACAATAAAATCAAGTTTGTGTATGTAGCTATTTGGAATAATGTATGTTTAGATATGATACTATGAGTTATTGTATGTAACGTATCATTTTTATAAATAAATTTTTTATTTTTATAATTAAGGTAAAATAACATTTTCATAAAAACTCGAGTCAAGAAAACTCATTTGTTCCAAAATACAATTGTTTGAAAACCAAAGTAATATAATAAATGCGGAATCTCCAATGTTGTTGATTAGTGTGTACATTTACATATTTGTCTTCCCACGAGTATCAATGATACCTGAAAAACATCTAATCCACAACTATAAATCAAAGTTTAGTGAGTTCCTCCAAAATACCACACTCCACAATATACATACAATGCATGCACAACATGCATGAAACGCCTCGCAAGGCCTATATGTAACACCCGTTTCCTGGTATGGTTCTTCCGAAATTAATTTCATTACAAATAAGTTTTGAGATTTTGGCTTGTCCATGACGTGGTGATGGAATGACAATGACATGGCATCCCGGTTCAGAAAGTGTGCATTCGCGAACCACCACGACATGGCAAGGACTTGGCCACAATGTGGTGGCGATGGAGTTCAAAACCCTATATTCTGGAATTAATACCCTATTTAAAAGGCACTAACTCCTAGGACTGCCTCATTTGGCAGCCTCCATCTTTTGAAATCGACCCCCACCCAAACCCTAGCCTACTTGTGTGTCTTTTGAGTGTGTGTAGTCATTTCTATGAAACTTGAAGGAAGAAGGAGTTCATCTTGTGGTTTGTAAGCTTGGTTCCAGCTTAGATCCATCATCTTCATCTCATTTCAGACCTTATGGAGGTATAAAGTCTCAACATTTCTCATTACATTTCTAGATCTTGTTCTAGGTCATTTTATGAGATTTTTTATCCAAATCTTCTTGTCCTTGGAGTTTGAGTGAACTCTAGAGCCTTTGAGTACATTATTTACCTTCTAGACCACGATGTTGGTTGGAAAGTGGTATTGCATGACTTAGTTTGGTGTACATGCATTTGGTGTAACCATTAAGAGCTTAGGATTTTAAGATGACTTAATGGATAAAGTTGGAAACTTTATCCATCAAGACCTTGAGGAGGTTTAGATATTAGATTTGGAACTCTTGGGATAAAGGGGTAAGAGCTTGATCCATTAAGTTGTTTCTGTTCAGTTGCCACGACATGGTGGCATGCTTGCCACGACGTGGTGGCTGGTCTGGTTGCGATTTCTTTATCGTGAAGCTTCCATGACATGGCCAATGGGTGGCCACGACGTGGAGGTCTATTGGAAAGACTTTGACCATTGACTTTTTGACCTGGTTGACTTTTGGTCAAATGGCTAGCTTAGATTATAGACTAAGGGTTAACCTTGATTATTTCGATAGGTCGGTTGTAGAACCAGTTTCTTGTCAGTTTAAGTTGTTGTTGATCGATTCGAGGGTGAGGTGAGTTTGCTCACTATACTATGTATGATACACTCTAAATTTTCAAACAAAATTTTCATTTTTTTTAAATCACATAAAACCCAATATCACATTTCTCAAAAACCACAATGTATAAATTGTCAAAACACAAATCAACAATTATTTGATAATATCCCAGAATCCTCAAAAAACATAAACTCTAACTAGTGTGTACAATCAAGTCGGCGCCTTCCCGCGATCCTGAGAAGTACCTGAAACACATATCACACAACACTGTAAGCCCAAAGCTTAGTGAGTTCCCCAAAATACCACACGCAAATAATTAGCCTCTCATGGCTATATCTCGATAAGGACCCTCTGGTCATTGTGTCTCAGTGAAGACCCTCCGGTCTCACAACTCTGTTTGGACCCTTTGGTCCTAACTCATCAAGGCACAACAATAATATACAACACATATCACAAAGACAAATGCAGAATATCAAATGACTCAGTATAAGCATATAAGACCCTCCGGTCACACAATATCACCACTCAGTTAAGTATAGTGAGAAGACTCACCTCGAAAGTAAGCAAGTAGGTCTCGCACTCGATGAACGGTCTAGACTCCGCCTACATATCATAATCATCTCTAATTAACACATAATAATAACAACTCTAAAATGTTAGGCTACTCCTTTTCTAACTCTCGGAAAGGGTGAAAGACCATTTTACCCGTCCATGGTCTCCATAACTCATGTCTTGACCAAACCTAAAAAGTCAACAGTCAAAGCTGACCCAACTCGTCGAGTGCAACTCATGGACTCGTCGAGTTCCTCAGTACTCAGTAAATCACGAAACCCGTGTCAAATCGCCGAGTTGCTAGCCAACTCGTAGAGTCCATGCAGAGTCCAGAAGATCGGGGAAAAACCCTAGCCACTCGTCGAGTTGTCCCACCAACTCGTCGAGTTCACTCTAAATCCAAAAACGGGGAAAACTCAACTCAACTCGTCGAGTTGGATGCCCAACTCGTCGAGTTTATCACCCCTTTCTCATTAAACTCATTCCAGTCGATTCTAATGCTCCAAACTCCAGATCCAACCACCTAGGATGAAGTTACCACGTAAAGTTGCTAACTTTACGATCATGCAAGGCCTCACAAGGCTATATCACTCAAAACTAAGCTCAAGAAGGGGTTTAGGACATGAAGATGTTGGATTAGGTGTCTAAGTTCGTAACTATTTCTGGAATGTACTTGACCCGATTAACATGATCCATTTGGGTTGCATGGCATCATGCATTTGGATAGACTAAAATGAGAGAAATAACACTTAAGGTTTATTAATATATTATAAGTACTAATATATTAATAATATTATTTAATTAGTATTGATCAAGAATTAATTTGGAATTAATTAAGCGATCAAAAGGAGACTAATTAAATATATGGGTTGATTGTGTAAATCATCCATACTTGTATAGTGGGCTAATGCTCCATGGTTTATCAAGTTGGGCTAAAACCCATAGGATGCTCCATGGTGTGTTTGAACCCATGGATCCTGGAAATGAAATGTCATGACAATTAGGGTTTACATGGTGTAACCCTAATTGTAACACACTATATAAGCTTCATGTTCTTCACCAAAATCGCCCACTAAGTAAGAATTGTGAGGGCTAGCCGATTTCTAAGTGTTCTTCATTTCTCTCCAAGTTATTCCAAGTGCATTTGATGTTGTGTGAGAAATTTGAGGCATCACACTTGAGGTGCTAGGCTCACAAGATTTTCAAGGAATCCAAACTACTGCAAGGTATGTTTTCTTACTTACTTTTATGATTAAAACTTCCCCATGTATGCTAGATAGGTTATGAACCTTGGAAAATCAATTTTGCATGTATCATAGTAAAACATAGATCCAAGGTTTCTAGGGTTGCATGTACACCTTAGAAGTGTTAGAATGCTCAAAACCCTTCAGTGGTATCAAAGCCTAGGCTTGTTTGTTTGATACTTGATGCCAAATTGTGAAAAACTCAGTTTTTCTGCACTCTGCAGCATGAACTCGCCGAATCCATGGGGGGAATCGACGAGTCCATGAGTAAATTCATCCTACTCGTCGAGTAGGTTCATGCACTCGACGAGTAGGAGCCCCTGAATGCAGATTTTCGAGTTTTGCTGCTGGAAATGGACTAGAAACATTACCCTAAACTGTTTTGGTATTTTAAAACTTGTTTTAGATGGTGTAATGGTTGTTCTAATCCATTTACAATGGCTAACATCAAAATTTCATGTTTATATGGGTTCATATGTTCTTGAAATTTTGATAGGAATATTCATGTTCTTATAAGTTCTTGATAGATCATAGAAATTACTTGTTAAAATTGCTTAATGTTTAATTCATGATCATTATGTGTTTTAATGGAATCCATAATTTGTCCTCAAGATATGGATTACCAAAAGTATTTCTTTTAAAGTCCATTAAAGAAACACATAGGTTACAAAAAATGAAAAGACACTCATTTTATTACATCATTAACTCATAAGTTATGAAAGATGAAAAATTTTGAAAGTTACAAAACTTGCCCTCAAGTTTTGGAACATGTAAAGTATCTTTAAAAACTTTAGTTCCAACCCCTAGAATTTTAAAAGTTAAAATTCAATCTTTATACTTTATAATATTATAAGTTTAATATATATATATATATATATATATATATATATATATATATATATATATATATATAAGAACAAGTCGTTTTACCGTTAGTAGGCTTCATTCATGAAGCCGGTCTATAAGGGGGGTATAAGGTTGTTGCCTATAAAATGACAGCTTAATGGGTGTCCACTCTCACACACCGCTTCCTTGATCGGTGGAGGGTCGTTAGCCGAACGGGTAAAAGAAGGACTTTAAATCTTCATTAAAAGTATGATGAATATAAAGTAACTAAATGTTTTATAAATTTTCAATCTTAGTTACTTTAGGAAAATGTGAATAAAGTGCTAACCCATGAAATTACACTTTGCACTTTGATTTAGTCGTTAATGGAGCGTGTGTGGTTAACCGGCACTCTAACCTGGACTTAACAAGGTAGGCAAAGGGTAACTTAATATTTATCATAGTATCGGTGGAGCGCGTGTGATTAACCGGCACATCGATTGAGGGGTAAATATTAAGAGTACCAAGTAATTTGCATGGTTACTTCACACCTTGTTTTGTGATCCTCGGCATCCCAGTCACAAAACCTGAAGGGAACACTCGAGATTGAAACATGTCACTGAAAAGTTCAATGAATCTCAAAGAATCTAGGAGTTTCAAAACCAATTAAAACCTAATAATTTATTTCGTTTTTCATGGTGGAAATTGGTGAATCGTCATTCACCTACCTTCAAATATTTTATAGCTTGGATTACGGAGACACATGGATCGGATACTTTGACCAGATAAAAAAATGGTGATATTAAATATACACCATGTAATCAATTACTATACCTTTAGATGTATAAATATAATATTTTATTTATTCAATTGCATTTAATTGCTACGTCGTAAAGAAAGGGAAGGATTATATATATATATATATATATATATATATATATATATATATATATATATATTGTGTGTGGATGTAGGAATGAATGTGGACCAAGACTTTAAAATACATATTCTAATAGAATACATATTCTGATTGAATACAAATTCTGACAGAATACATATTCTGATTGAATGAACATTTTGAAGAATAACAAATTTTTGACCCATGGGTTGAAGAATAACAAAATTCTTAAAGAATAATCATCTATTATTAATATTATTGAAGAATCTAATGTCCAAAAATAAACAAAAAAAACAATTTTTGCTATCACTATAAAAAATACAATGTCATTTTTTGAATTTTTGCCACGTTCTATAAGAATACAAGCTTTATAGTAAGTTATTCTTGAAAAAATCTTCATTCTATAAGAATACAATGTCATTCATTAAAGAATCTTCATTCTCATTCTTCCTAGAAGAGAATTTATTTCCTTTGAATTTAGATCTTCAACTAACGAGTAAACAAAGACTTGTACTAAAAAAATAGAAATAAGCATGAGAATAAGATTATACAAATAACATGACTATTGTATTATGATGTGCTTAAAACCAGATCTGTTCAAGCAAAAGGAAGCACACTACAGTCTTTGCTAGCATTATCAATTAAATTAGGTCTAGTTCCATTTGAAATATAAAACCATGTTTTGAAGTTATATAACGATGAATATGGCTTTCCATATTCAAGAAGTCTAATGGGTGAGATTTGAGGACAATTTTACCCTTTTGTCTGTAATTGTGGTTTGCAACTATGTTCTGACTGAACAAGGTGAATGAAGAAGAGCTTCAATACTACACAATTTCAACATACCTTTGAATCTGTAAGGGGTCAAGCTCAATCAACACAAATAAATCTCTATAAAACCAAGATATTTGAATATTAAAGAGACAGAAAAAGACTAAATCACATACATTAAACTTAGGATTAAAAAAAGAAATAGAGAAATGGTTGTAGAATTTAAGTAGAGAATAAGGGACCAACCTTGTTTGTAGATATTTTTAGTTGACTATCACTATTGAATTATCATCTGTGAATACTGAATCAAATTCATATTCCAAATCGATTAGAGAATATCACTTACAAAAGTCGATTTCAAATAATAAACAGATTTCACAGATGAGAAGAAAAGCAATAAAATCGATTTCAAAAAATCAATTTTTGAGAAGAAAGAATTCGATTTCAGAGATGGAGAAAATCAATTTTTGAAAGTAAAATCATTTTTTGAGAAGAAAGAAAATTGATTTCATCGACACTGGCGGAGGAACTCACAATATTGATGGAGGCGGAAGCACTGTTGGAGACACACGTCGATTGGATGAGCCTTTGAGGGTTGGTTCCGGATTTTGGTTTTCGATTTTGAAGTCGTTCCCTACGACGATCTTGTCATCTTCGAACGCATGTCGATTGAACGAGCCTTGGAGGGTTGGTTCCCGATTCTGATTTTTGATTTTGAAGTCGTTCTCTCCGACGATCTTGACATCTTCGATGAAAGCGGGAGGGATACAATTTTGTGGGTGTGGATGAAAGAGGCAATAAGGTTTTAAATAAAATAATTTGCCTAAACTAAAGGGTAGATGATTTGATTAATTATTTATTAAAATTAAATAATAATTGGCTCATATTAATCCCTACATCCATACAATATTTGTTAATCCACATTTGAACCTATATATATATATATATATATATATATATATATATATATATAGTCTTAGATTATTTTGTTTTTACTAACTATTGTATGCCAGAATGCACAGATCTGGACTATCGGATGAATAGAATCAACAGTCATGATCTGAGGGTCTATGATATTACAATAGGATAGCATATATCATATAATCACACAAATTTTAGCAAAATGGTATTTTGGTCAATTAACCTATTTTAAAAAAGGAAATTTTCGGATTTTAAGGGATAATTAATTCCCTTATTTTTATAAATCTGAATTTTTTAAATTAACTCTAATTAAATTTTAATCTTATTTTTAATAATAACCGATTGTATTCTGTCTGAATGACAAAAAGTCAACAATAAACTAGTAAATATATTTGGGGTTTTTATTCTTGCAGAATATGGTTTCATTCAAGATACTTTCTATATTAAACATGCTTAAAGAATTATACAACATATTCTCAAGAATAACATTTTGTAAGGAATACAGATTTTATTCTTTAAGAATCACTATTTACATTCATCCGTAAAGAATAAGACTATAAACAATTATTACATGCATTCTAAAAAAATATGACAAATAATGGTTTAATGATTACATTTATTCTTAAAGATTAAAACTAAAAATGGTTAAAAAAAACATCAAAATATAACAAAAACACTAATCCATTCCAAAAGAATATTATTGTTAAGAAACAATTTATAAATTCTGACAGAATACATTCTGCTAGAATGCACTATTGTTCTCCATGTTTTCTTCATTTTCCACATTAATAACAACCTCTTCAAAACCTAAATTAACAAAAAAAACATAATCAACTTTCAGATATTAATAATTTTAGTGCATTAAATAGAATAAAACAATAAATTCTGATAGAATGTGATATACATTCAAATAGAATATAACTATAATTTCTACAAATCAACATCAACAATCATCCCTAAACTTGCAATGTAATTTATTCTGAAAGAATGTAATGTTTCATTATTTAAGATGTCATTCTATAAGAATCGAGACCAATAACAAGAATGGATACCAATTCTTTTATGACAGAATTGGTTACGGGATTTCATTATGTGGTGTGTTTGGTAATTCACTACTTAAGTTGACTTCGAATTCAAGATTCTATTCTAACAAAATTAGAATTTGATATTCCATTCTAGCATAATGTTGTAAGGTACGTATATACCCTGTTTTGCTGGAAGGGGGTCAACAACTGCACTAAGATATTTGATGTATACCTTCAAAATGCAGAAAAATCGTTTTTTATATTTATATGTACATATACTAAAATTGAATTAAAGTAAAAGAGTGATGAAGAGTCAATGGAAATGGACAAAAAATTTCATTCAACCATTTTAGCGAACAGTTGGCGGGCAAGGATTGCTACACAAAGAATGAAAGAAAAAAACTAGAAATACTAATAATCTCGAAAAATTGATAGGTTAGATGAAGCTTACATGTAATCGATGCTCTTGCAAAATTGATAGGATTGGACTGATCGGAAAAGATGCTCTTGCAAAATTCATGGATTCAAACACAGAAAATAGAAAAACCTTAGCATACGGATTCAAATCTATGAACACTCGAAAGGTGCACATGAATATCAAACGCCGATGCCAGTGACTCGATGGGAATTCCGATTGGAGAAAGGAGGAAGACGATGGTGGATATGTGAACAGTGAAGAATGACAGCAGCACCAGTGAAGAAGAGCGCAGTAGCGGTGGTTTTTTGGAGTGAAAAGGGTTTGAGGATTTTGGAGGTTTCTGAGTACTCGGTTGGAATTTGATGATGGGAGAAGATATGAATTGAGTGAGTGAGTGTTTGGAATTGTTAAGAATTGAAGAAATTAAAAGATGGAGGTCGGCGAAGAGAGGAAGTGGGCAGCGGTGATGGTGATGGTGTTGATGCCGATGATGAACGTGTTCGACCACAAACATGACTAGGTCAAATATATTTACTTTATTTCCTTAATTGCAAGATTTCAATTAAATGATTTCCTTAATTAAAAGTACAAAAGGTCCAAAATACCCTTTAATGATTTATTTAATTATTTATTATTTCTTGAATTCTCATTGGTGCATTTAGGCACACAATAGTTGCTAGAAACATTTGAACCTAGCTATATATATATATATATATATATATATATATATATATATATATATATATATATATATATATATATATATATATATATAAGAAGTGATCAAATAAGAACCCAAAAAGGTTAAAAACCCTAAAAACATTTTTTAAATGTTTTCTTTAAGGACATTTTGGACAAATCAACATTAATATTATATTAAGCAAACTTTTTCAGTCCCTAGTTTACAATTAGTTGCCACTTGTTGTTGGACAGCCGTCGGACCACCGCCGTACCAACGTCGGACCACCGCCGGAACGACGTCGGACCGCCGTCGAGCTAACGCCAAATTCAATGACATTTTCTTGTCATATTCACAGCTTAATAGAACAAACAATGTAGTTCTCGTGTATAAGACATATTTACAGTTTAATAAACATATTAATTCACTAATACACAGTTTAATGTTATCATGCAAATATTCAATCATATTTTAACAAAAAAAAATAGATAAAATATACAACTTAATACAGTCTATTTTTAGTTTATTACATAAAGTTCACAACAGAACATAATATAATTCATTATACACTAATTCACATATTCAAATAAGTCAATCCCACACTCTACCACCACCATCACCAACTACTATCAAACATCACCATCAACCACTTGTGCAACCGTCGCAACCATCACTCATTTCAAATCAGATTTGCATATAAATCCATTGATTAACAGATTAAATACTGTATTCACAATTTAAATAAACTAGTTAATTCATATATTTAGAGTTTAATGCAAAATAGTTATAAAAACTAATATGTTCTTACATATTTATACAACACAATAAATACGTATATTTACAAGAAAATTAATACAAAAATTTATACATAAATCATTCATATTTTAACACAAAGTTCATAAAAAACGCACATCTTAATACAATCAATTCATAGTCAAGTACAAAAAATTCACAACTTAATATAATAAATTCACAATTTAATGCACACAAATTATACATTCACAATCATATTCTAAACTTAAAACTTACATTTATACCTTCATATATATAGTCTAGTGTTTTTTTTCAAAGTTTAATTATACAAATATTCACACTTTAAATCTTACATATTTTATTCAAAATTAGATAAAATTATATGTGTGTAATGTTTATTTCATCTCATATTTCAGAAGCAAATAAAGAATTCATAGAAAATTCACAACTTAATACAGTCAATTCACAGCTTAATACAGTTAATTTACGGTTTAATACATTCAATTCACATTTTAATAGACAAAATTCACAACTCAATGTTATAAATTCAAAATTTAGTACACAAAAAAATATACATTCACGACCATATTCTCAACTTAAAACTTACATTTCAAGACTTTAATTCACAGTTTAATAAAGCAGTTTCGGAGTCTTATTCACAATACTTCCAATATAAAAACATACTTGATTTTGTTGAAGCATTTCATAACACAAATTCACAATTTAATAAAACATTATATGACTCGTATGTAATGTTTCTTCATCTCATCATTCAGAAGTAAATAAAGAATTCATAGAAAATTCACAGCTTAATATAATCAATTCACAACTTAATACAGTTAATTTAAAGTTTAATACAGTCAATTCACTGTTTAATACATTCAATTTACATTTTAATAGACAAAATTCACAGCTCAATGTTATAAATTCAAAGTTTAATACACAAAAAAATATACATTCACAACAGGGCCGGTCCTTTGATTTTGGGGGCCCTGTACGAAATGTAAAAATGGGCTCCTAATTTTTTTTATATAGGCAAAATTTATTAATAGTACAATAAGCGGGTCATTATTATAAAATAACTAAAAAAATGATAATACAATATATAATTTTATGTAATTTATGTAGTTATATGAAATTTTCAGACTAAAAATATAGATTTAATCAAATGGTCTCAATTGCTTAATGGATTAAATTTGTAATAGCCAAGAAAAGAGAAAAAACAAAAAAAAAGCCACTTAACAAAACAAAACATGGGTAAATAAAATACAAAGAAAATGAAGCTACTTTTAAAAAAAAAAAAACCAACGGATCTAAATAAAAATGAGTAGGATAGTAATTAATAAAAAACCAGAAAATATGCATACGACCGGATTTGAACTGATATCACTTTAATAAAGGAAAGGGTTTAAGTCATTTTTAGTCATTTAACTTTTGGTTTTGTGTTCATTTGGTTACTTAACTCTTTTTAAGTTTTAAAAGGTCATCAAACTTTTGACTTTGTGTTCATTTAGTCACTTAACTTTTGGTTTGGTCACTTAACTTTTAAATTTGTGCTCATTTAGTCACCTAACTTTTAAAATTGTGCTCATTTAGTAACTAAACTTTTGAAAAAATTTAAAAGTTTAGTGACTAAATGAGCACAATTTTAAAAGTTAGGTGACTAAATCTGGCCAAACCAAAAGTTAAGTGACTAAATGAGCACAAAACCAAAAGTTTGATAACCTTTTAAAACTTAAAAAGAGTTAAGTGACCAAATGAGCACAAAATCAAAAGTTAAGTAACCAAAAATGACCTAAACCCTAAAAGAAACGCCTCCTTACCATCTAATCTACAAGCTGTTTTTTGAAAGATTTACGAAAGTTAATATATATTAATATATTTACTAGTTATTTTAGTTAAAACTTGGGCCCTCTTCTTTTCGGGGCCCTGTACGGTCGCACACCCCAAACACCCTCAGGGTCGGGCCTGATTCACAATCATATTCTCAACTTAAAACTTACATTTTAAGACTTTAATACACAATTTAATAAAGCAGTTTAGGAGTCTTATTCACAATACTTCCAACTTAAAAACGTACTTGATTTTGTTGAAGCATTTCATAAATATCTCGTGTGCACCATGCAAATTCACACTTTAATAAAACATTGTAGGATTCTCATTCACAGTTTATTAAAACAGTCCATGACTCTCATTCATAGTATTTACAACTTAAAAACATATTAATTTACTCATTCACAGTTAAAACTTACTTTAACTGAACTAAACAATAATTGAAACATTAAAACATCACAATTTACAGCTTAAAAAAATATAAAATTCACATTATTTGAGAAAATACTAACATAGTAACACACATTCTAAATTCACTTCACAACATAAGATTCATAAAATATAAAGCATGAATACCAATTTGATGTAAATTTTATAACAAATAAGAAAAGAAACATGGATTCACCACTTAATAGCTAGAAAAAACTATGATTAACAAAAGTAAACGAAAAATAAGAGATTAAAAGATCAAAATCACAACTTAATGGAAGAAAAACAATCAAAGCAATAATCCACATACCTGATGCATAGATCTGATGTGTTTCAGCGAAAATTAGAGAGAGGGAGAGAGAGAGAGAGAGAGAGAGAGAGAGAGAGAGAGATGAAGACGGGTTGACGGTCTTTCACTGGAGCGACAAGGATGGTATGGTTGACAGAGGTTCTATATTTAGTCACTCAATCTCACTAAAACATGTAGATCTTAAGTCGTAAATAGTAGATATAAAGGTAAAAATCATAGATCTTTTACCAAATATTGTAGATCTATTGTCGAAGATCATATATCTAGACCATGCTACTTCTGATCTAAGATCCTCGTTGAACACGTCGCATGTCTACGGTTCCACCAAGAGTAAATAGTAGATCTAAAGGCGAAATGCGTAGATCAGACACCAGAAATCGTAGATTTATCGTCAGAGATTGTAGATCAGGACCTGAATACTTCAGATCTAAGATCCTTCTTGATAATGTCGCTTGTCTAGGTTTCCGCTTTGGGTTTTAGAACAAGAGACAGTTAAGGGAACAATGGGGAAGGTAAAGACAACGGTATATCGTGACAGTGGTGGCTAAGGAACATCAGTTTTGTCCGATTTGTTGTAAAAACAGTGGTATTTCTCCGATCATCGAAGGTTGCGACAGAGGAAGAGAGGTGGCGGTGGTATGGCCACCATTGGTGGTGGTGGAGCTGCCGTCAGGAGTTGTGCACGTGGCGGTGTTCATCACATTTGGTAGAAGAAGATGGGATAATCTTTTTCTTGTTAGACTATCTAAAGAGAGTTATGATCAAATCTTACCTGGAATAGATTAAAATATGAAAGTGGGTTAAACTTTTTTAGTATTTACAATCATGCCACTCCTTTTTTTCATCCATTGATAGACAAAAATACCCTTTATGAGGTTTGAAAATATTTATTTGACAAATGATAAATATAACCTTAATTATAAGTTAAATATATTGGTTCCTGGAGTTCTTAATCTTTTTTTGGTTCTCATTTGAACTTTTACCTATATATATATATATATATATATATATATATATATATATATATATATATATATATATATATATATATATATATATCAAACACATGTATTGTAATTGATGATATGAGTATATATATAATTAATATTTATCATACAATAAAATCACAACATTCTTATCTACAGTATTCGGTTTGAATTTGGCTCCAATACCAGATGGTTTGGAGCCGATGACTTTGCACTGACACAAATAACTTGTCTTCTGCCTGCTAGTTGTGTGTCGTCTTGTTGCTATATGTTCCTCCACCGCCTCACTTATCACAAACTCATCAAAACGTTTCTTTTTCATTTGTTGAAATTTCCACTCACCGCCAACAAAAGAGGTAAAGATCATCGCATCTACCACTTTATCTCATTTTGTTTCATTTGTATACCCTTGATTTTCCTTATCCCCATCTTTCTACCCGCTTTCTGATGTTGACTTCTCCAAGACCGGCAACTCCACCACCATCAGACCGTTCCCTGTGTGTCCGATTGTTGACGACCACGTCGATTGTGCGTCTTCTTTGTCTTTTCCATTGAATCTAGAGTGGAAAGGGGAAAACATATATTTGTGTTCGTCTGTGTGAGAGAGAAGGTGAGAGCAGAAATCATGGACTTCTGGTTCCTCGATTTTACGTTTCCTCTGGTTTCATCTCGGTACGTCTGTCTCCTTGTTTATTTGATCAATTGATTTCCGTCGCTCCATATGGTTTTGTTCACACGCATGCTATGCTTTTTGTTGATTACATCCTTGAATTATCCTCTTTCCCATCAATTCCACATAACGATGGTATTAAGGCATCGACAAAAGTTAACAACCAGGTAAAAAAAACATCTAATATTTTGAATTTTGAGTGATTAATTTAAGGCTATTTTTCCTCTTCATCTTCTACTGATTTCATTTCTTTTCATCGTATCCCGATTCTCCAGCTCCCCCATCATCAATCCATCTAAAGTCAAACAGGTTTCATGGAAACCCAGGTCAGTTTGACTTAATTACTTTCAACCAGTTATTTATATGAATCTTTGAGCTTTTTCATTAATTTATAATCACTAGCTCGGTTTATTTGTTTTGGTTTCGTGATTTGATTTGTGCGGGGATTTCGTGTACGAGGGTTTTCTTACATAAGATGAATGCGATCACATGATTTCCCTTGTAAGTGGCACTTGATTTCTTTTATACACCCTATTGCAACTTTCATGTAGATATCAACGTAGCTCATATTGAAACTAATAAAGCAGAAAAAACAGTAACAATTTGTTATTGATTATTTGTTTCTTCCGATTGAGTTGTTATAGGAAAGGTTATAGATATTTGTGATCGCTATTACTCATTACAAGAACAGATAAGGGAGTATTTGTGTAACATCCCAAAAATTCCAAGAAAAGTTTAAACTTTTCAAAACGATCCATTTACAAATAAAGGTGTTTACATAATCATTGTTTCTAAAACATTATTTAAAATTAGAGTCTCCCAAGATCCGATCGATTGTAAAACCAAGGATGTGTACGGTCACGCCTTCGCCTCGCCACAATCCTTTGAAGCACCTGAAACAATAAACATAAACTGTAAGCACGAAGCTTAGTGAGTTCCCCCAAAGTACCAACACAACACATAATCATAACAATAACAGCAAACAACATGCATACAGAGCCTTCAATCTGATTGAAACACCCTGCCAGCCTACAGTCTACCTGGTACGCTCACAAAACCTACAACATGACTGGTATGCCACACTGGGCCTTCAGCCTATCTGGACCGTTCTCTGGTCCTTCGTCCTGACTGGTACGCCCCACTGGCCTTCAGTCTATTCGGGACGCCCTGGGTCTGTTGGCCTTCAGCACAAAGTAGGACCTCCTCAACCCAACCACACATACACCATGACGACACACATATATAACAGACAAGCATACAAATAATCAACCAATAACAAACAGACAAATCTTACATATCACTAAGCATAGCATCATCCTATTTACCAGGATACAGATCTAATAGATCACTATAGTACACAATCATACGATAAACCCGGATAACAATCCAAAGGGTCGGCCTTGGTGCCTTCGACCCAAAAAGTACAATGAGGAAAACTCACCTCGCAGACTGAACAGATTTGATGAGGTCTGACTCCGAATCTCAGCTCTCTAACCGATACTTGTTTCCACCAAGTGCTTAATTCCATCAAAATCCCAAAATACCCAAAATACCCAAAATACCATCAAGGTCCAACTTGGTCAAAGTCAAAGGTCAAGGTCAACAGTCCATGTTGACCCAACACGTCATGTTCCACTTGGTCACGTCGTGTTCCACCAGCATCCAAACAGTCCGGGAAACCTCAGCCAACACGCCGTGTTGACTTGCAAACATGTCGTGGTCGCCTGAGTTCCAACAACTTAATATATTCAGCTGCCTCTTCGACTCGAAGAGCTCCAAAGCTCAGATCTAGACCAAAATGTGATTAAGAAGGATAAAGTTTCCAACTTTCTCCATTGGGACTACCAAAAATGTCCAAAACCCAAACCATAAAGCTTGATAATGCAAGGGCTTAACCAATACGCACTTAATCCTTAGTGTTTGAAGTCCATCCTTTCTAGAAGTGATTGTAACACCAAAACCATCCCAAAGGTTGGTGATTTTTAGACATGCATCTCCAATGCATGTCTTGAACCTATATTAGGTCAAAATGAGGATTTATTACCTAATCTCTATGCATGGCGTCAAAACTTGACTATAGACCAGATCCAAGACACTACTAGGTCGCCTTGACCTAGAGATTCATAAAGTTGCAAACTTTATGAGATCTAACCATTTCAACATTCAAGAACAAGAAGAAAAAGGGACAAAACTCAAGATATAACAACTTTGAATGATAAAAATCGGGTCTTGGACACTTACAAAGGTCCAGAAGAGTGCCAAACTAAAGAATGGGGGCTTCCTTGTTGGATCTTTGCTTCTTTCCTCCACATTCTTCCTTTTTAGCTTCAAAAACACCAAACTAGCTCAAAAATGGGAGGGAAAGATGATTAGGGTTTCTTTCAGGGCTTAAGGGGCTGAGGGTGAACAAACCCTAGCCTCCTCATTCCTTTAAATAAGGAGCAGAAACCCGAAAGATTAGGGTTTCATTCCAGCCATCAACACGCCGTGTTCCAGGAGGCAAAACGCCATGTTTCCCATAATGAAACTTGCGACTCTTCTTTTCTGGACATGCCGTGTTGGTGCCTCCAACACGCCATGTCCAATCCTCAAAATGTGATTTATACCCAAAGTTGCTCCTCAAAATACCACTACTTGAGAAAACGTTTCTGAAAAAGAAATGATTTTCCTAAAAATTAGTAAGAGTTTTAAAGAGAAAACGAGACGGAGCAGTGTGTACAATCAGCCAGAGCCCGAACAGTGATTTCCCAAAATACCACTACTTGTTTATATTATGAGATTTTGTGAGATATTAGAGTTGCATGCTAGAGGATAGGCTAGGTATTGCAGAATTTAGAGCTAGAGTTGTCTAATTCATGATGCCTTAGCCTAGGGTATACTATTACTTGATCATATCTTCTATTTTCTCTGTGTGTGTTCTGAGTAGGGAAGAATAACAGGAATCTTTTAGAGAGAGTTGTGAGTAATCTAGGGGAGATACCTAAATGAGCATCGAGGAAGCTACTGAGAGAGTAGTTGATATCTGTGAGGGATAGAGTACTTGTGAATTAGGATCCTAGGAGGAGGACTTGGGACGACTACAGGTTGGTGTGGAAGGTAGTATTGGGCCCGTACTACTGAAAGCACCAGATCTGTACGCAGACCAAGTAAGAACCTTAGGATACCAAGGAGCATGTAGGGGTGGGTAATGGTGTGAGTGATTGAGCTAGCCTTTGATGATTTTCGTGTTTGTATTTCAGAGACACTATGGTGGTTACCCGCAACAACCCCGGGGGCAGTGGTACCAGTGACGAGGAGATCCGCAGGATCATACATGAGGAGGTGGCTGCAGCTATAAGAGAGGCTATACCAGAGATGTTCGGGTCTATCAAGACCACCCTGATTGAGATGTTTGATAAGCGATACGCTGCTGTGCTGCCACAGCCACCGCAACCCTAGCTGCTCCGAGGCCACAGGGTGGTGACTCGTTGTTGTTCCGTGAGTTCAGCAACACGAAGCCACCAGAGTTTAATGGGACGTAGGATCTGATCGCTGATATGAGATGGATCTCCGACATTGAGGGGTGTTTCTATACGTATTCATGTCCACAGCATCTGAGAGTCATGTTCGCACTGAACCAGCTTCACTTGGGAGCGAAGGACTGGTGGAAGTTTGTGACGACTGATTTTACCCCTGTAGATCATGCTGCAATGACTTGGGGGAGGTTCACCAAGTTATTCCGAGATGAGTATGTTCCCGAGTTGGAGAGGGAACGTTTGGCACAAGAGCTTTTGTCCCACAAGCAGAGGACAGAGTTAGTGACAGAGATTACGAGGATGTTTCATGAGAGGGCGCTATTTTACCTTGTGCATGTGTCCACTGAGCAGACACATGTGAGTCGGTATTTGAGCATCTTGAGAAGGGATATTCGGGAGTTCGTGGCGAACTCGTCATATCGGACATTGGTTGATCTGCAAACCAATGCCAGGAGGAGAGAGCTTGAGCTGGAGATTCAGACCAGAGAGGAGGGAGAGCAGCAGGGGAGAGATAAGAGACCGGTATAGTTGCAGCCGACGACCAAGCGGGCTAAGCCTACTGATTCGAGAACAGGAGGCCATAAGGGCCGCACTTGTAGCAAGTGCGGAAAGAGCCACGAGGGATCTTGCCGAGCAGGGACTTGCTATAAATGTGGCAAGGAGGGGCATATGGCTAGGGACTGCCCCAAGGGATTTTCGGTTTGCTTTCATTGCAACCTGACTAGCCACAAGAAGGCCGAGTGTCCTCAGCTCACTCAGGGATCAGCTCAGTCTTCTGCTCCTGTCGCTTTACGTTTTACTGATGGTCGGCCGGGGAAGGCCGAGGATCCGAGGGCTCGTGGGAGAGCATTCCAGCTGACTGCGGAGGAGGTCTGTGCAGCGCCTGATGTTGTTGTTGGTGAAGGGTTTTAGTATACTACAACATCCTATGGTGGACATACAACCCTAAATACCTTGGATCTATGTTTTCACTAATTATACATGCAAAGGAGTTTCCAAGGTATTAATCCTATAACTAGCATGCAAAAATGTAAACTACACAAGATACTAGTTAGCGTAACATACCTTTTATGTGGCTGGAAGTCTTGATGTATTTGGTGTTGCTTGAACCACTTTGGCCTTTAAGAACTTAGTGCCCCAAGTGTTGCACCTCAAATGGAATCACAACTCACCTAGGACAAATGTGACTCTTGAGAGAGAATCCCATGCACCAAAACACCTCCATGCCCTCCAAGAACATGCACAGACACACGGTGGCGGTTTTAGGTCATCATATATGTATTTATATGTGTGGTATTTCAAGGGTCATGGGTATAACCCAAATCCATACCCATGGGTTTTTATGATCCATGGTTCATGTGGCCCAACTCTTTATGTATTCATACATAAACTTGGTCCAGCATGGATCATAAGCCCAACACATATAAATATAACTAATTACCATAATTAGTCCCCATAGATTTAATTAGTCTCTTTTGATCACAAAATTAATTCCAAATTAATTCTTGATCAATACTAATTAAAACATATGATCTTATATTAATATATTTGAACTTATAATATATTAATAAATCATATATAACCTTTCTCTCAAGAGTCCATCCTAACAAATTGTCCTGGTGTTATGCAACCCAAATTGACCATGCTACTCTCGGGTCGAGTACATACCAATAATAGTTATGGTCTTAGACATCTAATCCAACAGTCTTCCACTTGGTAAGTCTATAACTATCATTGCGTATGACTCCAAGATCCCGACTAGCAATCGTAGCTCTTAAAAGCCGCTGTCGAACTCTGACCTAGTCAATGACGTGTCCATTAGATAAGGGATCATATATTCCTCCATTCTAGATATCATATGGACTGAGACATGGATTATAATCATTCTCTCTGTCCATCTGTTGTTTCCCGATTTCCGATTTATGACGACCGACTAATTGAACAAATCAAATCAGTCCAGGCCCGGCCGAGCACTTACGTTTGTCATCACTAAATCATCGAGGGGCCCACAAATATCGCTTTTATCCCTCTAAGGGTAAAAGGAATGGATAAACTTAGACTCATATGCTTTCTCTATATACGCACCAAATCACACACAAAAATGCGTTTTATAGCACCAAGTTACTAGTGCGTTTTCACATAATCAATGTGTAACCGACTTGTAGACTGCAACTCATATCTCTTGGTTTGAAGAATATAAGATATTATCGTCTCATGATCACTCGTGATAAAATCCATGAAGTGAGTCAAATGAGCGTGGGTTTAATCCAATATTGAATCTCATTCCAGGAGTACTCATGAACACTGCAGCCACTTTGTCCCAGACAAACTACATACCCATTCATGACAGTCTTGCCTCAATACCTACTTCCAAAGTATGATCGACTGTGGATGGTTTGAATAACTTAGTCATTTGGAAAAAATAACCTAGTTATTCTAGAAGTCAAAACATGTAAAGTGAAACTCAAGAATAATCGAATCCAAGATGGTCTCAGAACTTATGAAAATAAATAAAACACCTTTTATTTATCACCATATTGATTACACATTATTCATTGTATAATGTTTCGAGTTATCAACCTAATACTTGAATTAAAACAATAGTCATGCCATGCTCCAAGCATGCACACTATGTTTGTCCAAACAATAGTTATGCCATACTCCAAGTATGCACACTATGTTTGTCTATGATCCTTACTTTGTGAAATAGACCAATTGAACATGATTCCAATGATGCTCATTTCACAATCCAAATCCTTATCGTAAATGTAAGAATTCCAAATTCCTACCATTTACCGAAATCTGTTAGATTCTAAACTTATATGCATTGATCCTCTTGTAATGACTATGCACAACGTCACAAGGACTTGTCAACAGACATTACAGAGTGTTCCAATGGAGATCAATTCCATGGAAATGAAGTCTCAAATTCAAAGTACATTCCTTTGAACATCCTTCTTGCATTAAGTTTTCTAATCTTACACAGATTTAATGGATAACTTCCACCTATGGAAACATTTCCAGATTAACATTCTGACTATCACTTCTGAATAAGAGTTGCCTCCTTTCAGAATATGTCAATATGGTCCTTTCCAAAAATTTACACCATACTTCCAACTGTCCATGAGCAACCAATCTTTGCTAAACCTCAGATTGTCCTCGACAATTGCTTAATCATTTAATTCATATCCAATTCTAGACCTTTTCCCATCTTAATGCCCTAGGCATTTGGAAAATTTAGAAAGGATAAATATTACAGCACATGTAATCGATCCTACAATATTTTATTTGCCATGTTTTCATAATTCGACTATGAAGAGGGATGCCGTAATCATAATCGAATTTTGAGAACGCAATATATATAGACTTTCCTTATGTTGAACCATTCTAACATAAAATTCATATATATATATATATATATATATATATATATATATATATATATATATATATATATATATATATATATATATATATATATCCTTGACTAAAGATGATTAAAATCTCAATCTAAGCTTTTAGAATCGAAATGAAGTATAATTTCCTCTCCCTTAATTATAGAAAAACAACTTTTACCCAATTGAAACTTTTGTTTTCTATAATTAACATTGCTAACTTGCAACACTTATCATAATTGATTATGCTCCCACTAGCATAATAATTACTAGCATAACCATTATGCTCCCACTAGCTTTGACATGTACTCAGAAATCAGCTGGACTTCTAGAAATCAATACTTTATTGACTTTCTTACCAAAGTTTAGATTTCTGATATGAGATGCTTTGATAAGAGTTTATCAAAATCATACAACTTTTCTTAGATAGCTCACATGTGTGTCTAAACAATTTTTAGAACTATGAAAAGGGATGCCGTAATCATAGTCTCAATTGTTTAGACCTTTGCCATTTCTCACAAGTCCATGTTAGTGAGCCGGTTAACCACACACGCTCCACTAACGACTTGGAGAATGCAAATATCACAATTGCTATCTACTTAAAATCTACTTAGTGAAAGCGTTTCCTCACCATCAATTTCATGAATCGGAGAGAGACCTTATGACACTTAGATTTTATGGTGTATGTGTTCCTATCCATGTGAATTTGTCATAACCGCAAGAGGAGGTTA
Organism: Lactuca virosa; assembly: GCF_052849685.1. Lineage (NCBI taxonomy): Eukaryota > Viridiplantae > Streptophyta > Magnoliopsida > Asterales > Asteraceae > Lactuca > Lactuca virosa. The sequence continues at coordinate 14,294,136 of NC_136431.1, read as the reverse complement.
GTGAAAATATCCAAACTCATATGGATTAAACTTCTTTCAATCTTAACTTCTTGCCACCTGGCAGCACAAGGGCCTACCATTGCTTCCAAGTAGTTATGCAAACAACTGAGAACTCACAGAACTCACATGCATAGTCAACTTTTAACTGGAATGGGCACAAAAATAAGAATATGTCAACACGATAGGTTACAAGCCTCAAGTCGTGTACTAGTTATAAGCAATACCCTTGATTAGTTCTTGAAACTTTTCAAGATCTTTAAGACTCCCACTGACCTCTTGACATATAAGATTCTCTTGTCAAGAACCATTCCTTGACAAAACAAATATTCAAGAGTTAGTGCGGGTTCTTATCAAGATAAACACTTTACTCAATTGGTCTTAGTTGGTCTTTGTTTTATCCAAAACATCACAACTTACCAATTTCAAATGTACAAGAGTAAGAAAACATTTTACTCTACATTTGATAAGTGTTATAAACCTTCTAAGGATTATGTCACTCGAGTTACAATCTTGGAGTATGTCTCTAAGACTCAATTTTTGGAACGAAGTATGACTTATCTTTTTGATTTAACTAATTCAACAATTCACGATTCCTCTTCTTAGTCAAACAAATGCACTAAGATGTCATTAGAGAATCAATTGTTGTATGGTTTCATAACCACTAAGATAATCATAAAACAAGATACTCAAGTACTCTCCCATCTTTTTAGATTGGAGAACATTTTATCTTTCTGCCTAATTTGATTCTTCTTGTTCGTTCTGCCTTACATTGAAACTTTTCCAGTGTTTCAAAATTACACTTAAACTTGTAAGTATAACCATATTCACTAAACTTTAGTAAATCATGACGAATAGTCTTATCGATCTTTGTGGTGGACCTTGACCAGTGCACAAGAATGTGTACTTGATCCCTTAGTCCTTCACTTGACTCACATATACATGTGATCAGGGAATTAGTCTTAATTTCCCAAAGATGAAAATCCTCATTCATCATACAATACAAGTTGTATGATTCCAAGTTTCTATCCAACTGAAACTTGGGTGATGAGAATATTTCCTTATTTGGTAAATTATGACACTACCACAAACGAAAGAATCAAATTCATTTTCCAATACTGCTATCAATGGAATCATATAAACAACAATTTTTCACAAATGCCATTGTAAGGATATTTAAAATAAATAAAATTAAAACTTTATCTTTTATTTTAAAACTTGCGGAAAAACTTATCCTTACAATGCAAATGCATATGAAAACTATGTTGTTATCTATTTCTAAGCAATCTATCATAACTCTTAAGCAGCAGCTCAAAATTCTGATCACCGAACCACGCGATCGAAATCCATCTTCGCGATCAGAATCAACATATTCTTTCTTTAAGTTTCCTCTCTTTTCTTTGATTCTTAAAACATCAACATGTGACCTAGTCACATCATATAATAAGAATCTCCAAATAGGAACTTAATTGAGTTAGATAGTGGACTTTACCCGAAGTAGAGTCAAACTTTTTTACTTTACCATCCTTATGATCTTTCAGGTAAATAGGGCAGCTTCGCAACCAATGCCCCTTCCTTTGGCAATAGAGACATATGGACTCTTTGGTAATGATACATCGGACTATCTCAGACTTAGCCTTTCTCTTTACCATTTGGTCAACCGGGTTGACTATGGCCGATCCCTTTCCATTGGGAAGAGAAAGCTTTTATGGATTTCCAATGTTACCATTGTCAATGTCCATGAAAGTTTGGGACTTCGATCTTCCAATCAAATTTGCTTTACCAGTGCTCTAAATCATTGATGATTCAACATCATCAAGCAAATAGGTAAGATCATTAACGGTCATGTCATGGTTTGTCATGTAGTAGTCCTAAAGGAACTCACTATGTAACATAGAAAGTGATTGAAGAACCTAGTCAACAACTAACTTCCTCAAGACCTTGACACCCAACTCTCCCGGGTTGTTAATATGTGACTTCATCTCCAAGATGTGGGCACACATAGACTTTGCTTGCCAATAGGGCTTGAGTGACCTTGAAATTTTCAAGAACTTGTGGGTTAGGGAGAATAATTGGAGGAGGTAGAAGAAGAGAAGTATGATTTCCATGATCCAACCATGGGACATCATCTTCATTAGGAAAGTTTGTTCCAAGAGATTTGGGAAGATCATAGTTGTCTGAACCAGACATCTACAATGGGAGAAATTCAAGTTAGTTGATTTAAGTCCTTAATATAACACCCAATATGAAATATTAAGGCTAGGACCCAACACAACATTTTATAACTTGGAAGAGGAATGCCGTAATCCAAGCTATAAAATATTTGAAGGTAGGCGAATGAAGATTCCCCAATTTCCACCATGAAAAACGAAATAGGAATTAGGTTTTAATTGGTTTGAAACTCCTAGATATTTTGAGATTCATTGAACTATTCAATGACATGTTTAAATCTCGATTGTGCCCTCTCAAGTTTGTGACTGGGATGCCGAGGATCACAAACAAGGTGTGAATAATCATGCAAATTAACTTGGTACCCTTAACTTTATCACCTAATCGATGTGCCGGTTAACCACACACGCTCCACCGATCTATGATAAACATTAAGTTACCCTTTGCCACACTTATGTCACACCCCCGAACCAGACGGCGGAAACGTCCGAGGGCTCGCGTGACTTAAATTGAAATATCATCACAATGAATATATATGAAACATAACACATGCATCACCAACCATTACATAGTACAACTGGCATTGTTTACATCAAGTACAAGGTTTACATTACATGATTTCAAAATATAAGGTCTTGGATGATTACCAACTACAAAAGAAACTTTCAACACACCGGATACTTCCTTAACTAACGATTACCTGAGAATACAAGTTATTTTGAAAACGGTCAACATATATAATGTTGGTGAGTTCATAAGTGTGTTTTATGAAAAGTAGTTTATGCCATTGGTAAAACCCAGAAAATCCGATATTTTCTGTAATAAAACTTTTCTTGAAAATGTTGTGATGATCCTATAAGTATGTGCGTGAATGATTTCAAAACATGAATAAATGAGAAGTTTTGCATTATAATGTTTGAAAGTACAAGTGAGTAAGATTGATTTCCCCGGAAAACCCGATGTCTTCCGAATAAAAAGTTATGATTGTTTTTGCTTTATTGAATCGTTACATCGAATGAATATAATTTCCCTTGATTAATGATTTCCCCTGATTAATGATTTCCCCCTGATTAATGATGTCGGATTTCTACGTGAGTCGTTATAACCATGCATGATAATGACTAGTTCGTCTGTCTTGGTATTCAAATGAACAACGGAATTTGATCTTAAGACTTTGTCACCTTAGACTGGCCGAGTCTAACTGTAGCGAACAACTTAGGTGTAGGGGAGTCACCCCCATATAGATCTATACACAAACTCTCGCTCTCCCTCCAGGAGACTTTGATTACAACTACAGACTACGACCGACACTTATAGGTGTCACCCGATATTACTCACTCAATTCACATGAATTTGATTAACCTTGATTAATGATCTCATTTTATTTTACTTGAAGAGAAGGTACGCCTAACAGACGAGGAGAAGAGGATTACTAGGCCCTACTAATTTCGTATGTTATTTAAGGCTGTCGAGTATACGAAAAGCGCGTTGGCCCATTTCGCATATAATTTATTTGGACCTTACTAGTAATGCAAATGGGCCACTGAGGCCCAATAGCATGTAAAAACCATTGAGGGTCCATTAAGCATGTAATTGGGTCACAGGAGGCCTAACAACATGTATTATTTATGTTGGGCCCAAAAGCCATGTTAATGAGTCACGAAGGCCCATTAAGCATGATTAGAATCTCTCAAGCCCAACCACTTGAACGTTTACTTGTTTTATATAGAATTAATGTTGCGAGTTGTTTGATCGATGTGTCGTATAAATCATGAACTTGTTTTATAACGATTTATAGATTTGTAAAAAGAGTTATATTTTTCTATTTACAACCCATAAGTTATATAGTTTTGCATATTTTGACCAAATTATTATTATTATCAACATAGTTGACCAAAAACATTAGTTTGACCTATTCAGCCCTTTATTTTGTAAAGTTGGCAATTTTTGCCCTTTTTATAAAAAAATGACATTTTAGGTCCTTGAACCATTTTTCTTGACATCTTTGACCCAAACACTTATTTAAATAATGTTTTAAGCCCAAAAATAAATTCTTAGAAAGTTTCAACCCTTTAGTTAAAAGATTTTCATTTTAGTCCACCTTTTTCGCAATTTTTACACTTTTTACCCAAAATCCAAAATCTTTGCATTTTCAATCCTTTTCAACAAATATGATCATTTTAAACCCCAGAAATAGATTTGTTTACCTTTCTACCCACTGTTTTGAGAAATTTACCATTTCAGCCCTTTAAATTCATAATTTTCGCAACTTTGGGCCTATGGGCCGAAAAGCCCAAACTTTAGCCCAATAAGCCACAAATTTCATTTTTAGTCCTTTGAAAAACATAATGTTCATAGAAATTTCCATTTTAACCGTTTTTGGCATTTTGAACCTTGTAAAAACCGTAAATAGCAACTTTTTCCCAAACTTTTGTTTATTTGACAAAAATAGACCAATACTGAGTTTTATGTTGTAATGTGTTATTTTAAAACTTGTATGTTAGTTTATCTTGACATGTTAAGTGAAATATGAACTAGACCACATATTTTCCTTCTTGAACTATAGATCTCGAATTATCTTTCATTTTTAACATATATATATATATATATATATATATATATATATATATATCATAAAAACACAAGAAATCACACATATCATACAAATACATATAGATCTTCACATTTTACTTGCATTCTCCCCCATAAACATATGAAAACCGAAAATAGAGGGGTATGAACTCACCTTAGGTTTGTGGGTTCGGTTTTGAAGAAAAATAGAGAAGATGAGGTTGTTTTTGGCTTGAATGCTTTCTTAGAGGAAGTATTTAAGCTTTGATGGTCCTAGAAGACATGATCACGAAATAAAGCCATATGAAGGAGTGTTATTAGCTTAAAGATAGAAATAAAAACTTATGTATGACAACAACTTACCAAGAATTGGTGATGTAAGTGAAGATTCTCTTGAAGCCCTTCTAAATTTTCGAGATTCTTGAGGAAGGTAAGGAGATGTTCTTGAAGATTTAGAGAGAGTTTGAAATGTTTTGTGTGTGTGTGTTGATTCTCGGCCGAGAGTAATAGGAAGAAGAAGAGAGAGAATTGAGGTGACCATTATAGATGTATGTTGGTGTTGGAGATAGTGTCTAAGTCCATAACTATATTTGGTATGTACTTGACCCGACCCGGCATGGTCCATTTGGGTTGCACTTCACCCGAACAATTTACGGAAAATCTTTTGAGAATAGTATAAGTTATGATTTATTAATATATTATAGGTTCTAATATATTAATATAAAATCATATTATTTAATTAGTGTTGATCTATAATTAATTTAGAATTAATTTAGAGATCAAAAGTATGACTAATTAAATATGGGCTCTTGTATTTATATAGTGTGGGCTAATGCTTATTTGGAATGGGCTAGGCTTGCATGGAAAGTCCATGGATACTCCATGGAGCTTTAACCCATGGATCTCATGGAAATGAAAAGACATGGGTATTAGGGTTTACATAGATGTAACCCTAATCCACCACATTATATAAAGGAGGCTTTGGTTCTTGAAATTGCACTAGTTGATGTGTGTAAACTAAGAGGGCCGATTTCAAGAAGTTTGTGACTATTCTCTCAAGTTTCCAAGTTTGTGGTGATTTGTGACTTCCATTTGAGGCATCCACATTATTGGTGCTAGGCTCTCAAACTCCAAGCAATCAACTACTACTACAAGGTAAGTAATTCTACTAGTTTTATTTGATTCAAGTACCCCATGCCATGCTAGTTAGGATAAGAACCTTGGAAAAATAATTATTTGCATGTATCTTAGTCAAACATAGATCCAAGGTTTCTAGGGTTGCATGAACACCATAGGAGTGTTAGAATGCTGAAAACTCATCAGTGGTATCAGAGCCTGGTTTGTTTATTTGATACTTGATGCAAAAAAAAAAAAAAAAACTTGAAAATCGAAGTTTTGTTCAAAAGCTCGTATCAAAATTTCAAGTTTTGTATATGTACTTACGATTCTTGAAATTTTTGATATGAACATTCATAAACATATGAGTTTAGAAGATCATAGAAATTATGTGCTAATAATTGACTAGATTAATTCTTGATCTTTATGTGTTTTAATGGAGTCCATAACTAGTTCTTCAGTTATGGATAACCAAAAGTCACATTTATAAATAACCATTAAAAGAACACATAGGTTACAAAAAAAATGAAGAGTCTTCATTTTTAATAACCATTAAATTCATAAGTTATAAGAAATGAAAAGTTTTGAAGGTTTACAAAACTTGCCCTCAAGTTTTTGAACAAGTAAAGTCATGATTAAAACTTTAGTTCCAACCCTTATACTTTATAATATTATAAGTTAATAATATATATATATATATATATATATATATATAAGATCAAGTCGTCTTACCGCTAGTACGCCTCATTCACGAAGCCGGTCTATAAGGGGGGGTATAAGGTTGTTGCCTATAAAATGGCAACTTAATGGGTGTCCACTCTCACCCACCGCTTCCTTGATCGGTGGAGGGTCGTTAGCCGAATGGGTAGGACAAGGACTTATAAATTCTCATTAAAAGTATAATGATAATACTAAAGTAACTAAACTTTATAGAATTCCCAATCTTAGTTATTTTAGGAAAATGTGAATAAGGTGCTAATCCATGAAATTACACTTTACACTTTGTTTAAGTCGTTAGTGGAGCGTGTGTGGTTAACCGGCACACTAACTTGAACTTAACAAGGTAGGTAAAGGGTGACTTAATGTTTATCATAGTATCGATGGAGCGTGTGTGGTTAACCGGCACATCGATTGAGGGGTAATACATTAAGGGTACCAAGTAATTTGCATGGTTACTTCACACCTTGTTTTGTGATCCTCGGCATCCCAATCACAAAACTTGAAGGGCACACTCGAGATTGAAACATGCCATTGAAGAAAGTTCAATGAATCTCAAAGAATCTAGGAGTTTCTAAACCAATTAAAACCTAATTAAATATTTCGTTTTTCATGGTGGAAATTGGTGAATCGTCATTCACCTACCTTCAAATATCTTATAGCTTAGATTACGACATCCCTCTTCTAAGTTATAAAATATTGTGTTGAGTCCTAGCCTTAATATTACATTTGGGTGTTTTGTTAAGGACTATCTCTATATCTAATCTAATCTATTCCCTCTTCTCTTCAGATGTCTTCCAATAACAATGCTTCTGGCTCAAACCCTACTAGCTCCTTCTCTCTCATGAATCTTTATGGGAGAGTCATCTTTGATGGGTCCAACTTTACAGATTGGATCAGAAACATCAGGATGGTCACTCGATATGAGAACAAAGAATATGTTCTCGACAAGGAGCTGAAGGTACCCGAGCCAACTGCTACTCCTGAAGAGCTTGCTGAATTTGAGGTACATGAAAGAGAAGCTACAAAAGTGGCATGCATCATGATGGCCAACATGACAGCCGAGCTCCAAAAGTCCTATGAGGACTATTATCCTTTTGAGATGCACCAGGACTTGATGGACCGCTACCATCAAAGTGCTCGTCAAGAGCGATATGAAATAATCTCCTCCATGATAACAACCCGAATGAAGGATGGTGAACCCATCACGGGCTACATGCAGAAAATGCAAAGGTATGTGGACCGTTTCCTGAAGCTGAATGTGAACTTCCCTGAGGATTTAGCAATAGACATCATTTTGCACTCCTTGCCATCGTGTTATGATCAATTCCGCATGACATATCACATGAACAAGGAAGAAGTCACCCTCAGCAAAGTTCAAGGACTCTTGAAGACCGTCGAAAGTGGTCTAAAGGGTAAGTCGGTTGTTACTACTCCTACTCCTACTCCAACTACGGCCAATGTCTTGGCAATCGGGCATGGCAAAGGGAAGAAGAGAAAGAACCCTTCTAAGGGTACCAAGGGTAAGACCCTTGAAGGCTCCTCTTCAAGCAAAACCAAGAAAGGTTTTGTCACTCCTTCTGCTAACCCTAATGAGGCTGAATGCTTCTATTGCCATGAAAAGTCGCACTGGAAGCGAAACTGCCCAAAGTACCAGCAAGATTTGAAGGATGGGAAAGTAAAACCCAACCATGCAGTTATATATACTATATTGTCTAATAACTCACCTCATTGTAAGTCTTGGGTCCTGGATACAAGTTGTGGTATTCACATATGTTGTGATTTGCAGGGACTAAAAAGAAGTGAGAATGTGGAGCAGGGAAAGATAAACTTGATCATGGGAAACAGGAAAGCTTCACCTGTCACCAAGATAGGAGTTTATTCCTTAGTGCTAAATAGTGGGTTTACATTAGATTTGAATAAATGTTATTATTCGCCAGAAATGGCAAGAAATGTTATTTCCTTTCATGCATTGTATAAACAAGGTTTTACCTTTTATTTTGATAATAATAATGGTAGTATTGATGCTTTTTTAATAATGTTCTTTATTTTAAAGCATTACCTTGTGATGGCGTGTATGAAACTGTATCTGTTGTAGATAATCTAGGAAATAATGTATTGTGTATTAACTCTTCCACTAGCTTAGATAAAGCATCCTTATGGCATTGTCGTCTTGGACGTGTAAGCAAGAAACGCATAGGCCAACTCCAAAAGGATGGAGTCTTGGAGTCATTTGACCTAAAGTCAGATGATAGTTGTGAATCTTGTTTGCTTGGTAAAATGACAAAGTCACCTTTTACTGGCACTTGTGCTAGGGGTGAAGGTTTGTTGGACCTCATACACACGGATGTGACTTTTACTGATGATTTTAGTAGATATGGATATGTCTACCTAATCAAGCATAAGTCAGAAACCTTTGAGAAATTCAAAGAGTTTAAGCAAGAAGTAGAGAATCAGTTGGGCAGGAACATTAAGATGCTTCGATCCGATCGTGGTGGTGAGTATCTTAGTACTGAGTTCCTTGACTATCTTAAGGAATGTGGGATTGTCTCACAATTGACACCTCCTAGGACACCACAGTTGAATGGTGTAGCTGAGAGGCGCAATCGGACCTTGTTGGACATGGTTCGTTCCATGATGAGTCGAGCTTCGCTACCAATCTCATTTTGGGGGTATGCCTTAGAGACTGCCGCCCATATCCTTAATCTAGTCCCTACAAAGAAGGTTGCCAAAACACCTCACGAGTTGTGGACTGGAAAAGTTCCCAATCTAGACCACATCAAGATTTGGGGTTGCGAGGCTTTCGTGAGATGCGAGACTCATGATAAGCTCGAACCCCGAAGCGAAAGGTGTATTTTCATCGGCTACCCACAGAAATCCTTTGGTTACATCTTCTACAGACCCAGTGATAATGTGGTCTTTGTAGCAAGAAGAGGATTCTTTCGAGAGAGAGAATTCATGAGCCAAGGAGACAGTGGGAGGCAAATTGACCTTGAGGAAATTCAAGAGTCAAGTGGTGAAGGAACCTCAAACCCTAGCCCTCAACCTGAGGAGAAAACTCCTGTTGAGCCGAATGAAGAATCTATACCTCTGAGGCATTCCACCAGAGTTAGGAATGCACCTGAGCATTATTATGGTTTTCATATTACTGCAGAAGGTGAGACACTTATCAGTGATAACACATTGGTAAATCTGGATGAGCCTAACAGCTACACGGAAGCCATGGCAGGCCCTGAGGCTGCTAAATGGAAAGAGGCTATGGATAGCGAGATACAGTCCATGTATGACAATCAAGTTTGGAACTTGGTTGACAATGTACCTGATCGTAAGATAGTTGGGTGCAAATGGATCTTCAAGAAGAAGACCGACATGGATGGTAATGTACATACTTATAAGGCACGACTGGTTGCAAAGGGTTATTCTCAAACTCCGGGAGTTGATTATGATGAGACCTTTTCACCAGTGGCCAAGATTAAGTCTATTAGGGTTTTGTTAGCCATTGCTGCATTTCATGATTATGAAATTTGGCAAATGGATGTCAAAACCGCTTTCCTTAATGGAAAGTTGGCTGAAGATGTTTACATGGTTCAGCCAGAGGGTTTTGTCAGTACAGAGTACCCCAGTAGAGCATGTAAGCTTGAGAAATCCATTTATGGATTAAAACAGGCACCTCGCAGATGGAATCTTTGCTTTGATGAGAAAAACAAAGAATTTGGCTTTTCAAGGAGTGAAGATGAATCTTGTGTCTATATCAAGGCTAGTGGGAGTATAGTCAGCTTCTTGGTACTGTATGTGGATGACATACTACTCATAGGAAATGACATCCCAACCCTGCAGGAAGTAAAGTCCTGGCTTGGGAAGTGTTTCGCTATGAAGGACCTTGGAGAAGCTGCCTATATCCTAGGGATAAGGATTTTGAGAAACAGGAGTAAAAGACTAATTGGACTTAGTCAAAGCACCTATGTGGACAAAGTGTTGAAAAGGTTCAACATGCATAACTCCAAGAAAGGAGAGTTACCCATCCAGAGTAACGCCAGATTGAGTAAGACACAAAGCCCTAGTACTGAGGCTGAGATTGCAGAAATGAGTCGAATACCTTATGCTTCAGCTGTAGGATCGATCATCTATGCTATGACGTGTACTCGACCTGATGTAGCCTGTGCTTTGAGCATGGTTAGCAGGTATCAGGGGAACCCTGGCAAGGCGCACTGGACTGCGGTAAAGAATATCCTCAAGTACCTACGGAGGACTAAGGACTGGGTCCTTACCCTCGGTGGCAGTGAGGACTTGAGAGTTGTAGGGTACAGTGATGCTAGCTTTCAGACTGACAGGGATAATTTCCGCCCTAAGTCGGGCTGGGTCTTTACTCTAAACGGAGGGGCAATTACTTGGAAAAGTTCCAAGCAGGAGACAGTGGCTGATTCCACTTGTGAATCAGAGTATATAGCAGCAAGCGAGGCAGCAAAGGAGGCTATATGGCTAAAGAACTTCATCGGAGACCTTGGAGTTGTACCAGCTATAAAGGAGCCAATGGAGATTTTCTGTGACAACAATAGTGCGGTTGCCTTAGCCAAGGAACCAAGAGATCATGGGAGATCCAGACACATTGACAAAAAATATCACTTCATTAGACATCGAATAGAAGAAGGAATCCTCGTGGAAAAGAGGGTATCATCGGATGAGAACCCAGCAGATCCCCTCACGAAGGGACTGACTCGGGCTAAGCATCTCCAGCATGCTCGGAGCATAGGGCTGAAGGATGATATTAGTTTTAGTAGTTAGATAATCTTGAAATTTGTAAAATGTAATTGACATTTGATGATAAATAAAAGGTGTTATTTATGAGAAAAGTGTTGCTATCTCTTGTCAATCGTTTACTATTATTTCTTTTTGCATGTTTTGACTTCCAGAATAATTATGTTATGGTTTATATCATATTATTCAAACTCTCCACAATCGGTCATATGTTGGAAGTAGATATGAATCAAGACTGTCATGGGTTGGCTTGTAGAGGTCTAAGATGTTAGAAAAAGCGGGGTTACAACACTCATGAGTGCTCATAAGTTCTGAGTATTGGATTCAACCCACGCTCACTTGTATCACTTCATGGAATTTATCTCGAGTGATCGTGAGACGGTAATATCATATAAGTCTTCAAACCTAGAGATATGATTTGTTGCCTATGAGTTGGTTATGCATTTATTGCACGAAAACGCATTGGTAACTCGATGTTATAAACCGTGCCTTTGTGTGTAGTTCAACAAGTAGTAGAGCAAACATATGAGTCGAAGTTTATCTGTTCCTTCTAGGATTAGAAGCGATATTTGGGCCCCTCGATGATTTTGTTTTGACCTATGTACCGGGCCCGGTCAGAACTAAATTGATGTGTTCAGTTAAGTTCTATGTCAAACAAATCGGAAATCGGGAAACAAATGCTGGACAATAAGCAAGACCATGTTCCATGTATTTTTTCGGCTGATATCTAGAATAGAGGATTATATGATCACTTATCTAAAATGGCGCTTCATAGTTCAACAGAGTTTAAAGAGCTACGATTGCTGATCGGTTCCTGAAGTCATACTTGCAACTATAGTTATTAGACTTATCCAAGTGGGAGACTGTTGAATATAGTGTCTAAGTCCATAACTATATTTGGTATGTACTTGACCCGACCCGGCATGGTCCATTTGGGTTGCATTTCACCCGAACAATTTATGGATAATCGTTTGAGAATAGTATAAGTTATGATTTATTAATATATTATAAGTCCTAATATATTAATATAAAATCATATTATTTAATTAGTATTGATCTATAATTAATCTAGAATTAATTTAGAGATCAAAAGTATGACTAATTAAATATGGGCTCTTGTATTTATATAGTGTGGGCTAATGCTTATTTGGAATGGGCTAGGCTTGCATGGAAAGTCCATGGATACTACATGGAGCTTTAACCCATGGATCTCATGGAAATGAAAAGACATGGGTATTAGGGTTTACATGAATGTAACCCTAATCCACCACACTATATAAAGGAGGCTTTGGTTCTTGAAATCACATGAGTTGTGCTGAGTAAAGTAAGAGGGCCGATTTCAAGAAGGTGATTACTATTCTCTCAAAGTTCCAAGTTTGTGGTGATTTGTGATTTCCATTTGAGGCATCCACACTATTGGTGCTAGGCTCTAAAACTCCAAGCAATCAACTACAACTACAAGGTAAGTAATTCTACTAGCTTTATTTGATTCAAGTTCCCCATGCCATGCTAGTTAGGATAAGAACATTGGAAAAATAATTATTTGCATGTATCATAGTCAAACATAGATCCAAGGTTTCTAGGGTTGCATGTACACCATAGGAGTGTTAGAATGCTCTGAAAACCCATCAGTGGTATCAGAGCCTGGTTTGTTTATTTGATACTTGATGCAAAAAAAAAAAAAAAACTTGAAAATCGAAGTTTTGTTCAAAAGCTCGTATCAAAATTTCAAGTTTTGTATATGTACTTACGATTCTTGAAATTTTCTATATGAACATTCATAAACATATGAGTTTAGAAGATCATAGAAATTATGTGCTAATAATTTATTAGATTAATTCTTGATCTTTATGTGTTTTAATGGAGTCCATAACTAGTTCTTAAGTTATGGATAACCAAAAGTCAAATTTATAAATAACCATTAAAAGAACACATAGGTTACAAAAAATGAAGAGTCTTCATTTTTAATAACCATTAACTCATAAGTTATGAGAAATGAAAAGTTTTGAAAGTTTACAAAACTTTCCCTCAAGTTTTGGAACATGTAAAGTCATATTAAAAACTTTAGTTCCAACCCCTAGAATTTTAAAAGTTAAAATTCAACCCTTATACTTTATAATATTATAAGTTTAATAATATTTATATATGTATAAGATCAAGTCGTCTTACCGCTAGTACGCCTCATTCACGAAGCCGGTCTATAAGGGGGGTATAAGGTTGTTGCCTATAAAATGGCAACTTAATGGGTGTCCACTCTCTCCCACCGCTTCCTTGATCGGTGGAGGGTCGTTAGCCGAACGGGTAGGATAAAGACTTATAAATTCTCATTAAAAGTATAATGATAATACTAAAGTAACTAAACTTTATTGAATTCCCAATTTTAGTTATTTTAGGAAAATGTGAATAAGGTGCTAATCCATGAAATTACACTTTACACTTTGTTTAAGTCGTTAGTGGAGCGTGTGTGGTTAACCGGCACACTAACTTGAACTTAACAAGGTAGGTAAAGGGTGACTTAATGTTTATCATAGTATCGATGGAGCGTGTGTGGTTAACCGGCACATCGATTGAGGGGTAATACATTAAGGGTACCAAGTAATTTGCATGATTACTTCACACCTTGTTTTGTGATCCTCGGCATCCCAGTCACAAAACTTGAAGGGCACACTCGAGATTGAAACATGCCATTGAAGAAAGTTCAATGAATCTCAAAGAATCTAGGAGTTTCTAAACCAATTAAAACCTAATTAAATATTTCGTTTTTCATGGTGGAAATTGGTGAATCGTCATTCACCTACCTTCAAATATCTTATAGCTTAGATTACGGCATCCCTCTTCTAAGTTATAAAATATTGTGTTGAGTCCTAGCCTTAATATTACATTTGGGTGTTTTGTTAAGGACTATCTCTATATCTAATCTAATCTATTCCCACTTCTTTTCAGATGTCTTCCAATAACAATGCTTCTGGCTCAAACCCTACTAGCTCCTTCTCTCTCATGAATCTTTGTAGGAGAGTCATCTTTGATGGGTCCAACTTTACAAATTGGATCAGAAACATCAGGATGGTCACTCGGTATGAGAACAAAGAATATGTTCTCGACAAGGAGATGAGGGTACCCGAGCCAACTGCTACTCCTGAAGAGCTTGCTGAATATGAGGTACATGAAAGAGATGCTACAAAAGTGGCATGCATCATGATGGCCACCATGACAGCCGAGCTCCAAAAGTCCTATGAGGACTATTATCCTTTTGAGATGCACCAGGACTTGATGGACCGCTACCATCAAAGTTCTCATCAAGAGCGATATGAAATAATCTCCTCCATGATAACAACCCGAATGAAGGATGGTGAACCCATCACGGGCCACATGCAGAAAATGCAAAGGTATGTGGACCGTTTACTGAAGCTGAATGTGAACTTCCCTGAGGAGTTAGCAATAGACATCATTTTGCACTCCTTGCCATCGTGTTATGATCAATTCCGCATGACATATCACATGAACAAGGAAGAAGTCACCCTCAGCAAAGTTCAAGGACTCTTGAAGACCGCCGAAAGTGGTCTAAAGGGTAAGTCGGTTGTTACTACTCCTACTCCTACTCCAACTACGGCCAGTGTCTTGGCAATCGGGCATGGCAAAGGGAAGAAGAGAAAGAACCCTTCTAAGGGTACCAAGGGTAAGACCCTTGAAGGCTCCTCTTCAAGCAAAACCAAGAAAGGTTTTGTCACTCCTTCTGCTAACCCTAATGAGGCTGAATGCTTCTATTGCCATGAAAAGTCGCACTGGAAGCGAAACTGCCCAAAGTACCAGCAAGATTTGAAGGATGGGAAAGTAAAACCCAACCATGCAGGTATATATACTATATTGTCTAATAACTCACCTCATTGTAAGTCTTGGGTCCTGGATACAGGTTGTGGTATTCACATATGTTGTGATTTGCAGGGACTAAAAAGAAGTGAGAATGTGGAGCAGGGAAAGATAAACTTGATCATGGGAAACAGGAAAGCTTCACCTGTCACCAAGATAGGAGTTTATTCCTTAGTGCTAAATAGTGGGTTTACATTAGATTTGAATAAATGTTATTATTCGCCAGAAATGGCAAGAAATGTTATTTCCTTTCATTCATTGTATAAACAAGGTTTTACCTTTTATTTTGATAATAATAATGGTAGTATTGATGCTTTTTTAATAATGTTCTTTATTTTAAAGCATTACCTTGTGATGGCGTGTATGAAACTGTATCTGTTGTAGATAATCTAGGAAATAATGTATTATGTATTAACTCTTCCACTAGCTTAGGTAAAGCATCCTTATGGCATTGTCGTCTTGGACATGTAAGCAAGAAACGCATAGGCCAACTCCAAAAGGATGGAGTCTTTGAGTCATTTGACCTAAAGTCAGATGATAGTTGTGAATCTTGTTTGCTTGGTAAAATGACAAAGTCACCTTTTACTGGCACTTGTGCTAGGGGTGAAGGTTTGTTGGACCTCATACACACGGATGTGTGTGGACCCTTCAGAACTGCCACAAGAGATGCTAATCGGTTCTATGTGACTTTTACTGATGATTTTAGTAGATATGGATATGTCTACCTAATAAAGCATAAGTCAGAAACCTTTGAGAAATTCAAAGAGTTTAAGCAAGAAGTGGAGAATCAGTTGGGCAGGAACATTAAGATGCTTCGATCCGATCGTGGTGGTGAGTATCTTAGTACTGAGTTCCTTAACTATCTTAAGGAATGTGGGATTGTCTCACAATTGACACCTCCTAGGACACCACAGTTGAATGGTGTAGCTGAGAGGCGCAATCGGACCTTGTTAGACATGGTTCGTTCCATGATGAGTCGAGCTTCGCTACCAATCTCATTTTGGGGGTATGCCTTAGAGACTGCCGCCCATATCCTTAATCTAGTCCCTACAAAGAAGGTTGCCAAAACACCTCACGAGTTGTGGACTGGAAAAGTTCCCAATCTAGACCACATCAAGATTTGGGGTTGCGAGGCTTTCGTGAGACGCGAGACTCACGATAAGCTCGAACCCCGAAGCGAAAGGTGTATTTTCATCGGCTACCCACAGAAATCCTTTGGTTACATCTTCTACAGACCCAGTGATAATGTGGTCTTTGTAGAAAGAAGAGGATTCTTTCGAGAGAGAGAATTCACGAGCCAAGGAGACAGTGGGAGGCAAATTGACCTTGAGGAAATTCAAGAGTCAAGTGGTGAAGGAACCTCAAACCCTAGCCCTCAACCTGAGGAGAAAACTCCTGTTGAGCCGACTGAAGAATCTATACCTCTGAGGCGTTCCACCAGAGTTAGGAATGCACCTGAGCATTATTATGGTTTTCATATTACTGCAGAAGGTGAGACACTTATCAGTGATAACACATTGGTAAATCTGGATGAGCCTAACAGCTACACAGAAGCCATGGCAGGCCCTGAGGCTGCTAAATGGAAAGAGGCTATGGATAGCGAGATACAGTCCATGTATGACAATCAAGTTTAGAACTTGGTTGACAATGTACCTGATCGTAAGATAGTTGGGTGCAAATGGATCTTCAAGAAGAAGACCAACATGGATGGTAATGTACACACTTATAAGGCACGACTGGTTGCAAAGGGTTATTCTCAAACTCCGGGAGTTGATTATGATGAGACCTTTTCACCAGTGGCCAAGATTAAGTCTATTAGGGTTCTGTTAGCCATTGCTGCATTTCATGATTATGAAATATGGCAAATGGATGTCAAAACCGCTTTGCTTAATGGAAAGTTGGCTGAAGATGTTTACATGGTTCAGCCAGAGGGTTTTGTCAGTACAGAGTACCCCAGTAGAGTGTGTAAGCTCGAGAAATCCATTTATGGATTAAAACAGGCACCTCGCAGATGGAATCTTTGCTTTGATGAGAAAGTCAAAGAATTTGGCTTTTCAAGGAGTGAAGATGAATCTTGTGTCTATATCAAGGCTAGTGGGAGTATAGTCAGCTTTTTGGTACTGTATGTGGATGACATACTACTCATAGTAAATGACATCCCAACCCTACAGGAAGTAAAGTCCTGGCTTGGGAAGTGTTTCGCTATGAAGGACCTTGGAGAAGCTGCCTATATCCTAGGGATAAGGATTTTGAGAAACAGGAGTAAAAGACTAATTGGACTTAGTCAAAGCACATATGTGGACAAAGTGTTGAAAAGGTTCAACATGCATAACTCCAAGAAAGGAGAGTTACCCATCCAGAGTAACGCCAGATTGAGTAAGACACAAAGCCCTAGTACTGAGGTTGAGATAGCAGAAATGAGTCGAATACCTTATGCTTCAGCTGTAGGATCGATCATGTATGCTATGACGTGTACTCGACCTGATGTAGCCTTTGGTTTGAGCATGGTTAGCAGGTATCAGGGGAACCCTGGCAAGGCACACTGGACTACGATAAAGAATATCCTCAAGTACCTACGGAGGACTAAGGACTGGGTCCTTACCCTCGGTGGCAGTGAGGACTTGAGAGTTTTAGGGTACAGTGATGCTAGCTTTCAGACTGACAAGGATAATTTCCGCTCTCAGTCGGGCTGAGTCTTTACTCTAAACGAAGGGGCAATTACTTGGAAAAGTTCCAAGCAGGAGACAGTGGCTGATTCCACTTGTGAATCAGAGTATATAGCAGCAAGCGAGGCAGCAAAGGAGGCTATATGGCTAAAGAACTTCATCGGAGACCTTGGAGTTGTACCAGCTATAAAGGAGCCAATGGAGATTTTTTGTGACAGCAATAGTGTGGTTGCCTTAGCCATGGAACTAAGAGATCATGGGAGATCCAGACACATTGACAGAAAATATCACTTCATCAAACATCGAATAGAAGAAGGAATCCTCGTGGCAAAGAGGGTATCATCGGATGAGAACCCAGCAGATCCCCTCACGAAGGGAATGACTCGGGCTAAGCATCTCCAGCATGCTCGGAGCATAGGGCTGAAGGATGATATTAGTTTTAGTAGTTAGATAATCTTGAAATTTGTAAAATGTAATTGACATTTGATGATAAATAAAAGGTGTTATTTATGAGAAAAGTGTTGCTATCTCTTGTCAATCGTTTACTATTATTTCTTTTTGCATGTTTTGACTTCCAGAATAATTATGTTATGGTTTATGTCATATTATTCAAACTCTCCACAGTCGGTCATATGTTGGAAGTAGATATGAATCAAGACTGTCATGGGTTGGCTTGTAGAGGTCTAAGATGTTAGACAAAGCGGGGCTACAACACTCATGAGTGCTCATAAGTTCTGAGTATTGGATTCAACCCACGCTCACTTGTATCACTTCATGGAATTTATCTCGAGTGATCGTGAGACACTAATATCGTATAAGTTCAAACCTAGAGATATGATTTGTTGCCAATGAGTTGGTTATGCATTGATTGCACGAAAACGCATCGGTAACTCGATGTTATAAACCGTGCCTTTGTGTGTAGTTCAACAAGTAGTAGAGCAAACATATGAGTCGAAGTTTATCTGTTCCTTCTAGGATTAGAAGCGATATCTGGGCCCCTCGATGATTTTGTTTTGACCTATGTACTGGGCCCGGTCAGAACTAAATTGATGTGTTCAGTTAAGTTCTATGTCAAACAAATCAGAAATCGGGAAACAAATGCTGGACAATAAGCAAGACCATGTTCCATGGATTTGTCCGGCTGATATCTATAATAGAGGATTATATGATCACTTATCTAAAATGGCGCTTCATAGTTCAACAGAGTTTTAAGAGCTACGATTGCTGATCGGTTTCTGAAGTCATACTTGCAACTATAGTTATTAGACTTATCCAAGTGGGAGAATGTTGGAGATAGTGTCTAAGTCCATAACTATATTTGGTATGTACTTGACCCGACCCGGCATGGTCCATTTGGGTTGCACTTCACCCGAACAATTTACGGATAATCTTTTGAGAATAGTATAAGTTATGATTTATTAATATATTATAAGTTCTAATATATTAATATAAAATCATATTATTTAATTAGTGTTGATCTATAATTAATTTAGAATTATTTTAGAGATGAAAAGTATGACTAATTAAATATGGGCTCTTGTATTTATATAGTGTGGGCTAATGCTTATTTGGAATGGGCTAGGCTTGCATGGAAAGTCCATGGATACTCCATGGAGCTTTAACCCATGGATCTCATGGAAATGAAAAGACATGGGTATTAGGGTTTACATGGATGTAACCCTAATCCACCACATTATATAAAGGAGGCTTTGGTTCTTGAAATTGCACTAGTTGATGTGTGTAAACTAAGAGGGCCGATTTCAAGAAGTTTGTGACTATTCTCTCAAGTTTCCAAGTTTGTGGTGATTTGTGACTTCCATTTGAGGCATCCACATTATTGGTGCTAGGCTCTCAAACTCCAAGCAATCAACTACTACTACAAGGTAAGTAATTCTACTAGTTTTATTTGATTCAAGTACCCCATGCCATGCTAGTTAGGATAAGAACCTTGGAAAAATAATTATTTGCATGTATCTTAGTCAAACATAGATCCAAGGTTTCTAGGGTTGCATGTACACCATAGGAGTGTTAGAATGCTGAAAACCCATCAGTTGGTCCATGCATGGAAGTATGAGGTGTAATAGGGAGGTGGCAACCTTAAAAGTCAACTCTTCCCCCTTTCTTTTGTAGTTGGGCCGAATTCTTGGGCTTAGGAGGAAGGAAGTAGTTTATCTTGGGCCATTGCTTGATTTTGTTCGAAACCATGAGCCCATTAAGTAGGTTTTCGGCCCATTGGGCTTTTAGAGGTGGTTCACGGCCCAATGTGCATAAAAGAATGGATTTGAGTCTATTAAAGTTATTTGGATTTGTTATGGCCCAATAAGGCCCATTAAGGTAAACCAATCCATTTTTAGGCCCATTATGGCCCAAAAAGTTAAGTTTTATGAAAGTGGATTGAATTTCAAGCACGACATGAATTAGGGTTTACGAGTTTACAGTAGATAATGTTTACAAGAGTACAGAATTTCCTAGCTAAAATGCTAGTTGTGACATCATCCCCCCGTTAGTGGGAATTTCGTCCCGAAATTCTTTTTGAAGCTAGATTTGAGAATGCGAGAATAAGTGAGGGTACTTTTGCTTCATCTGGTCTTCGCGTTCCCAAGTGAATTCCGGTCCACGCTTTGCGTTCCACCGAACCTTCACTATTGGAATGCGACTTTGCTTAGTACGCTTCACCTCCCTGTCCATGATTTCAACTGGTTCCTCAATGAACAGGAGATTCTCGTTGATTTCGATCTCTTCTATCGGAATGACAAGAGTTTCGTCGGATAAGCACTTCTTCAAATTGGAAACATGAAACACAGGGTGTACACTGCTGAGTTCGGCAGGTAGTTGCAGTCTATAGGCCACCGGACCGATTCGGGCAAGAATCTTGAAGGGTCCAATGTACCGTGGGTTTAGTTTTCCCCGTTTCCCAAAACGGATCACCCCTTTCCAGGGGGAGACCTTTAACAACACTCGATCCCCGACTTGAAATTCCAAAGGCTGTCGCCACTTATCGGCGTAGCTCTTTTGTCGGTCGCGTGATGCTTGAAGTCGAGCTTTGATTTTAACTATCTTCTCTGTCGTTTCGCGTATGATCTCTGGTCTTGTCAATGCATTGCTTGGTGTCTGCCCTCTTGCCAGTTGAGCGTCGCCTACCTCTGTCCAACACAACGGTGATCTACATTTACGACCATATAATGCTTCGAAAGGAGCAACTTTGATGCTTGTATGATAACTGTTGTTGTATGAAAACTCAATTAAAGGTAAGTGGGTATCCCACGACCTTCCAAAGTCTATCACACATGCTCGAAGCATATCCTCAAGCGTTTGAATGGTTCGCTCACTTTGACCATCCGTCTGGGGGTGGTAAGCAGTGCTCATGTCGAGTTGTGTCCCCATAGCCTTCTGTAGCGATTGCCAAAAGCGTGAAGTGAACCTACTATCTCGATCTGAGATGATAGATATTGGTACTCCATGGAGTCTCACAATTTCCTTGATGTAGATTCTTGTTAGTCGCTCCATCTTGTATCTCTCCTTTATTGGCAGGAAATGAGCGGATTTTGTCAACCTGTCGACTATCACCCATATGGTATCCAATCCATCTGTTGTCTTGGGTAATTTGGTCACAAAGTCCATAGTAATCCTTTCCCATTTCCACTCGGGTATTACCGACTGTTGTAATAGTCCCGAGGGCTTTTGATACTCTACCTTCACTTTAGCACAAGTGAGGCATTTGCTAATGTAAGTGGCAATCTCTGCCTTCATGTTAGGCCACCAATAACATTTCTTGACATCTAGGTACATTTTATCTGACCCTGGATGGATGGAGTATCGTGTCTTATGAGCTTCATTCATGACTACTTCTCTGAATCCTCCAAGTTTAGGGACCCAAATTCGGTTCATGAAATAATATGTTCCATCCTCCTTGACTTCGAAGTTCTTTTCCATCCCACGTAACGCTTCACTCGTTCTGTTTTCTGTCTTCATGGCGTCGAATTGGGCTGCTTTGATTTGTGAGGACAGATGGGATTGGATGGTTATTGAAAGAGTCTTCACACGACGATTGGAGTATTCTTTCCGACTCAAGGCATCAGCTACCACGTTAGCCTTGCCTGGGTGGTACTTGATTTCGCACTCATAATCATTTAGCAACTCAACCCATCTTCGCTGCCTCATGTTTAACTCCTTTTGATTTAAAATGTGCTGGAGACTCTTGTGGTCGGTGAAAATGGTGCACTAGGTACCATAAAGGTAGTGCCTCCAAAATTTGAAGGCGAAGACCATAGCTCCTAATTCGAGATCATGGGTGGTATAATTCACCTCATGTGTTTTTAGTTGTCGGGATGCATAAGCTATCACCTTACCACGCTTCATGAGTACACAGCCTAAACCCTAATTCAAAGCATCGCAGTAAACTACAAAGTCCTCTGTTCCATCTGGTAGTGATAATACTGGTGCACTACAGAGAGCTCGCTTCAGAGTTCGGAAAGCAACCTCCTGCTTTTCTGTCCATTAAAATGGTACACCCTTCTGTGTAAGCATGGTAAGTGGCTTGGCTGTTTTGGAGAAGTTCTGAATGAATCTCCTGTAATAGCCTGCGAGACCCAAAAATTGATGAATTTCTGTGGGTGTCGCTGGGACTGCCCATCCTTCAATGGCTTTGATCTTAGAACGGTGCACATGTATCCCTTCTTGGCTGACAACATGACCTAAAAAGTTTGCGCTACGGAGCCAGAACTCGCATTTAGAGAGTTTTGCGTATAACTTTTCAATTCGTAGGGTTTACAAGATTTGCCGGAGGTGTCGGCCATGCTCCTCTTCGCTTCGAGAATAGACTACAATATCGTCGATGAAAACGATGACAAAGTTGTCGAGGAATGGTCGGCAGACTCGATTCATTAGGTCCATGAATGCGGCAGGGGCATTCGTTAGACCGAAGGGCATTACAACGAATTCGTAATGTCCATAGCGGGTTCGGAAAGTGGTTTTGGGGATATCCTCTTCCCGGACCTTGAGCTGGTGGTAGTCGGACCGTATATCTATCTTAGAGAAGTAATTTGCTCCCTGGAGCTGGTCGAACAGGTCGTCGATTCGTGGAACTGGGTAGCGATTCTTGATAGTGAGCTTATTCAGCTCTCTATAATCGATACACATCCTAAAGGATCCGTCCTTCTTCTTAACAAAAAGGACTGGAGCTCCCCAGGGTGAGAAGCTAGGTCGGATGAATCCTTTACTCAAGAGCTCGCTGAGTTGGATTGACAGTTCTTGCATCTCCGCAGGAGCCAACCTATAGGGTGATTTGGCCATTGGCGTAGCTCCCAGTACCAGGTCAATTCGGAACTCGACTTGTCTTTCTGGGGGTATCCCCGGAAGATCTTCGGGAAAGACGTCCGGGAAGTCGCAAGCCACAGGGATGTCTCGAATATTGACCTCTTCCTTGGACTTATCCACTATGTGTGCCAGAAACGCCAAGTCCTTCTTTTGTAGACACTTTTGTGCCTTAATGCAAGAGATGAGACGAAGGTTCGTACTGGGTTTGTCTCCGTATATAATTAGGGTTTCGTGATTAGGGAGATGAAGGCGAACGGCCTTCTCGCGTCACAAAATTTCGGCATGATGGGGGCTCAACCAGTCCATGCCGATAATCACATCAAAACTCCTAGTAGTTACATGCATCAAGTTTATTTGAAAGGTATGCTGATTTAAAGTTAGGGTACATCCTACATAGATTTCCCCGGCTGATTCTGTTTCCCATTAGCCATTTCCACCGTAAAGGTTTCATTAAGCTTTTGGGGTTGTTGTTTTAGCAAGTGTTTGAATTTGTTACTCACAAAGCTTCGCTCTGCCCCGGTATCAAACAGGATGCCTGCATAAGAGTGGTTAAGGAGAAACGTACCGGTGACGACAACGGGATCCTGAACCGCTTCTCCTTGCCCCATAGTCAGCACTCTTCTTGCTGCTCCTATCTCCTGGGTGTTCGCATTGGGAAAATTTCGTCTGAAATGTCCAGTTTTACCGCACCCATAACAGGTATAACTGGCTCCGTCCTTGGTGTTGTTGTTGTTGTTGTTGTTGTTGTTATTGTTGTTGTGCATCTGGTTTTGTGGAAAACTGGGCCTTACAATATTTTGTTGTATGGCCCTTCCGGTTGCATCTTGTGCACATCATCTCTCTGCATTCCCCGAGGTGATGGTAGTTACACTTGTTACACTTGGGAAGATTCCCTGTGTACTGCTTTGGAGTATTCGGCGTGGATGAGGCTGGAGCATGTGGTGCTGGGGTAGCTTGGGTTGCTGCGTGAACAGTCACTGTCTGTTGCTTCTTAGATGACTCTGAGTTCTGTTTACCTCTTCTCTTGTTACTCTTTCCTTTCTTTTTCTCTTCTTCCTTCTTAACATCCGCTTCCACGATCTTAACACTCTTCTTGTTGCCATGATCATACAGTTTCTTGGCCAATCTTTTGGCGCTATCAAACGTCTCAGGGTTTGCCGCAATGACATTCCCTTGGATAGGTGCAGTCAATCCCCAGATGAACCTCTCAATCTTTTTCCCTTCTGAGGTGATCATACTCGGACACAAAAGGGATAGCTCGCTAAACTTGGATATGTATGCTTCGATGTTGGAGTTCTGAACTGTCAGGTTCCACAATTCTTGTTCCATCTTTTGTATCTCACCTCTAGGACAGTACTCTGCCAACATCATTTCCTTCAGTTCTTCCCAGGGCATCGCGTTTGCCACTAGAAGGGTCATGGCTTCAATGTGACCATTCCACCATGAAAGAGCTTGATCAACAAAGGTACATGCTGCGAACTTGACCTTGCACCCATCTGGACACCCGTAAATTTCAAAGACGGATTCGATTTTCTCAATCCACCTCTTTAGGGTTATGACGCCTCCCGTTCCATTAAAGGTTCGTGGCTTAGCGTTGGTGAAGTCTTTGTAAGAGCATGTTCTGGTAGGTCCTTGATTTATTCCGTTGTTTGAACTTCAAGCTCCTTGCCCGTTTCCTCCGCCATTGTTCCCCTGGTGGATTTGCGCTATGGCTGCTGTGACTGCAGCAGATACAACGGCTTGAAACGCGGCTGAGTTGACTTCCGGTGGTGTCGGTGGTTGGTTATTTCCGCGGTTTGGTCTCTAAGGCATCTTGCTGTTACGGAACAGAAAGATGTTGAGTATGTATTGTTTTTAAGTTGAGAATTTCGTGAATCGATTTTCGTATCTAATTGTTCCCATGAGTTCACACCAAACAATGATAGTATAAAACGCATAGCAGGTCACAACATCACTATAAAACACATAATATTTTTCACTAATAATATCCGTACTTTGATACATGAAAATTTGCTCGAAAGAGCATACATAGAGGTACAAAGTTCGACAGCATAACGACTCTATGAGTAGTGTAATCACTTAAACATGGAGTCGGTAGTACATAATATAGCGAACATAGAGAACATAGCACTAGTAGGGTAAAGTTGGTCCTAACACACTAAGAAGTGCCCAAGGGTGGTAGTGAGATCATATGCCGAAGTGTTGTGCCAACAACTGGGCCATCTCAGTCATTTCTCCAATGACTTCATCTCTTTCCTTTTCTGCCTGCACCGCTCGTGCTTCCATGGCGAATAGCTGTTGTCGTAGTGCGGCAGCCTCAGCCTCCGGAGAACGATTCTCTCTTACAGGATTTCCTGGTGGGGTGGGGTGGTTCTGTGGTGTCTCGACAGTAGGTGGTACGGAGGCTTCGTCTGTGCCTCCTTCTTCCTCCATATCGTCATCGGTCCCATCAAACTCATAGTCTGTGTCTGTGTACTCGTCAGGTCCAACGCCGTGAGCTCTCCCGTGCTCTTCCCCCATGTCGTCCTCAATCATCCCATGGGCCACCAAGACCTGATGAAACTGGATGCCCTGATGCTCCTCTTCCATGGTGACTGTGAGGGGGAACACGTAAGGAGGTATATAAGCTATTATTAATCCTAAAATATTTTTAGTTGTTATAAAATTTTGGTTGATGCGTTCTTCTTGTTTAACAATAGGGTATGCCTTGGGTTTACTGACCATCGCGATCGTTCAATGGCATGTGATAGTTGTATTACGAAGAAATGTAGTTGATCAGGCCACATTCATCCCTAATACAACTGCGAACAGTCCTGGCTTAACCGGGATGTCAGGTTCTCCCAATCGTTTTATTCGATTTGTTATTGTGTTCATTTTTCTAAGTCGCACAAATAAGAGTGTTTATTGGTATATTTTATTTGTTTTGTTCAGAGTTATTTAGTCCCTCTTTGGGTTTATAGTTGCATATCAATGTGTGGTTAGATATGCTAGTTCACTATAAACAGAGCTGTGATACCAACCTGTCACACCCCCGAACCAGACGGTGGAAACGTCCGAGGGCTCGCATGACTTAAATTGAAATATCATCACAATGAATATATATGAAACATAACACATGCATCACCAACCATTACATAGTACAACTGGCATTGTTTACATCAAGTACAAGGTTTACATTACATGATTTCAAAATATAAGGTCTTGGATGATTAGCAACTACAAAAGAAACTTTCAGCACACCGGATACTTCCTTGACTAACGATTACCTGAGAATACAAGTTATTTTGAAAACGGTCAACATATATAATGTTGGTGAGTTCATAAGTGTGTTTAATGAAAAGTAGTTTATGCCATTGGTAAAACCCAGAAAATCCGATATTTTCTATAATAAAACTTTTCTTGAAAATGTTGTGATGATCCTATAAATATGTGCGTGAATGATTTCAAAACATGAATAAATGAGAAGTTTTGCATTATAATGTTTGAAAGTACAAGTGAGTAAGATTGATTTCCCCGGAAAACCCGATGTCTTCCGAATAAAAAGTTATGATTGTTTTTGCTTTATTGAATCGTTACATCGAATGAATATAATTTCCCTTGATTAATGATTTCCCCTGATTAATGATTTCCTCCTGATTAATGATGTCGGATTTCTACGTGAGTCGTTATAACCATGCATGATAATGACTAGTTCGTCTGTTTTGGTATTCAAATGAACACCGAAATTTGATCTTAAGACTTTGTCACCCTAGACTGGCCGAGTCTAACTGTAGCGAACAACTTAGGTGTGGGGGAGTCACCCCCGTATAGATCTATACACAAACTCTCGCTCTCCCTCCAGGAGACTTTGATTACAACTACAGACTACGACCGACACTTATAGGTGTCACCCGATATTACTCACTCAATCCACATGAATTTGATTAACCTTGATTAATGATCTCATTTTATTTTACTTGAAGAGAAGGTACGCCTAACAGACGAGGAGAAGAGGACTACTAGGCCCTACTAATTTCGTATGTTATTTAAGGCTGTCGAGTATACGAAAAGCGCGTTGGCCCATTTCGCATATAATTTATTTGGACCTTACTAGTAATGCAAATGGGCCACTGAGGCCCAATAGCATGTAAAAACCATTGAGGGTCCATTAAGCATGTAATTGGGTCACAGGAGGCCCAACAACATGTATTATTTATGTTGGGTCCAAAAGCCATGTTAATGAGTCACGAAGGCCCATTAAGCATGATTAGAATCTCTCAAGCCCAACCACTTGAACGTTTACTTGTTTTATATAGAATTAATGTTGCGAGTTGTTTGATCGATGTCTCGTATAAATCATGAACTTGTTTTATAACGATTTATAGATTTGTAAAAATAGTTATATTTTTCTATTTACAACCCAAAAGTTATATAGTTTTGCATATTTTGACCAAATTATTATTATTATCAACATAGTTGACCAAAAACATTAGTTTGACCTATTCAGCCCCTTATTTTGTAAAGTTGGAAATTTTTGCCCTTTTTATAAAAAAATGACATTTTAGGTCCTTGAACCATTTTTCTTGACATCTTTGACCCAAACACTTATTTAAATAATGTTTTAAGCCCAAAAATAAATTCTTAGAAAGTTTCAACCCTTTAGTTAAAAGATTTGCATTTTAGTCCACCTTTTTCGCAATTTTTACACTTTTTACCCAAAATCCAAAATCTTTGCATTTTCAATCCTTTTCAAGAAATATGATCATGTTAAACCCCAGAAATAGATTTGTTTACCTTTCTACCCACTGTTTTGAGAAATTTACCATTTCAGCCCTTTAAATCGATAATTTTCGCAACTTTGGGCCTATGGGCCGAAAAGCCCAAAATTTAGCCCAATGAGCCACAAATTTCATTTTTAGTCCTTTGAAAAACATAATGTTCATAGAAATTTCCATTTTAACAGTTTTTGGCATTTTGAACCTTGTAAAAACCGTAAATAGCAACTTTTTCCCAAACTTTTGTTTATTTGACAAAAATAGACCAATAATGAGTTTTATGTTGTAGTGTGTTATTTTAAAACTTGTATGTTAGTTTATCTTGACATGTTAAGTGAAATATGAACTAGACCACATATTTTCCTTCTTGAACTATAGATCTCGAATTATCTTTCATTTTTAACATATATATATATATATATATATATATATATATATATCATAAAAACACAAGAAATCACACATATCATACAAATACATATAGATCTTCACATTTTACTTGCATTCTCCCCCATAAAACATATGAAAACCGAAAATAGAGGGGTATGAACTCACCTTAGGTTTGTGGGTTCGGTTTTGAAGAAAAATAGAGAAGATGAGGTTGTTTTTGGCTTGAATGCTTTCTTAGAGGAAGTATTTAAGCTTTGATGGTCCTAGAAGACATGATCACGAAATGAAGCCATATGAAGGAGTGTTATTAGCTTAAAGATAGAAATAAAAACTTATGTATGACAACAACTTACCAAGAATTGGTGATGTAAGTGAAGATTCTCTTGAAGCCCTTCTAAATTTTCGAGATTCTTGAGGAAGGTAAGGAGATGTTCTTGAAGATTTAGAGAGAGTTTGAAATGTTTTGTGTGTGTGTGTTGATTCTCGGTCGAGAGTAATAGGAAGAAGAAGAGAGAGAGTTGAGGTGACCATTATAGATGCATGTTGGTCCATGCATGGAAGTATGAGGTGTAATAGTGAGGTGGCAACCTTAAAAGTCAACTCTTCCCCCTTTCTTTTGTAGTTAGGCCGAATTCTTGGGCTTAGGAGGAAGGAAGTAGTTTATCTTGGGCCATTGCTTGATTTTGTTCGAAACCATGAACCCATTAAGTAGGTTTTCGGCCCATTGGGCTTTTAGAGGTGGTTCACGGCCCAATGTGCATAAAAGAATGGATTTGAGTCTATTAAAGTTATTTGGATTTGTTATGGCCCAATAAGGCCCATTAAGGTAAACCAATCCTTTTTTAGGCCCATTATGGCCCAAAAAGTTAAGTTTTATGAAATTGGGTTGAATTTCAAGCACGACATGAATTAGGGTTTACGAGTTTACAGTAGATAATGTTTACAAGAGTACATAATTTCCTAGCTAAAATGCTAGTTGTGACAACTTACTAGTCTAGGTTAGTGTGCCGGTTAACCACACACGCTCCACTAACGACTTGATAAGGTACAAAGTGCAATTTCATGGGTTAGCACCAAATTCACATTTTCCCAAAGTAACTAAGATTGGGAATTTAATAAGTGTTTAGTTACTTAGTATTTATCATTATACTTTTAATGAAGGGAGAATTAATGTCCTGTCAAACCCGTTTGGCTAACGACCCTCCACCGGTCAAGGAAGCGGTGGGTGAGAGTGGACACCCATTAAACTGTCATTTTATAGGCAGTAACCTTATACCCCCTTATAGACTAGCTTCGTGAATGAGGCCTACTAACGGTAAGACTGACATACTCTTATACATATATATATATATATAAATATTAAACCTACAATATTATAATAGTATAAGGGTTAAATTTTAACTTTTATAATTCTAAGGATTTACTTGGAATTAAAGTATTCATGGGGGGGGGGGGAACTTTACAAATTCCAAAACTTGAGGGTAGGTTTTGAACAATTCAAAAACCTTTGATTTCCATAACTTATGAGTTTAAAGTAGTTTAAAGGAAAAACTCTTCAAGTTCCATAACTTGAGGACAAGTTATGGAAGACTTTAAAACATTTAAAAAAGTGAGACTCTTCATTTTCATAACTTATGGAAATATTATGAGTTTTAAAAATCATAAATGTGACTTTTCATATAATTTGAGGACAAATTACAAAAACACATATTATGAACAACTTTTAGATCAAATTGGATCGAAAACAAATTATCACATAATTTTTCTATTAATCTAAACTAACTCATAAGAACAAGATAATTCAAATCAGCAATCTTCAAGAAATTAGCATGAACATATAAACTAATACAAATCTTGAAATTATGACAATTATCTTTGATATTGGATTAGCATGAACATTACCACATCAAAAACAGGTTTATAAGTTCAAAAACATCTTAGGGTAATGTTCCTAGTCCAATTTCAGCCAAAAAACTCGAAAAATATGCTGTTAGGGGGTCCAACTCGCCGAGTGCAAGAACAAACTCGACGGGTTGGATGAGTTTGTTCATGGACTCGTTGAGTCCCTCAATGGACTCGTCGATTTCCCTGTCCAGACAGCAAAAAACTTCGATTTTCAGCCATATGCATCAAGTATAATTGAAAACAAGCCTTGGCTCTGATACCACTGAAGGGTTGTAGTATACTACAACATCCTATGGTGCACATACAACCCTAAATACCTTGAATCTATGTTTTCACTAATTATACATGCAAAGGAGTTTCCAAGGTATTAATCCTATAACTAGCATGCAAGGATGTAAACTACATAAGATACTAGTTAGTGTAACATACCTTTTATGTGGCTGAAAGTCTTGATGTATTTGGTGTTGCTTGAACCACTTTGGCCTTTAAGAACTTAGTGCCCCAAGTGTTGCACCTCAAATGGAATCACAACTCACCTAGGACGAAGGTGACTCTTGAGAGAGAATCTCATGCACCAAAACACCTCCATGCCCTCCAAGAACATGCACACACACACGGTGGCGGTTTTAGGTCATCATATATGTATTTATATGTGTGGTATTTCAAGGGTTATGGGTATAACCCAAATCCATACCCATGGGTTTTTATGATCCATGGTTCATGTGGCCCAACTCTTTATGTATTCATACATAAACTTGGTCCAACATGGATCATAAGCCCAACACATATAAATATAACTAATTAACATAATTAGTCCCCATAGATTTAATTAGTCTCTTTTGATCACTAAATTAATTCAAAATTAATTCTTGATCAATACTAATTAAAACATATGATCTTATATTAATATATTAGAACTTATAATATATTAATAAATCATATATAACCTTTCTCTCAAGAGTCCATCCTAACAAATTGTCCTGGTATTATGCAACCCAAATGGACCATGCTACTCTCGGGTCGAGTACATACCAATAATAGTTATGGGCTTAGACATTTAATTCAATAGTTGGTATGTATCTCCTTTATTCATGTTATTTTGATATTTGTTTATGCTTATACTATGCTGCATATAGGTACTTTTCTTGTGAGTTTTGTGCCTTCTTTGGTGTTATTCGACTCGGGTGCGATTCGATCTTTTGTGTCTTTATCCTTTAGTCGTCACATTAGTGTTGGACGTGAGGCGTTGAGTCGACCACCGAGGGTTTCTATAGCCGACGAGCATGCGGTTTTTGCCACTAATGTATTTCGGGGATGTGTATTGGAGATTTTCGATGTTGAGTTCCCGATAGATCTGGTGCCGATAGCGATGGGTGATGTCCGTATCATAGTGGGCATGGATTGGTCGAGCCGGTTTGGAGCTGTGATTGACTGTGAGCGTCAGATGGTGACCATACGAGACCCTAGTGGGGGAGTGCTTACTGTGTATGGCGAGGGGACCAGATCTGGATCAGCTTTCTGTTCTGCCGCTAGGGCGAGGCAGAGTTTACAGCAGGGGTGTATGGGCTTTCTAGCATATATGATGAATACGAGAGTTGCCACTGAGAGGTCGAGTTCTATCTCCGATGTTCCGGTTGTGTGATAGTTTTCAGATGTTTTTCCCGAGGAGTTACCGGGTGTGCCTCCCGAGAGGCAGGTGGAGTTCCGGATTGATTTGATTCCGGGAGCGGCGCCTATTGCCAAGGCACCTTGTCGCCTTGTGCCGCCCGAGATGCAGGAGTTATCCTTGCAGCTTCAGGAGCTGCTGGGGAAGGGATTTATCAGACCGAGTAGCTGACCATGGGGAGTGTCGATCCTTTTTGTCAAGAAAAAGGATGGTTCACACCGAATGTGCATTGACTACTGGGAGTTAAACAAGCTAACGGTTGTAACATACACGTTCAGTTATCGTGTAATGTAATTTTAAAAGTGAATAATATTATGAAATATTATATAATTATGAGTATTGAGTTCTAACGGATAGTTTTTACTAGAAATGAAGTAAAACTATGTTTAGAATCATCCAAAATGTTTTGGAAGTCTTATGAGATTCCGAACAAAAGGCAAATATTGAAATTTAACGAAAATATAAAATTTGAAATAAGTAAAATTTTATTATTGAAAGTTGTAAAGAATCTCGTTAGAAACTTTTAGGCGAAAACCTTATCGAAATCCGAGTTATAACGAAGAAGTTATGACCAATCGAAGATCCGCGACAAAACCGGCACGACGTCGAATGACGTAAAAAGTGAGTTTTTGATAAACTACTTTTTAGCCTTAGTAATCTAAATGAAAGTCATAGTGTTTGTTAAACCGAGAATTTTCATAAAAAGAACGCCCAAATCTGACTTCGTATGAGGAAATTATGATTTTTCTAAGTTTCAGCTTAGCAGTAGACAACTAAAAACTCGAATTTTAGATCGAGTGATTTTTAGCCAACACAACCTAAACGAGAATCGAATGTCTCGTCAATAGTAGTACAACGGTAAAAAGACAGACGAAAACGGACATCAGATGAAGAAGTTATGAATTTTTAATGGATTTTCATGTCCCGGTCTGTTAAAAAATAATAATATTAAAAATAAAGTCAATATTAGCCAACGAAGTCTAAACGAAAGTTGTAGAGTATATTCCTGCCTACGCGTGCATATAAATAACGTCAAAAACGGAGCTCGTATGCGAACATTATGGATTTTAGAAGTTTTGGGTTCAATTTCCGAGAATTTCGCATGACTGGTGTTCGGCCACGTCACCCTCGTCCGGAACCCGCCTCGTGTCCGAAGCAGCTTAGTCATCCGATGCGATGTGCAACTGAGACTCCGACGCCTGCCCGGTGACTCCTCGCTTGCGAAGCCGCCTCGCCTCCGTCCGACGCGTGTCACGCCGGTGTCCGAGCCTCGCACGAGCCACCTGCCTCCCTCGCATGCGCGCCATCTGGCCCTCTTCGCTGCTGCCGCGTGTCCACCTTCGGCCGAAGACCTCCGGACCTCACACTATAAATAGTGCCTGCGAGACCTCCCGGGTAAGTTTGGAAAATTCTCACATTTTCACTCCTAAACCCATTTTAAGCCATTCCAACTTACCCCGAAGCCCCGAGATCATACCAAACACCCGAAATACGTTCCGAAGTGCCCGAGAAGCCCGAGAAATTTATCTTTTCGGTTTTGAAGCCCAACCCTCGCAGGGCCCGGTTTTCAACGAAGAAAGGTAATTATAGTAACGAAGTGCTGCCCAAATTACTATTTTAACCCCCGGTTATTTCACGGTGAGTTCAATATATAGGAACAATTGTATGTTATGTGTTATATGTGCTATGTGCTTTTCCGTTGTTATTATTTCCGCTATTTATGATAGCAAAGTTATACCTTTGACCATGTGATCAGTGGAAGGACTTAGATTCACGGTGGTACTGGTATGTAGCCTCTGACCATGTAGAGCATGTCTCGTAAGTGAATGACTTCTATTCTATGGTATTGGCAGAAGGTTAGACAGGGCTTTCAGCCTGAAATCTACCAAAATGTTTAAATCAGAAAGTGTATGTCTTCTGTGCCATTTGGGCCGAAGCTTTATTAATGTATTTCAAGTACAAAAATTGTCATGTCTCATTGATCGTATATCTTTGAATCAAATCATTGATTGATATGGAAAGTTTGTCACATGATTCACATATGCCTTTGTTGTTTCTTGTTCCTCTTTGCTTCTGCCATATTGAAGTATATATATGGCATAACGTTATATTGTATCTATTATTGAACTCACTAAGCGTCACCGCTTACCCCTCTCAGTGTTTAACAATTGTAGGCAATAAGAATCCAGTATAGTCATATACTGTTGGAAGATTTAGAATAGTTTATACTATTACTTTTGTACTTGTGTTTACGTATGTATAAAAGCTTAAATATCCTGGGTAGTTATGTAATATACTAAAACTTAGTCGGTTGGTATCCAGTCTTATGTAATCAAATTATCAATGTAAAATATTGTTTTTATGAATATGCATTAGCATGTTTTGGAGTAACAATTGTCAAGTATGAAAGTTTAGGTCTTTCAGAAATACGAAAGTTTAGAAAGGGGTTCTTTCAACGGTCAAGAACCGTTATCCACTACCGAGGATCGACGATTTATTCGATCAGTTGCAGGTAGTGATGAGCATCGGAACCGGGTACCCGTGTTTGGAACCGGAACCGCCTCGGAACTGCCGGTTTTGGAACTGGAACCGCCTTAAGCGGTTCCGGTTCCTAAAGTTATGGAACCGCCTTAAGCGGTTCCGGTTCCGGTTCTCGTTTTTTCGAAACCGCTACCCGCTGGGTACCCGCCGGAACCGGTTTATATATATATATATATATATATATATATATATATATATATTATTTCATATACATATGTGTGTTACTTAGACCGGTTTAGAATATATTGGTCCGATTTTGTCCGTCTTTGGTCCAAATTAACTTGATTTGGATCGAACTACATTGCGGTTTTATCGACAAAAGTTAACAAAATTAATGTAACCGGGTTACCCGCTCCCGGAACCGGAACCGCCGGTTCCGGGACTGGTTCCAAACATTTAAGAACTGCCTAGAGCGGTTCCGGTT
This sequence comes from Lactuca virosa, assembly GCF_052849685.1. Classification (NCBI taxonomy): domain Eukaryota; kingdom Viridiplantae; phylum Streptophyta; class Magnoliopsida; order Asterales; family Asteraceae; genus Lactuca; species Lactuca virosa. The sequence continues at coordinate 14,259,282 of NC_136431.1, read as the reverse complement.
CCGGTTCTAACTTTCTAGGAACCGCCGGTTCCGGTTTCGGTTTCAGTTCTTGCCAAATGAGGCGGGTACCCGCCTATGCTCATCCCTAGTTGCAGGGGCATCTTGGTTTTCCAAGATTGACTTGAGATCTGGATATCATCAGATGAGAGTTTGCGAGGAGGATATCCAGAAGACATCCTTTAGGACTCGTTATGGGCACTACGAGTTTGTGGTGATGCCTTTCGGGCTCACCAACGCACCAGCAGCGTTCATGGATCTCATGAACCGGGTGTGCAGGCCCATGTTAGATAGGTCGGTGATCGTGTTCATCCATGACATTTTGGTGTACTCGAGGTCCAGAGAGCAGCATGAGGAGCATCTTCGGGAGATTCTTGGGGTATTGAGGACGGAGAGGCTTTATGCCAAATTCTCCAAGTGTGATTTCTGGTTACGAGAGGTCCAGTTCTTAGGACACCTCGTTAATCAGAATGGGATTTTGGTCGACCCGGCCAAGATTGAGGCAGTTATGCGATGGGAGGTGCCGAGGTCCCCATCCGAGATCATGAGTTTTCTTGGCTTGGCAGGCTACTACAGGAGATTTATCAGGGATTTCTCCAAGATTGCCATTCCTTTTACCAGATTGACAAGGAAGGGTATTACTTTTGCTTGGGGGCCCGAGCAGTAGGCCTCATTCGAGACTCTTCGCCAGAGATTGTGTGAAGCTCCAATGTTAGCCCTTCCCGAGGGAGTGGAGGACTTCGTAGTTTACTGTGATGCATCTATATCAGGGATGGATGATGTGTTGATGCAGAGGGGACACATGATTGCATATGCATCGAGGCAGTTGGAGCCTCACGAGACGAGGTATCCCACCCATGATTTAGAGTTGGGGGTAGTGGTATTCGCCCTCAAGATTTGGCGCCACTATCTTTATGGTGTTTGGTGCACCATATATACAGACCATAAGAGCCTAAAGTACCTTATGGATCAGCCCAACTTGAATATGAGACAGATGAGATGGTTGGATGTAGTGTAATACTACGACTGTGACATTTTGTATCACCCTGGAAAGGCTAATATGGTAGCCGACGCCCTGAGTCGCCGAGCAGTGAGTGATACGATCCGAGACGTGTGCATGAGGATGACGGTGATGACTCCAGTCTTAGATACCATCCAAGAGGCCCAGGTGGTGGCCATGAGACCAGAGAACCGTAAAAGAGAGCGGGTGATTTGGCAAATTTCTGATTTTGAGACCGATAGTGGTGGGCTTATGACCTACCATGGGCGGATCTGGGTGCCATATACGCGTGAAGCCTGATGTATTTTGATGGAGGAGTCCCATAGGTCGAGATTCTCGATCCATCCAGGAGCCGCCAAGATGTATTTGGACTTAAAAAGGGATTATTGGTGGCCCTGTATGAAGAGGGATGTGGCATGGGTAGTTGAGAGATGTTTCACATGTCGTCAGGTCAAGGCGGAGCACCAACGTCCACATGCCCTGTTGCAGCCTTTAGAGGTTCCCCAGTGGAAGTGGGAACAAATTTCCATGGATTTTATCACCAAGTTACCGAGGACCGCGCGATGTGTCGACGCGATATGGGTGATTGTAGACCGGTTGACGAAGTGTGCTCAATTTCTGGCTATCAGTGAGAGCTCTTCTGCGGAAAAGTTGGCTGAGATCTACGTACGAGAGGTGGTGGCACGGCATGGGGTGCCAACATCGATAGTGTCAGATCAGGATGTGCATTTTACTTCTAGGTTCTGGAAGAAATTTCATGAGGAGTTGGGCACCCGGTTGCATTTCAACACCGCTTACCACCCACAAACCGACAGGCAGAGCGAGCGGACGATACAGACGCTTGAGGATATGTTATGTGCATGTGTTATGGATTTCGGAGGAAGTTGGGACACTTACTTGCCCTTAGCTGAGTTTTCATACAACAACAACCATCACTCCAGTATTGGTATGCCTCCTTTTGAGCTCTTATATGGGAGGAGGTGTCGGACTCCCATCTGTTGGGGAGAGGTAGGGCAGAGAGTGATGGGGAGCACTGAGATAGTGCTCAAGACGACAGAGCAGATCCAACAGGTCAGACAGAGGTTACTGACGGCCCAGAGTCGTCAGAAGAGTTACGCCGAACGGCTTCGTTCAGAGCTGGAGTTTCAGGTCAGAGAATTTGTCCTCATAAAGGTATCCCCATGGAAAGGGGTGATCTGATTCTGGAAGCGGGGTAAGCTGGGCCCTAGATACATCGATCCTTTCAGAGTGATCGCATGAGTGGGTAAGGTAGCATATCGGTTGGAGCTGCCTGCGGAGTTGACTCAGATTCATAACACCTTCCATGTGTCCCGGCTAAGGAAGTGTGTAGCAGATGAGACGACGGTGGTTCCCTTAGAGGAAATTCAGGTTGATGAGCGACTGAACTACATAGAGAAGTCGGTAGCGATTTTGGATAGGAAGGTGAAGGTTTTGAGGAACAAAGATGTGCCTTTGGTTCAGGTTTTAGTGGCAGCATCGGAAGGGATCCGAGTGAACTTGGGAGCCAGAGTCCGAGATGCGAGAGCAGTACCCCGAGTTGTTTCTGGAGGATGACTTCGAGGGCGAAGTCTGATTCTAGTGGGGGAGAATTGTAACATCCCGAGTCCCAGGTATATATTACTTAATTAATTTCATTCATTTTGGCAGGGCAACTCGACGAGTTGGGAGCACCAACTCGCCGAGTAGAGAGTGTAATGGTCGCGGGATTTTAGAGTCTACTCGACGAGTCGGAGGACCCCGACTCGACAAGTAGGACTGTAGGAGCTGGGTGAGGAAACCCTAATTTTCAGGGTTTGTGTCCTATTTAAAGGACCTTAAGCCCTCATTTTCGCCTCCCTTATCATCCCAACCCTCTGTGAGAAACCCTAATTGTGTGTATCCATTTGTGTGTGAGAGAGAAGCTTACTTTGGGTGTTTTAGTGCATATTTGGAAGAGGAGTGAAGAGCATGAAGCCTTGGAACGAGAAGAGGCTTGTGGATCAAGTGTTTCTCTGTGCTAGCTTCAATTTGGAGGTAAAAAGCTACCACCTTGATCATGTCTTTGATAGATCTCTTTCTAGGGAGTTTTAGGGCTTTTCCCCCTTATCTTGTGGTCCTTGAGTTGCTGGAGCTTGCCATGGGGTTGAGACTCCAAATCTGGACAAAATGAGGTCCCATGAGCCCAAAGATCAAAGCTTTATCAAGCTTTGGGCAAGTTTCCATGCATGAAAACCTTTATGGAGCTTGTTTTGGCATTTTGAGCCCTAGATGCCATGCATGAACGTAAAGCTTGCAGCTTTACGTGATGATTCAGTCTTAGAAGGCTAGATCCAGAGTATGAGACCTTATTTCTGCCTGAAATCGTCTGAATAAGAAAATGGACTGAAGGGACTCGACGAGTTGGTGAGCCGACTCGACGAGTCGGTTAGGGTTTTCCCCGATGAGTTTGGACACGTTGTAACTCGGCGAGTTGACGAGACAACTCGACCAGTTAAGTTGGATTTTCACGACATTTCAGAGGAAACGAGGGAACTCGACGAGTCGCATAGATGCACTCAACGAGCTGGGTCAACATGGACTGTTGACTCGAGTGTTGACTTCTATTGACTTTAGGGTTGGTCAAGACATGGATTATGGAGACCATGGAAGGGTAAAATGGTCTTTTACCCATTCCAAGTGTTAGAGTGAGGGGTTAGCTTAATTTATATAGAGTTATGGTTATAAGTGTTAATTAGAGATGATCATGACATGTAGGCGGAGATTAGACTGTTCGAGGGGTACGAGGCATACGTGCTTACTTACGAGGTGAGTCTTCTCACTATACTTACCTGAGTGGTAATACTATGTGACCGAAGGGTCTTACTTGAGTTATTGACCGGAGGGTCTTATCTGAGTTATTGACCGGAGGTCTTAGGTGCTTATTCTGAGTTATATGATATTATGCATTTTGTCTTTGTGATTCATGCTGTATATTATCTGTGCCTTATTGAGTTAGGACTGAAGGGTCCAAACCGAGTTTGTGAGACTGGAGGGTCTTCACTGAGATATCGGACTGGAGGGTCCGACCCGCGCTGTGAGACCGGAGGGTCTTCACTGAGACACATGACCGGAGGGTCCTAATTGAGATTTAGCCATGAGAGGCTAATTATTTGTGCATGGTATTTTGGGGAACTCACTAAACTTTGTGCTTACCGTGTTATGTGATATGTGATTCAGGTACTTCTGAGGATCGCGGGAAGGTGCCGACTTGATTATACACATGAGATGAAGTTTATGATTTTGAGGATCCTGGAATTTTTCAAACAATTTATGAATTTGTGTTTTTGACAGTTTGACAATTGTGGTTTTTGGAAATGTGATATTGAGAATTATGTGGGTTTGAAAATAAAAAATTTGTTTAAAAATTTACGGCGCTACATTAGTTTTCAAAAATAACTAAAAGTTATTTTTCATTATAATTTTATTTTTAATATCTCCTGGTATTATTTTAAAGTAACAATTTTTTAGATTATATATATTGCTTTTAACTACTTATATACAGTTAACATATATTATAAACGATATATATAATTTATTTAATATTATATTTTTATTTAGTTAAAACCTATTTTTATAAATAAACAAATTCATTTGTCAATTAATTTTATTTAGTTTTCTATTTATACATAACAAGTCCAATGTTTAATTCTTAGTATGTCAAAATATCGTTAGTGTTTCGTGATTGACCTCCTACGTGAGTTACTCAGATAGTAAGGTTTATGATTTTTTTATTTATACATAATAAATAGTATGGTTTATCATTTTTTTTTTATTTATACATAACAAATAACAATTTAAATGACTCATTTTATTCATTCGAATTAATTAGATTGTAACAATTCATTCATTTTATAACTTTGCTATTATATTTTATTATACAAAACAGACCCCAAATATGCAAATAGCTTTGACAATAGACATAAGAGCAAACTGTAGAAGAAATTTTTAATAAGATATATGTATTTATATATTCATAAATATTTATATACCATTTGTTATTAAACTATTTTTACAAAGAGCTGGATACATACATTGCCATAAACAGGGACGCCCCTATGGCTATTTGTATAATAATATTAAAAAAACGTTGGCTAGAGCCACAAACTAATATTAAGATCACGTATAAACGAATCATATCTTAAGGTCACGTAGTTGTTTCATTTTTAATTTTGTTCATATCAATGGAATGTGATATGATAATGAATGCATATGTTTGACCTTCGTTTATAAGCATATATGGTTTTAGACTTCGTTGTAGGTGTTTTGTTGGTTTGGACATTAGTGATTTGTACTTTATTCATCTCTAATTGTACACTAAAAAAAACATGTGTGTATATACAGCTGTGATATTGATTATACCACCTAATAGATATGGCCTATCATACCTTCTGGCCAAACAATTTAGATATCTTTTATTTTTTTTTGTATTATTATCTTTTTGGTAAAGTAACGACAATTTTTGAATTTATTCAGCTGAGGTTTTTATTATAATACACGTGGACGATGAAAATTTATTTGGTTAGATATCACTTATCATGGTTATGGAGAAAGCTGATCGCCTCATCATAAATCTTAACCACTTTTCATTTCTTAAAAAGTTAATATTCTAAAAAATCTTATATGTTTGAATTTTCTTTTTGGACCATTTTTTACTTATTAAATTTATTTATACTTTTCATTTAAAAAACACTCATTTATACTTCTCATTTAAAAAAAACACTCATATTCTGACAATTTTTTAGTTTAAACAAAATCACATAAATGGTCCATGTGTTAGATACTGGGACTTAAGTGTAGGGAATGCGAATTAGATTGGTTGACTCTCATGAGATGAAAGTAGACAATAGATCGTAACCAAGATTCATTGGTACTTATCAAATAATAAGTATTGAACATGACCCATATCAAGATCAAATCATGGGTAACTATCATGAGAGATGTATGATAAAATGTACTATCTTCGTATCCTTAATACCTAAGACACATATTGGGACTTAAGTATAGAGAATGCTATGCTTTGATGTGGTCAGATGTTGATCTTTAAACAAACAGTTATAAATGTTATTATCATGTGTGGTATGCATTGTGCAAGAGGCTTATGCAGTCAAGATGTGATTTGTTCCTCTTATGTATTGAGAGTTATACATCTAACGCACGTTACCCAAAGTTGAACAACAAATGAAACAAGTCTCATGTTAAACATGATGTCGGTAACAAAGGAATAATTGATAAACTTAACTTATACATCAATTGAAACTTTTAGCTTCTGGGAATTGGATGTTGATGAATGGTATTCTTCGTCGTGTTTTATTGGGGGCAGTGAAATGTTGTTAGACCTTCATCACTGTCTATATCAACCTATGATAAGTTTTATGCAAGTGGGAGATTGAAAGATGTTTATATCCAATAGTCATTATAGAATGATATTTGCTAATGAAATAAGACCATATAGGATCACATCTTACAGCAAGTTACTACTAATTGATAATTTATTAACGTAATTTGATTATTAATAAATAAAATCAACACTTGTATTTAATTGGAAAATCATTATTTTATGAAAATAATATTTTACCATCATATTGTGACTTATTGTTTTTAGGAAATAATAATAAAAGAGAACATTAACTAGTTATATTCATAAGGCATGAATATATAAGTCATATACAAATTAAATGGGCACTTTGAGTAATCATCTAGTTAATATATGAAACTAGTTAGTTAGAGGTTGAGTGAAGATCACACAAACACTCCTATCAACCCCCTCCCCTAAAGTCGTAGACTTTATGGGGAGGGAAGAGTTTGCTTGTGGTCTTACTTATAACATCTAATTCATGTCATAAAATAGGTATGATTTGACTTCTTGAGGTATGGTGCTTAAGGACATATGTCTGTAACATCCCCATGATGAGGTACTTCTAATTTTGACCCTATATTTGAATAATATTGCATTTTGACCCCATGAAGTTGAAGAGATTGCAAGATTGGCCCATAGTGGCAATGTTGTCATTTTTGGACTTGAGGTTAGTACGTTGGGCGTACAATGTGTACACGGAGCGTACTAGGGCGGTCCCTAGTACGCTGGGCGTACATCTCGTACACAGGGCGTACGCGCAGGTTGTCCAAACCCTAATTTTTAGAGTTCCGGCTATATATAAACACCATTATAACTTCATGCCTCATATCCTCAGTAGCCTCCCTCTGCGAAAAATGTCTTCAAGTAACCCTAAGTGAGAAGAGTGCATTTTTGAGCCATTAGAGTGTTTTGGAGGTATTCTTGAAGAAACAAAAGGTGGTGAGAAGAACTTGGAGCTTGAAAGCACTTTGGATCTGAGATTCCCTTCTTGTTTGCAACCTCTAGGAGGTATAAAGTTTGCATCTTGATCACTCCATCTTGTAGATCTAGACATTTCACTCCTTTAAGTCACTTTTTGTTCCAAAATGGTGATTCTTGAGCATGACATGTTCTTGACCCATTAAGTCGTCCTTTCAGACCTTAGGAAGGGTTTAAGTCATAAAAATGTAGTCTTGATGGTTAGTTTTGCTCCATTCATGCTATTGAAGGTCTTAATGCATTAAGATGTTGGGTTTTTATGTATTAAGCACTTATTAGACATGCAAAGTCATAAAGTTGGAAACTTTATGACTCTTAGTGATATTTTGGTCTTTGATATGCAATCTGATGCATTAAGTCAAAGTATTAAGCTCTTAATATGAAAAGAGAAGTTTTGTGAGTACGTCGTGCGTACCTATGCGTATGCCAAGCGTACTCGGTCAACCACCCCAATCCCAGTAAAGTTAGAGTACGCCCCGCGTACACGCTCTGTGTCGACTTGGCTGAGTTGACTCGGATGGGTTGACTCAGTTAACTTGTTAGTTCTGACCAAGTTTGACCAAGGGTAAGTTAGGAAATTGTGATTATTTTATTAATGGGAAATTTTTGGACATGTAGGACTTGGGTGGAGCTGGTATTCAAGATCAGAGTATTAATCAGTTTTTCGTCAGGCTGTGAGGTGAGTTTTCCTTACTGTACTTACGGGTCGAAGGCATCAAGGTCGGACCATTAGATTGATATCCTGGTATACATTTATATGTTGAGTATAGGTTAGATATATATGATTATATGCTAGTTGCTGATATGCGAAGACCGGTAGATCTGTAGGAATACCTGTGATTTCTAACTGCATGATTATATGTCTGTTGATTATGTTTGTTATCTGTTATATGTCGATATATTGTGTTGGGTTGATGTTTTACTACTTTGTACTGTAGCCAACAAACCCAGGTCCATCCCAGATATGAGCTGAGGGCCGATTGACATGCCAGACTCATACTGAGGGCTCGGGAGCATTCTACATACGAGCTGAGGGTCGGTTGGTATGCCAGACTCGTACTGAGGACCGAGGGTATTCCAGTCCGATAACTGAGTGGACCCGATGTATATTGGCATTCTAGACTGATTACTGATTAGGCCAAGGGTAATCCAGACCGATGGTTGTGGACTCGGGGGTGTTCCAGTCCAATGACTGATCGAACCCAGCATTCTTGTTCGTTTATGATATATGTGCTATGTGGTGGTTCTTTGGGAAAACTCACTAAGCTTTGGCTTACAGTTTTTAGTTTATTGTTTCAGGTACTTCTGATGGTTGTGGGAAGGCGAAGGCGTGACCATACACATCCTCTGTTTTATGGCCTTATGATTTTAGGATACTCTGATATTGATAAACAATTTGAAAACAATGATTTTGTAAACATTTTATGAGTTTAAATTTGTTGTGATTTTTGAGTCATTACAATGTCTTAGTATATAAAGAAAAGAGATCGACAAAAACTAACTAGTTCTTCCATACTTCTTCTCTTTTTTTCTCCTCCTAAAATCCGAGATTATCTAGTGCTCTTTTCCTTCTCCCTGTAACACCTAGGATTTCATACCAAGTACACCAAAAAAAATTCATTTATCATTTAAAAGTTTACAACAATTTTGGTGTACATTAGCACTCTAGAATACAAGTAGTTATTACAAGGATCGTATTGGCCTCAAGTACAGGATCGAGCCGGGCGTCACTATTATAAACCTGGAAAACAAATCATCATAATAACATAAGCCTCACGGCTTAGTAGGCAACAACTACTATAACATAATCAGGTAAATCATATAAATCACACAATAACTTATTTTATCGCATATGTAGCAATTATTTTATATCGATTAGTGGTATTCTCATAATCAACCTCGCAATAATAATCTATTATTTATTCATAATATATCTCTCAATCAATGATCTATCTCTCATTCAATAATCTATTTTCAATCACCATCAATGTCTCGATCCATGATCTATCTTTCTCATTCTCTCTCTCTCTCTCTCTCTCTTGATCTATCTCTCTATCATAATCAATCTATCAGTTAGACTCTATATATCAATCAATAATCTATTAATAATGTATCTCAAGAACGATCTATCTTATTAAAGATATATTTAATTATACTCAAATTCTCAATCTGGTTACTCTCTCAGTTTTATGATCTCTCTCTCTCTCTCTCTCTCTCTCACTCTCAGTCATGATCTATTTCTCGGTAATAATCGACTTCTCGATTATGATCTATATCAATCAGAATCTATCTCATTAATAGTTGAACGTATTAATAATTTATCTATCAAATATACTCTATCTCTCAATTAGAATCGATCTATAAATCAAGCGTTATTCTTTTAACTATAACGAGTCCCTCAATAATGATTTATTTCCCAATACTCATCCATCTTTCAACAATAATCAATTAATTAAATCTTTATATAATTTACATACCCAATATCACATATATCATAATTATCACATATATTACAAATCAAATACAAGCAATTATTCATAAATGATCTATCTTTTTAATGTGATCTATCTCTCAATTATAATGTATCTATCAATCATATATTAATCTCTCATGGATATCAATCTTTCCAACATCAATCAATTACATATTAATAATTAATCATTTATATCAGATAATGTATATCATAGACAACACATCAATGGATGTTAAAGTAGTGTTACTCACTTAGCTAGTTAACAGACTAATTCCAGTATCAAATTCAATCCTTCGCTGCCTATCAACTCGTCATGTGGTAGCACCTAATCATTAAATAACAAGTTTTCTCAAAACTTGTCTCAATTCATTACTAGCTACCCTTAGGGACTCCTTATCACCAAACTAATCAAATCTCATTATATTAACATAATAGGCTTAACCCGTAAGACATTAGTTAAATCTCTCATAATGGGTATTACTCAAATATCAGGGTTTATAACCCTTATAGTCTCGACTAAATCTTTAATCGTAAGATTTACTCACTAATCTTACTAACATGTTTGTAACAACACCATATCACAGATACCCATAATATACTCAGCTTTATAAAATCTTATAAATAATCTAATATCGAAATTACTAATTAACAGGGTAAATATACCTTAATGGATCTCGTACTTGGCCCTGTATAACCCGAATATCGATATAACTCCTCCGGAATAATGTCCTTTATATGATTCCCAACAGCACCTCGATGGAACGCGTTTAAAGCTCTCCCAAATGACTCAAAAACACTCATATTTATACTCTAGGCTTGCTCACATCGTGAGCATACTAATCTCACACCGTGAAATGCGTCTAGACCCGGTTCTGCCACGTGTCTTGCTCTCTCGCCACGTGTTACGCTCTTTCGCCACGTGTCTTGATGACTTGTCTCATATCACGTCGTGAGACTTCTTTAGTAACATCGTGAGGAACATATCCTAACTTCATGATGGTCAAAAGTTGACCATTGACTTGACTTTCGTTGACTTTCTCAAAATAGCAACGTACTTTCATCTAAACTTCAAACGTCCATAACTTTCTCATACGAACTCCATTTTCAATGATCTTTATATCGACGGAAACCTTTCAACAAGATCTACAACATTGCTTAATTATATTTTGCTAAATATCATTTCTAAATTTAAAATAACTCCATGCTCTATCTCTCTTACTCGCTTCATATCATTTTATATCTTCTAAAATGATACCTGGTCACGAAAGACAAGTATTACACTCCATCTCTTGTAATTTGGTGCATATTTTTGATGATTAAGTTTATTCTCCTTTTAAGGTTTATTTGGTATAAAATTTTAAGGATTAAGAACAACTTATATACAAGTGAAGACTAGCATGTTTTAATGGTTTACTCTTGCTTGATGGATACCTCTATAGAGCTTCTTCTTTGGAGATTTTTGTCACACTTCATCAATTTCCAATTTCCCATGAGAATCAAAGACTTCAAAGGTTGTAATATTTTCCTTTCTATGGTTGATTTAATCTTTCAATTATTGCAAAATGTAACACCCACAGATTCGGGCTAAACACTTAAGATAATTATTATTCGTTGTGTGAGTGATAAATAGATGATTTTTATAGAAGATTATTTAGGATAAATAATCATAACCAAAGTTATAGTATATGTGAAAAGGATTATGTACATATAAATAACTCCGAAATCTGACTTCGTATAAAGAAGATATCCTTCTTCGAAATTTTACGATTAAACCGACAGACTATGTGCATTATAAAAAGGTGAATCGTAGATAGGTTGATTATTATCGTAATCAATATAAACAAAGGTTTTATTAGTCGCAAAATCAAACTATTTCATATAGAGAACATCGAAAACTGATTTCATAAGAGGAAGTTATGATTTTTCGATGTTTCAGCGCAACAGTGTGTGACCCAGAAACCAAAATTGAGATCAATCAATTGTTAGGCAAAAAAAATCTAAACGAGAGTTGAAGATCTCGTCAATACCTTTCCATAAATATAAAGACAGTCGAGAACGGACATTGTATGAGAGAGTTATGATTTTTATACGCACTTTAACAATCTAAGCCATTTAAAAATATAAATCTAAAAATAAAATGAGAAATAGCCGACAGAGTCTAAATGAACATTGTAGATCTCATAGATAACTACGTGTGGATATAAAGAACATTGAAAACGGGGCTCGAATGAACAGGTTATATTTTTTTTAAAAAACTGAAAAATGTGCGCGCGGGCGCTGGGCGCGGTGCACAACTTTTCTAGAAGCATGTGATGCAGACGAATACTGACCTGAAACATGCCGAACAGCTGATGGATTGAAGTCATAGGGAGGGCGTGTCGCGCCTGCTATGTTCCTATAAATACATGTTGATTTTGGTTCATTTCTCCTCACACCAACCCTCTAACTCTCTCTCAAATGTTTTCTCCTCTTAAGATCCGACCTTTCCCAGATTTTAAGGATATTTTAGTAGAATATTTGGAGCTCTAGGAGCTCGATGAAAAGACTTGTTCGGGTCGAGATTCTGCCCGCATAATTTCCCAGTTTTTGCTAAGTTAAGTTACACTTATATTTTTTCAACTGTAACCTATATTTATGTTCATAGTTGTTATTATGAACATATAAATAAGATTTATCAGTGATTCCAATTCATTATACCGATTGATCTACATAGGGGAGTGATGTCTAGGCTGGATTTAATGAGGTGTTTAAAGTAGGATTTCCAAACAATATACTTTGTATCCCAAACAAACCCTACCTTCGATATGATCCTACCTTGTTATTACTTACTTGATAGATCTTGATGTAGACAGACTTGGGAATCTAGGTGTCGAGTTGCATAAGGAGTTGACCATTGACATGGTCTTGAACTCGCTTGGTAGTTCATATTCGTAGTTTATCATGAACTTTAATATGAACAACCTCGATAAGACCTTGACGGAGTTGCATGGCATGCTAAAGATAGTTGAGGTGAGCATGAAGAAACCCAACAACAACTCCAACCCTACTACTCCAGTCTTGGCCATTGATTGTGGTTCTACTAAAAGGAAAAGGGTATCTCATCCCAAAAGAAAGGGAAAGGGCAAGGTCAGACAGTCTGACCAAGGCCCTGAGAGAAAGGTCCAAGCTGAGATAGCTCCTTCTACCGATCCAAGTGAGGCCATTTCCTTTTATTGCTGGTCGAAGGGACATTGGAAGCATAGTTGCCCCAAATACCTCGAGGACCAGAAGAAGGGAAAAGTCAAGGTGACTGGTACCTCAGGTATGTTTATGATATAACTCCATAACACATCTACTTCTAACTCTTGGATTTTTGCTACTGGATGTGGTAATCACATTTGCTCTGATATGCAAGGTCTAAGACAAAGTAGGAAGTTGAGGCATGGTGAGCTCAACCTGATAATGGGAAACAGGTACAAGTCAGTTGTTACAAGGATTGGGAACTATGAGCTCATGCTTGGTGGTGGTGTTTATCTTAGTTTATTAAATTGTTTCTATTCACCTGATATGGCATGAAACATTATTTCTTTTCATGCACTTTATAAGGATGGTTGTCGATTTTCATTTGATAATGATAATGGTGACTTTTTGGTTTATAAGAATGGTTGTTTTATTTTCAAAGCTAGTCCTTGTAAAGGTGTGTATGAAAGTGTTGTCTGCGTTGGTGAAATTGATAAACTATTATTGAATGTTGGTTCATCTAATAGTGATTTAGATAAATCGTGTTTGTGGCATTGTCGACTTGGCCATATAAACAAGAAGCGCATCACCAAGCTCCAATCGGATGGGATCTTGGAATCATTTGACCTCAAATCAGATGATGTATGCGAATCTTGCTTACTTGGCAAGATGACAAAGGCGCTATTCACAGGTCACTGTGAACGAGGCAAGGATTTGTTGGATCTCATCCACACAGATGTTTGTGTACCATTCAAATCTGCCACAAGACATGGAGAAAGATACTTCGTGACTTTTACTGACGATTTTAGCAGATATGAATATAGCTATCTAATCTAGCATAAGTCAGAAACCTTTGAGGTGTTCAAAGAGTTTCAAAACAAAGTAGAGAAGCAATTGGGCATAAAGATCAAGGTGCTCCGATCTTATAGGGGTGGAGAATATTTATGTCTTGAATTCTACGATCATCTTAGAAATTGTGGAATAGTTTCACAACTGTCTCCTCCCAGAACACCATAGTTGAATAGTGTGGTTGAGAGAAGAAACTGAACGCTGTTAGATATGGTTCGATCTATGATGATTCAAGCTACACTTCCGATATCTTTTTGGGGGTATGCCTTAGAGACAGTCGCCCACATCCTAAACCTCGTACCTACTTGCTAAAACACCCTCTGAGATGTGGAGTGGGATACGTCCTTCTCTAGCACGTATAAACGTTTGGGGTTGCAAGACTTTTGTTCGCCGTGAAGCAAATGATAAGCTCGAGCCCAGATCAGAGAAATGTTACTTCATTGGCTATCCATAAAAGTCCTTTGGTTACTTGTTCTACAAGCCTTCTGAGAACAAGGTGTTTGTTTCTCGAAGGGGATTCTTCCTCGAGAGGGATCTCGTTTCCAAAGAGGACAGTGGGAGCCATATTGACCTAGAAGAGCTTCAAGATTTAAGTGAAGAAGAACCTTTAGTAGACACTAGCACTCAACCTGAGGTGCAACAACCTGCTGAGGAACCTCAACCTGATGCAGAGTAGCCTGTTGAACAAAATGATATATATCCACCTCCCTTTAGCAGATCCAATAGAGTTGGTCTTCCTCCTGAGTTATATGGTTTCCATGTGAGCACAGAAGGAGACGTACTGATTAGTGATCGTACACTGGTTGAAATGGATGAGCCATCCAACTATAAGGAAGCGATGGCAGGCCCTAAGGCTACCAGGTGGAAGGAAAGCATGGAGAGGGAGATTCTTTCCATGTACGATAACCAAGTTTGGAATTTGGTTGATCCCACACCTGACACCAAAATTGTTGGGTGCAAGTGGATTTTCAAGAAGAAGACCGGCATGGATGGGAATGTGCACACGTTCAAGGCTAAGTTGGTTGCAAAAGGTTATACTCAAACTCAAGGGATTGATTATGAGGAAACCTTTTCACCAGTAGCCAAGATCAAGTCTATTAGGATATTACTTGCCATAGTACCCTTTCATGATTATGAAGTTTGGAAAATGGATATGAAAACCGCTTTCCTTAATGGAAAACTTGCAGAGGAAGTGTATATGGCACAACCTGAGGGTTTCATAGATCCAAAATATCATAATAGAGTGTGTAAGCTTGAACGGTCCATATATGGACTAAAACAAGCGTTTAGCAATTGGAACCTTTGCTTTCACGAAAAGGTCAAGGAGTTTGGGCTTTCAATAAGTGAAGGTGAGTCCTACGTATAGATCAAAGCCAAGGGGAGTATTGTAGTCTTCCTAGTGTTGTATGTGGATGACATACTCCATATAGGAAATGATATCGCGACGTTGCAAGATGTTAATGTTGGATAAGGTGTCTAAGTCCATAACTATAATTGGTATGTACTTGACCCGAGAGTAGCATGATCCATTTAGGTTGCATGTCACCATAACATTTGTAAGGATGAACTTTTGAGTATAGGCTATTTATGATTTATTAATATATTATAAGTTCTAATATATTAATATGAAATCATATTATTTAATTAGTATTGATCAAGAATTAATTTGGAATTAATTTAGTGATCAAAAGAGACTAATTAAATGTAAGGGGGTGATTTGGTAAATCAATGATTCTTATAGTGTGGACCTATGGTTATTTAGGCTGGGCTAAACCAACATGGTAGTCCATGGAGGTTTAAACCCATGGAGCCTAGGTAAGATGAAAGGTCATGCACATTAGGGTGCTAGGCTCTTAAAGGTCCAAGGAATCAAGCTACAAGAAAAGGTATGTCATCTAACTAGTTTTGTTATACAAGTACCCATGTTTTGTATGCTAGTTAGGGTAATGCTTTGGAAAATCAAATTGCATGTATAATTAGAGAAAACATAGATCCAAAGCATTTATGGTTGTATGTGCACCTTAAGGTTGTTAGGATGCTCAAAACCCATCAGTGGTATCAGAGCGTGTGTGGTTAACCGACACATCGATTAGGTGATAAATGACATCAAGTGTACCAAGTTAATTTGCATGGTTATTCACACCTTGTTTGTGATCCTCAGTATCCCAGTCACAAACCTGAAGGACGTAATCGAGATTTAAACATGCCATTGAAAAGTTCAATGAATCTCAAAGGAATCTAGGAATTTCAATCCAATTTAAACTTAATAATCTATTTCGTTTTTCATGGTGGAAATTGGTAAATCGTCATTTACCTACCTTCAAATATTTTGCAAGTTGGATTACGGCATCCCTCTTCCAAATTGTAAAATATTGTGTTGGGTCCTAGACTTAATATTTCATTTGGGTGTTATATTAAGAACTCTTGTCTAATCTAAACTTTTTCTTTCTTTCTTTTCAGATGTCTTCCAACACTGCTTCTGGCTCAAACCCTACTAGCTCCTTCTCTCTCATGAACTTGTGTGGGAGAGTAATCTTTGATGACACTAATTTCAATGACTTGATTAGGAACATCAGGATGGTCACTAACTATGAGGATAAGGAATATGTCCTAGATAAGGAGCTTAAGGAAATCGATGAGTCTTCTGCTACTCATGAGGAGATCGCTGAGTTTAGGACTCATGAGAAGGATGCCACCAAGGTGTCTTGTATCATGTTGGCCACCATGACAGCTGAACTCCAAAAGTCCTATGAGGACTTCTACCCTTTTGAGATGCACCAAGACCTGATGGAAAGATACCATCAGAGTGCTCGTCAAGAGAGATATGAAATCATCTCTTCCATGATAACAACCAAGATGAAGGATGGTGAACCCATCATGGCCCACTTGCAGAAAATGCAAAGGTTTATGGACCGTTTGCTGAAGTTGAATGTGAACTTTGATGAGGAGCTGGCTATAGACATTATTCTACACTCCTTACCTTCATGTTATGATCAGTTCCGCATGACCTATCATATGAACACGAAGGAGTCACACTTAGAAAACTTCAAGGGCTTTTGAGGACTTCTGAAACTAGTCTCAAAGGTAAATCGGTTGTTACTACTCCTACCACCGCCCCTGTTCTGGCAATCGGACAAGGGAAGGGGAAGAAGAGGAAGGCTCCCCCAAGAGCCGCAAGGGAAAGTCTCTTGATGGATCCTCTTCAAGTGGGACCAAGGCTGGTTCTGCTGCCCCCTCTACCAGTCCTAATGTCACACCCCGAAACCCATGGCGGAAACGTTCCGGGGCGGAGGACGTCATGTGTAGCATCAACACCAATGAATAACAGCAATCATAGCAACATAACCATTACAATGAATACTTAAATAAAAATGTTTACATTAGTTGGAACTTTGTCTGAAACTTTGTTTGAATTACATCTAATAGCTTTGTATAGTATAAACATAAAACTCTTATTGCTCCAGTTCCTCGAAAATCCAGCAAGTACCTGTCTACTGATTTCCTGAGAATACAAGTAGTTTGAAAAAGTATCAGCATAAAGCTGGTGAGTTCATAAGCGGTGGTTTGTAGTGAAAATCGTTGATAAGTTCGGAGAATATTTGTATAGTTTTAAGAAAATCCGATATTTTCCTTAGTGAAAATGTAGTGTTATCAGTTCTGTAATAAACCATGAATATCTGTATGTTTCCAAGAAAATCCGATATTTTCTTTAGTGAAAAGGTAGCGTTATCGATTTCGTATAAAACCATGAATGTTCGTTATGGAAAAACTGTAGTGATGTGCGAAAATACTACCTCATGTGACTAGCTAAAAATAATCATGAAGTATAAGTATTTTGTATGTGAAACCATTGCATAATCGGTTCTGTTTGAAAACCCTGGCTTTAGCCAGTATACGTAGTGTGTATCAGTTCTATTTAGTAAAAATAAAACTGTTGAAGAGTGCCAGGTTGTAAACTAAAGGTGATTTATACATATTGTGAGTCGTATAACCATGTTTGATATGACTAGAGACCTTTCCAACGTTCTTCAGGCGTCGAGTTTGTTGGGTTTTGAGCAAACTAACACTCCTAAGGTGTTCATGCAACCCTAGAAACCTTGGATCTATGTTTGTCTAAAATACATGCAAAATAATTTTCCAAGGTTCATAACCTATCTAGCATATATGGGGTACTTTTAAACATAAAAGATACTAGAAGAATTACATACCTTTGTTAGTGAGTTGATTCCTTGGGAGTTTGAGAGTCAAGCACCAATAATGTGAATGCCTCAAATGGAAATCACAAATCACCACAAACTTGGAAAACTTATGAGAGAGCACTCTAATACTCTAGAAATCGGCCACACCTTATGCACACACACATAGTCTCTTTTCAAGCACTATAAGCCTCTTTATATAGTGTAGATGATTAGGGTTATGAACCATGCAAACCCTAATAACCCATGTCTTTTCCTATTCCAAGGATCCATGGGTTAAAAGCTCCATGGATCATCCATGGACTCCCATTCAAGCTTAGCCCATTTCCTTATGAGTGTTAGCCCACACTATATAAGTACAATAGCCCATTATTTAATTAGTCACCTTATGATCACTAAATTAATTCATAATTAATTTAAGATCAATACTAATTAAATAATACAATTTCATATTAATATATTATAACTTATAATATATTAGTAGGCCGCAAATATACTCTTCTCATAATGTTATCCATATAAATAGTTCGGGTGAAGTGCAACCCAAATGGACCATGCCGGGTCGGGTCAAGTATATACCAAATAAGTTATGGACTTAGACACCTTATCCAACAGTCTCCCACTTGGATAAGTCTGATAACTGTATTTTCCTATATAGCTTCAGTAACCAACCGACAATCGTAGCTCTCGAAAACTCTGTTGAACTATGAAGCGCCATTTTAGAAAAGTGATCACATAATCCTCTGCTCTCATGATATCAGCCGGACAAATACATGGAACAATGTCTTACTTATTGTCCAGCAGTTTGTTTCCCGATTTCCGATTTGTTTGACAAAGAACTTAATCGAACACATCAATTTAGTTCTGACCGGGCCCGGTACATAGGTCAAAACAAAATCATCGAGGGGCCCAGATATCGCTTCTATTTCTAGAAGGAACAGATAAACTTCGAATCATATGCTTGTTCTACTACTTATTGAATTGCACACGAAGGCACGTTTTATAACATCAAGTTACTGATGCGTTTACGTGCAATCAATGCACAACCAACTCATAGGTAGCAACTCATATCTCTAGGTTTGAAGACTTATATGATATTACCGTCTCACGATCACTCGAGATAAATTCCATGAAGTGATACAAGTGAGCGTGGGTTTATTCCAATACTCATAACTTATGAGTACTCATGAATGTTGTAGCAACCATTGCTATGGCTAAACACCTTTAGTCATCTACAATCCCAATTCATGACAGTCTTGATTCATACCTACTTCCGACATATGACCGACTGTGGAGAGTTTGAATAAACTTATTATTCTGGAAGTCAAAACATGCAAAGCTGAAACAATAGTAAATAACTGACAATGATAGCAACACCTTACTCATAAATAAATCACAACTTTTATTCATCATCAAACGTCGATTACATTTTACAAGTTTCAGTAATAACTATCTAATCTGTAAAACTAATATCGTCCCTCAGCCCGATGCGTCTCGCATGCTGCAAATGCTTCACCCTCGTTAGTTCCTTCGTAAGGGGATCCACAGGGTTCTCATCTGACGATACCCTCTTTGCCACGAGGAGTCCCTCTTCTATCTTGTGTCTTATGAAGTGATATTTTCTATCAATGTGTCGGGATCTGCCATGATCTCTTGGTTCCTTGGCTAAGGCAACCACACTATTGTTGTCACAGAAAATCTCCATAGGCTCCTTAATAGCTGGTACAACTCCAAGGTCTCCGCTGAAGTTCCTCAGCCATATCGCCTCCTTTGCCGCTTCACTCGCTGCTATGTACTCTGATTCACAAGTCGAATCAGCTACAGTCTCCTGTTTGGAAATCTTCCAAGTGATTGCCCTTCCATTTAGGGTAAAGACCCAGCCCGACTGAGAGCGGAAGTTATCCCTATCAGTCTGAAAACTAGCATCACTATACCCTACTACTCTCAAGTCATCACTCCCACCAAGGGTAAGGATCCAATCCTTAGTCCTCCACAGGTTCTTGAGAATATTCTTTACCGCAGTCCAATGAGCCTTGCCAGGGTTCCCCTGATATCTGCTGACCATGCTCAAAGCGAAGGCCACATCAGGACGGGTACAAGTCATAGCATACATGATCGAACCAACAGCGGAAGCATAAGGTAATCGACTCATCTCAGCTATCTCATCTTCTGTACTCGGGCTCTGAGCCTTGCTCAGTTTGGCATTGCTTTGGATCGGTAATTCTCCTTTCTTGGAATTCTGCATGTTGAACCTTTTCAACACCTTATCCAAGTAGATACTCTGACTAAGTCCAATTAGTCTTTTACTCCTTTCTCTTAATATCCTTATCCCTAGGATATAGGCAGCTTCTCCAAGGTCCTTCATAGAAAAGCACTTCCCAAGCCAGGACTTAACCTCCTGCAAGGTTGGGATGTCATTTCCTATGAGTAGTATATCATCCACATACAGTACCAAAAAGCTAACTATACTCCCACTAGCTCTGACATACACGCAGGACTCATCTTCACTTCTTGAGAAACCAAACTCTTTGACCTTCTCATCGAAACAAAGATTCCAACTTCGAGATGCTTGTTTCAATCCATAAATGGATTTCTCAAGCTTGCACACTCTATTGGGGTACTCTGCACTGACAAAACCCTCTGGCTGATTCATGTAAACATCCTCAGCCAACTTTTCGTTAAGGAAAGCGGTTTTGACATCCATTTGCCATATTTCATAATCATGAAATGCAGCAATGGCTAGCATAACCCTAATAGACTTAATCTTTGCTACTGGTGAAAAGGTTTCATCATAATCAATACCCTGAGTCTGAGTAAAACCCTTCGCAACCAGTCGAGCCTTATAAGTGTGCACCTTCCCATCCATGTCGGTCTTCTTCTTGAAGATCCATTTGCACCCGACTGTCTTACGACCTGGTACATTGTCAACCAAGTTCCAAACTTGATTGTCATACATGGACTGTATCTCGCTGTCCATAGCCTCCTTCCATTTAGCAGACTCTGGGCCTGCCATGGCTTCCTTAACACTGTTAGGTTCATCCAGATTTACCAGTGTACTGTCACTGATAAATGTATCACCTTCCGTAGTAATATGAAATCCATAATAAAACTCAGGTGTGTTCCTAACCATTGTGGAACGCCTCGGAAGTATAGACTCGTCAGCTGGATCAACAGGAATTTCCTCCTCAGGTTGATTGCTAGTGTCTGAGGTTCCTTCACCAATTGAGTCTTGAATTTCTTCAAGGTCAATTTGCCTCCCACTGTCTCCTTGGTTTATAAATTCTCTCTCTCGAAAGACCCCTCTCCTAGCCACAAAGACCACATTCTCACTGGGTCTGTAGAAGATGTAACCAAAGGATTTTTGTGGGTAGCCGATGAAAATACACCTTTCACTTTGAGGTTCGAGCTTGTCATGAGTCTCGCGCCTCACGAAAGCCTCGCAACCCCAAATCTTGATATGGTCCAAATTGGGAACTTTCCCAGTCCACATTTCATGAGGTGTTTTGGCAACCTTCTTTGTAGGGACTAGATTAAGGATGTGGGCGGCAGTCTCTAAGGCATACCCCCAAAAAGAGATTGGTAGCGAAGCTCGACTCATCATAGAGCGAACCATGTCCAACAAAGTTCGATTATGCCTCTCAGCTACACCATTCAGTTGTGGTGTCGTGGGAGGTGTCAATTGTGAGACAATCCCACACTCCTTAAGATAGTCGAGGAACTCAGTACTAAGATACTCACCACCTTGATCGGATCGAAGCATCTTAATGTTCCTGCCCAATTGATTTTCTAGTTCCTGTTTACACTCTTTAAACCTTTCAAAAGTTTCTGACTTATGTTTGATTAAGTAAACATAACCATATCTACTAAAATCATCAATAAAAGTCACATAATAGCGATTAGCATCCCTTGTGGCGGTTTTGACTGGTCCACATACATCAGTATGTATAAGGTCCAACAAACCCTCACCCCTTGCACAAGTACCAGTGAAGGGTGATTTTGTCATTTTTCCAAGTAGACAAGACTCACAACTATCATCCGACTTGAGGTCGAACGACTCCAAGACTCCATCCTTTTGGAGCTGGCCTATGCGTTTCTTGCTTACATGTCCAAGACGACAATGCCACAAGGATGCTTTATCCAAGCTAGTAGAAGAATCAATACATAATACATTATTTCCTAAATTATCTACAACCGATACAGCTTCATACACACCATCACAAGGTAATGCTTTAAAATAAAGAACATTATTAAAGAAAGCATTAATACTACCAACTTCATTAAAAGAAAAGGTAAAACCTTGTTTGTACAAAGCATGAAAGGAAACAATATTCCTCGCCATTTCAGACGAGTACACACATTTATTCAAATCTAACTTTAACCCACTATCTAGCAACAAAGTATAAACTCCAATCTTGGCAACAGGTGCAACCTTCTTGTTCCCCATGATTAAGTTTATCTTTCCGTGCTCCACATCCTCACTTCTTCTTAGGCCCTGCAAGTCACAACAGATGTGAATACCACAACCTGTATCAAGAACCCAAGAATTAGAATATGGTGAGTTATTAGACAATATAGTGTAAATACCTCCATGGGATGGTTTCACTTTCCCATCCTTGACATCCTGCAAGTACTTTGGGCAGTTTCGCTTCCAGTGCCCCTTATTTTGACAGTAGAAGCATTCAACATCCTTAGGGATGGCAGAAGGAGTGATAGAACCACCTTTGGTTCCAGATGTGGAGCCTTCAAGGGACTTTCCCTTGGTACCCTTCGAAGGGTGCTTCCTCTTCTTCCCTTTGCCTTGCCCGATAGCTAAAACAGGGGTAGTAGTAGGAGTAGGAGTAGTAACCGACTTACTCTTAAGACCACTTTCGGCAGTCTTCAGAAGTCCTTGAAGCTTACTGAGTGTGACTTCCTCCTTGTTCATGTGGTATGTCATACGAAATTGATCATAACACGAGGGCAAGAAGTGCAAAATGATATCAATTGCCAACTCCTCAGGGAAGTTCACATTCAGTTTCATTAGACGGTCCACATACCTTTGCATTTTCTGCATGTGGCTCGTGATTGGTTCGCTATCCTTCATACGGGTAGTGATCATGGAGGAGATTATTTCATACCGCTCTTGACGAGCACTATGATGGTACCTTTCCATCAGATCCTGATGCATCTCAAAAGGGTAATAGTCCTCATAGGACTTTTGGAGTTCAGCTGTCATGGTGGCCATCATGATGCATGCCACCTTGGTGGCATCTCTTTCATGTGCCTGATACTCAGCGACCTCCTCAGGAGTAGCAGTGGACTCATCAAGCTCCTTTAGCTCCTTATCGAGGATATATTCCTTGTCCTCTTAACGAGTGACCATCCTGATGTTCCGGATCCAATCCATGAAGTTGGAACCATCAAAGATGACCCTCCCACAAAGGTTCATGAGGGAAAAGGAGCCAGTAGGGGTAGAGTCCGAAGCATTGTTGTTGGAAGACATCTGAAAAGAAGAAAACAAGTTTAGATTAGATATATCGAATCCTTAATAATACACCCAAATGTAATATTAAGGCTAGGATCCAAGACAATATATTATAACTTAGAAGAGGGATGCCGTAATCTAAGCTATAACATATTTGAAGGTAGGTGAATGACGATTCGCCAATTTCCACCATGAAAACGAAATGAATTATTAGGTTTAATTGGTTTTGAAATTCCTAGATTCTTTTGAGATTCATTGAACTTTTCAATGGCATGTTTCAATCTCGATTGTGCCCTTCAAGTTTTGTGACTGGGATGCCGAGGATCACAAAACAAGGTGTGAATAACCATGCAAATTTACTTGGTACCCTTAATATTATCACCTAATCAATGTGCCGGTTAACCACACACGCTCCACCGATCTATGATAAACATTAAGTCACCCTTCGTGATCCTTACTAGTCCAAGTTAGTGTGCCGGTTAACCACACACGCTCCACCAACGACTTGGTAAGGTACAAAGTGTGAATTTCATGGGTTAGCACCATATTCACATTTTCCTAAAGTAACTAAGATTGGGAATTTATTAAAGGTTTAGTTACTTTATAATATTCATTATACTTTTAATGAGAATTTAAAGTCATTGTCCTACCCGTTCGGCTAACGACCCTCCACCGATCAAGGAAGCGGTGGGTGAGAATGGACACCCATTAAGTTGCCATTTTATAGGCAACAACCTTATACCCCCCTTATAGACCAGCTTCGTGAATGAGGCCTACTAACGGTAAAACGACTTAATCTTATACATATATATAATAATTAACCATTAATGTTATAAATAGTATAAGGGTTGAATTTTAACTTTTAAAACTCTAAAGGTTTGGAATTAAAGTATATTAAAGTGTGTGTAACTTTACAAATTCCAAAACTCGAGGACAAGTTTTGAAACTATTCAAAACTTTTCATTTCATAACTTATGAATTAAAGGTTCATAAAATGAACACTCTTCATTTTCATGTAACTTATGTGTTTTAAGTGTGCATAAATGAAAGTGACCTTTGGAAATCCATAACTTGAGGACAAATTATGGACTCCATTAAAACACATAAATGATCAAGAATTATCAATAAACAATTTAGCAAATAATTCCTATGATCTAACAATAATTCATAAGAACATGAACATCATATCAAAAATTCCAAGAACATATGAACACATATCATCATGCAATTTTGATATAAGCCATTGTAAATGGATTAACATAAACATTACACCATCTAAAACAGGTTTTATAACACCAAAACAGTTTAGGGTAATGTTTCTAGTCCATTTCCAGCAGCAAAACTCGAAAATCTGCATTCTGAGGCTTCTACTCGTCGAGTGCACGAACCTACTCGACGAGTAGGATGAATTTACTCATGGACTCGGCGAGTCCCCCCATGGACTCGGCGAGTTCATGCTGCAGAATGCAGAAAACTTGAGTTTTTCAACAAGTTTGCAACAAGTATCAAACAAACAAGCCTAGGCTCTGATACCACTGTTGGGTTTTGAGCAAACTAACACTCCTAAGGTGTTCATGCAACCCTAGAAACCTTGGATCTATGTTTTTCTAAAATACATGCAAAATAATTTTCCAAGGTTCATAACCTATCTAGCATACATGGGGTACTTTTAAACATAAAAGATACTAGAAGAATTACATACCTTTGTTAGTGAGTTGATTCCTTGGGAGTTTGAGAGCCAAGCACCAATAATGTGAATGCCTCAAATGGAAATCACAAATCACCACAAACTTGGAAAACTTATGAGAGAGCACTCTAATACTCTAGAAATCGGCCGCACCTTATGCACACACACATAGTCTCTTTTCAAGCACTATAAGCCTCTTTATATAGTGTAGATGATTAGGGTTATGAACCATGCAAACCCTAATAACCCATGTCTTTTCCTATTCCAAGGATCCATGGGTTAAAAGCTCCATGGATCATCCATGGACTCCCATTCAAGCTTAGCCCATTTCCTTATGAGTGTTAGCCCACACTATATAAGTACAATAGCCCATTATTTAATTAGTCACCTTATGATCACTAAATTAATTCATAATTAATTTAAGATCAATACTAATTAAATAATACAATTTCATATTAATATATTATAACTTATAATATATTAGTAGGCCGCAAATATACTCTTCTCATAATGTTATCCATATAAATAGTTCGGGTGAAGTGCAACCCAAATGGACCATGCCGGGTCGGGTCAAGTATATACCAAATAAGTTATGGACTTAGACACCTTATCCAACAGAGTTAAATGACATTTGTACATCTCAGGCGTGCCCGCCTAACTGTAGCTAGCAGTCCAGATGTGGGATTGTCAGTCCCGAATAGATCTATTCACAAATCTCACACTCTCCCTCCAGGAGACTCTGGTTATACTATGGTAGGATTTATCCCTGTACACCTAAGGGTACAGTAGTGAAGTAGCGCCTCACAGTATCGTACAATCTAGTTTACATGTAGTGTAGTAGCGTTCTATCGTAGTGAAAATCCGTATGTATACCGTATATAGTGATAATTACAGTTATGAAAACCATGATAAAGTAGTGATGTAACTGTAAACTATTTCTGTCTTAGTGCATATGTTTAGTAGTGAAAGTTTTCTGTACTCATTATGTTTAGAAAATCCCAAACTATACCGATTATAGTTTGCATGTATAGTGAATAGCGTGTCCGGAAAACTATGCAAATTTTAGTGAAAACGTCCCTTATGCTCAACACAGTACGAAAGGGTTAAAGTATGAGATTTGCATAAGTTTTGAAAACATTTATGTTTAGCTTGTATTCCCCCCTGAAAACATTAAAAATACGGAAAATATAGGGGTATGAACTCACAGTTGTTGTGGGAAAGCGTTGACTGAAATGAAGATCCTCGAGTTGTTGCACGTGACACTTAATGGAATCCTATTATCAAATAAATACATATATGTATCTAAATTAGTGTTTTCGTTAGATAAAGTGTTAGAGAAACACTTGTATTCGGTTGAGGAATGTTACCAGGACTTGATCGAATCGATGAAAGTGGGTTTTCAGTCAAAAGCACCACTTAAAAGGTGTTTACGGCCGTGAACAAGGGTTTACGGTCGACTGGTAGTTTACGGTTTCTGAAGGCTTGATGGGTTTACGGCCGTAAACTCAAGAACAGAGTTTACGGTTTCTGAATGCTTGGACCGTAAACTCAAGAACAGGGTTTACGGTTTCTGAAGGCTTGGACCGTAAACTCAAGAACAGGGTTTACGGTTTCTGAAGGCTTGGACCGTAAACTCAAGAACAGGGTTTACGGTCTTTGAAGGTGGACCGTAAACTCAAGAACAATGGTGTTGTTTTCGGAGAGATAAGTGCTCCAGACGTTCCGAAGTGACTCCAAACGGTGTTTCTCGATGCTTCCCGAAGTTTGAAGGTGTTTTTAGGTGTTTACGGTCAAGGTTCTTAGAGAGAGAAGGAGAGAGTTTTTGGCCATAAATGTTCAAATGAAGGTGGAGGTCTCGTATTTATAGGGGTTTTGTGGTCGGTGGTGGGGTCCACTCTTTACTGGCCGTAAACGGGTTTACGGCCGTAAACGAGTTTACGGTCGTAAGCTAGTTTACGGTCGTAACCTCACTTAGACCGGAAATGTTTGGTTTTTCGAGATATTCGGGTTCCCGCGCGATTTTTGGTTCCGACTCGTAAATAATTTAATTATATATAACTAGATTATTTTCTAAACCAAGAAGTTTGACGGAAAAGTTAATGAATTCGATTTTTTATTAACGTAAATCGCGTAACGGAAACGGTCGA
Source organism: Lactuca virosa (assembly GCF_052849685.1). Lineage (NCBI taxonomy): Eukaryota > Viridiplantae > Streptophyta > Magnoliopsida > Asterales > Asteraceae > Lactuca > Lactuca virosa. The sequence goes on along the minus strand of NC_136431.1, from coordinate 14,231,877 downwards.
AGTTTCGGGTTGTCACACCTAAGGAAGCAGAGTGTTTCTATTGTCATGAGAAAGGGCACTAGAAGCGAAACTGCCCCAAATACTTGCAGGATGTCAAAGATGGGAAGGTTAAGGCCACCCATGCATGTATTTATACTATTCTATCTAATAACTCATCACATTCTTGTTCTTGGGTCCTTGATACAGGTTGTGGAATTCACATTTGTTCTGATTTGCAGGGACTAAAAGAAAGTAAGGATGTGGAGCACGGGAATATAAACTTGATCCTGGGGAATAGGAAGGTTTCACCTGTCACCAAGATTGGAGTTTATTCTTTATTGATGAGTAGTGGGTTAAAATTAGATTTAAATAATTGTTGCTACTCGTCTGAAATGGCGAGAAATGTTATTTACTTTCATGGTTTGTACAAACTGTTGGATTAGTGTCTAAGTCCATAACTATTTTGGTATGTACTTGACCCGATGGTGCATGGTCCTTTTGGGTTGCCTTCACCAAAGCAACTTGATAGGATGAATTATGGAGAGAAAGGATTAAATATGATTTATTAATATATTATGAGAATAATATATTAAAGGAGAAATCATATTGTTTAATTAATATTAGTCAAGAATTAATTAGTAATTAGTTTTGTGACTAAAAGAGATTAATTAAACTTAAGGGACTGGAATTGTAATTATAAGATAATTGCAATTTGGGCTATGGATTGCCTTATATTAAGGAGTGGACGAATTCTATGGGGAAACCCATTAGAAATCGTCCAAGTCCCTTAAGGAAAGGAGTCCATGGGTTGCTTAGGGCTTAAGCATCCAAATTAGGGTTTCCTTGTTAGATAACCCTAATAGCCTCACTATATATAGAGCCCTTATGCCTCAAAAACGTGGACAAGCTTCCTTCTAGGGTTTCCATACGTTTTTGAGAGCCTCCTTCTCTTCTCCTCTTCATCCTCTTGCTCTTGGTGTTTGTGAACCATTAGAGGAGTGACATTTGTGACTCTAAGCTTTCTAAAGTCAATACAAGAAGGATTTGAGATTGTTATTGCTACATAACAATTAAGGTATGATCTAAACCCTAATTTATATGTTATATTGATTATCATATACTAGATCTAGGGTTTATAGTCTTGGATGACTTGCATGTACAATAGAGAAACCTAGATCCAAGCATTAGGGTTTGTATGAGCAAATAGGATGTTCTTATGGTCAAAACCCATCAATGGTATCAGAGCCTAGATTGGTTTCTATTGTATTGATGCCTTGTTAATTTGTTCATGCTTGAGAAAATCGTTTTTTGCCTCCTGCCTGATGTACTCGGCGAGTCCCATTGTGGACTCGGCGAGTAGGCCCCTACTCGGCGAGTCCATAAGGGGACTCGGCGAGTTTAGCTGTCAGACAGGCGGATTTTCGGGATTTTTTACCTGTTTTGACTTAGGATAATTGCCATAACTGTTTAAACTTAATAAAATTCGAATTTTGTTAATCCCTTATGATTATCCTTGTCAAAATAAAAGATTTTGGTCATCTAATTAGATAATTGTTACCTTATTTGATATATGTTAAGTTATGGAAATTATTTGATCATTATCTTGCAAGAATTTGAACTAGATCTAATTAGATAACCACCAATTATAGTTAATTGCCTTATTTGAATTATGTGATCTAGAATATTCTTGACAAAGTTTGGAATAGTTTCAAATTAATCCCTTTAGGTTTTATAGTTTTAAATTTAAACTCAAAAGTTTAGTTTTGAAATTTAAATAGTTGAAACCCTAATGTTTTGAAAAGGTTTCAAAACTTATCCTCAAGTTTTGGAATTTAAATTTTGATTAAAAGTTTAATTTTGATGTATATTTAAATTCTAAACCCTAATGTTTTGAAATGTTTCAAAACTTGCCCTCAAGTTTTTGGAATTTAAGAGTTGGTTAAAAGGTTAATTTAAAATGTTAAATTCTAAAACCCTAGTATTGTTTTGAAAGGTTCAAATCACACCCTTATGGTTTTATTAATTAATTAAAGTGTATAATTAAAAGAGATTTAATAAATCCATAAAGTTTTGGTTTACAATTTAATTTAAATTAAAAGTGTAATTTATAAAATTAAACCACCTAGTATTTTAAAAGTGTAAAATACACCCTATACTATATATAACATTAAAAGTCTAATATTATATATGTATAACTTAAACTGCTAGTCTTACCGTTAGTAGGCCTCATTCACGAAGCTGGTATATAAGGGGTGTTTAAGGAAATTGCCTATAAAATGGCGATTGAATGGGTATCCACTCTTACCCACCGCACTCTTGACTGGTGGAGGGTCGTTAGCCGAACGGGTAGGATAGGGCGAACCCTCTCCTCATTAAAAGTATAATGAATAAAGTAACTAAATGTTTTTACTAAATCCCCAAATCTTAGTTACTTTAGGAAAAAGTGAAATCGATGCAATTCCATGGAATTACACTTTGTACCCTTGTCGAGACAATTAGTGGAGCGTGTGTGGCTAACCGGCACACTAAGTTGGGTTTGGCATTGGTAGCGAAGGGTGACTCGATGATTGTCATAGATCGATGGAGCGTGTGTGGTTAACCGGCACGTCGATTAGGTGACTGTAACATTGAGAGCATCATGTACATTCGCATGGTTATTCACACCTTATTTGTGATCCTCGGCATCCCAGTCACAAATGAAGGGCATAATCGAGATTAAACATGACATTGAAAAATTCAATGAATCTCAAAAGATCTAGGAATTTTCAATACATTTAAAACTTAAATTCTTTTTCGTTTTTCATGGTGGAAAATTAGTGAATCGTCATTCACTTACCTTCAAATATTCTGCGAGTTGGATTACGGCATCCCTCTTCCAATTTGTAGGATATTGTGTTGGGTCCTAGCCTTAATATCTCATTTGGGTGTTTTATTGAGGACTCAATCAACTAAACTTGAATTTTCTCCCGTCTTATAGATGTCAAAGTCTGACAACTATGGTCTTCCTAAATCCGTTGGAAAAAGTTTTCCAAATGAAGATGATGTTCCATGATTGGATTGTGGAAATAGAAATCATGCTTCTATTCCTCCACCTCCTCCAATAATTCTCCCTGACCCACATGTTCGAAGACTTGAAAAGTTCAAGGTCACTCAAGCCCTATTGGAAAAAGACATGAAAATGGAAAGTCTATATGTGCTCATGTCTTGGATAAAAGGTTACATATTGATAGATTGGGATTGTTAGGAAGTTGGCTGTTCAGTCACTTCCCGAATCATATGGTAAGTTCGTTAGAGAGTACTATATGATGGACCACGACATGACCCTTACTGATTTGACTCATTTGCTTATTGCTCCTAAATCAGAAATGATTTGGCGCACCGGTCAGCAAATCTGTCTGGTAAATCAATATCCCAACCCTCTATGGGAAATGGTAACATTGGAAGTCCAGAAAAGTTTTCTCTACGCAAGAGAAAGGCTGAGTCTGAGATAGTCCCTTGTACCATTCCAAGAGAATCCATATGTTTCTACTGCCAAAAGAGCGGGCATTGGTTACGAAGCTGCCCTGACTACCTGAGAGATCTAAGAGATGGGAGAGTCAAGATGTATGACTTTGCATCAGGTAAAATCCACTATCCTACTCCATTAAGTTCCTTTTAGATTCTTAATACATGATTACATTTGGTGTTTTGTAGAATCGAAGAAAAGGGAAGCTTAAAAGGAAAGAAGTGAGCTAAATCTGGTAATGAAGAAATGGATTATGATCCCATGATTCAAAGATCAGATTGTTTGAGCTACTACTTTAGAGTTAGGATAGATTGCTAAGTAATATTTACATAGTTTTCATTTGTAATCGTGTTGTAAGGACAATATTTTCCGCAATAAAATAAATTTTGATTTATCTTATTTATATTTCCTTGCGATGGATTTTATGAGAATTGGTGTTTGAATGGTTCTACTGTTAGCAATATTATGAATGGATTTGATTCTTAGTTACGTTATTTGTGGTAATGTCAGAAATTTACCAAATGAGGAAAGTTTCTCATCACCCAAGTTTCAATTAGACAGAAACTTGGAATCATGCAACTAGTATTGTGTGATGAATGAGAACCTTCGTATTTGGGAAATTGAGACTAATTCCTTGTTCGCATAAGTATGTGAGTCAAGTAAAGGACTAGGAAATCTGGTACACAATGTTGTGCACTGGTCAAATCCACCACAAAGAACGATAAGTTTATTCGTCATGATTTACTAAAAGTCTAGTAAACATGATTATGCTTACAAGATTAAGTGTAATTTTGAATTATTGAAAAGTTTCAATGAATAGCAGAACGAATAAGAAGAATCGATGAAGGCAGAAAAGATAAAGGGTTCTCCAATCTAAGAAGAAGGGAGAGTACTTTTGTATCGTGTTTTATGATCGTCTTACAATTCATCCTCTAAGGATACCTTAGTTCACTAGTTTGGCTAAGAAGAGGAATGGTGAATTGTAGAAATGGTTAAGTCGATAAGATGTATCATACTTCGTTCCAATATCAAGTCTTAGAGTTATACTCTAAGATTGTGATGTAAGTGAGATAATCTTAAGTAGAAATGTTCTTACACTTGCACTTTTTTGTAAGTTGTGATGTCTTGAATAAGACAAAGACCAACTAGTAACCAAATTGTAAGTAGGTTTGTCTTGATAAAGACACACACTAACTCTTGAGTATTTGTTTGTCAATAAATGTTTCTTGACAAGAGAATCTTATATGTCAAGAGGTCAGTGGGAGTCAAAGGATCTTGAAAAGTTTCAAGAACAAATCAAGAAGAAAACCTATTAAACACTAGCACACGACTTGAGGATTGTAACCTATCGTGTTGACAAAATTTTATTTCTGTGCCAATCCAGTTGAGTGATTATGCATATGAGTTCTACGAATTCTCAATTAAATGCATAAGGGCAAACACCTTGATCAATGAAAGTACATTGACTGGCATAGGTGAGCTGCTAAATAACTTGGAAGCAATGGTGAGACCCTTGATGGCAAGAAATTAAGAATGAACAAGTTCTGTCCATAAGAGGTTGAATTTGTCACGAACATTATCTTACGATTATGATTATGACAAATTTGCATGGATAGTAACACATGCACCATAAAATCTAAGTGTCATAAGGTTTCTCTCCTTCATGAAAATGATTGTGAGGAAACGCTTTCGCTAAGAGATATTTTAAGGAGATAGCGATTATATAAATTGCATTCTCAAATTCGATTATGATTACGACATCCCTTTTCATAGTTCGAATTGTGAGATTTGACAATTAGTTTGAACAATCGAGACTTATTGCTAAAAGTTCTGGAATTGTTTAGACACACATGCGAGCTGTCTAAAGAAGGGTGTATGAGTTTGAGATGCTTAGATAAAAGCTTATCAAAGCATATCGTATTAGAAACAATGAACTTTGGAAGTCAATAAGTATTGTTTTCTCGAAGTTTAGCTAGTTTCTGAATACGTGTCAAAGCTAGTGGGAGCATAAATGTTATGCTAGTATGGATATAATCATCATGTTAGTGGGAGCATGATTATTATTGCAAGATAGCAATATTAATTATAGAAAAAAAAAATTCACTTTGCAAAGTTGCATAGGTTGAAAAGTTGTTTTGCTATAATTAAGGGAGAGAATGTTATACTTTGTTTCAAATCTAAAGGCATAGTTCGATAAATTTTGATCAAATTTAGTCAAAAAGATATATGGATGTTATGTTGAAAGGATTCAACGTAAGAGAATTCTATATATGGAAATATTTGTTGCATTCTCACACTCGATTATGATTACGACATCCCTTTTCATAGTTCGAATCGTGAGAACATGGCAAATAGAAATATTATAGCAAAAGACTGGTAAAGTATCATGTCATTGTAATATTCGACCGTTCTAAAATTTTCCGAATGCCTAGGGCATTAAGAGGGAAAGAGGACTAGAATCGAATTTGACTGAATTAGTTAAACCACTGTCAAGGATAATCTAAGGTTCGCCAAGGATTGATCACTTGTGAACAGTTGGAAGTATAATAATGGAAGGACCATATTGACATTATTATCATTAGATATGATTCTATTAATAATGAGTTGTTATATGGGAAATATGGAAATGTTTCCAGATTGGGAGTTGGACGTTAAGAATCTATATGTCTAGATTAGAAACTTTTATGCAAGAAGGATATTCAAAGGAATGTACTTTGAATGTGAGACTTCATGTCTATGGAATTGTCTTGTAAATAGAGCATTTTGTGATTTCATTGGCCGAGTCTTTGTGACTTTTGTGCCATGACATTATGAAAGGACTGTTGCATAAGGTGTTAGAATCTAACATGTTCTATAAGTGGCAAGAATTTGGTATTCTTACATTTGTGGTAAGGATTGGAAATTGTAAAATGAGTGTGATTGAAAATGTTGTTCAATTATATTATTTTACAGAGTAAGGACCATAAGTAAACATGGTGTGCATGCTAAGAGCATGGGACAATTGTCGTTATAATTCAAGTAAGAAGTTGATTAACCGAAACAACAAATAATGAGTAATCAATATGGTGATTAAATAAAAGTGTTTTATTTATACTCAAAGTTTGGGGCCATATAAGATTAGTATTATTCTTGTGTTTCAATTTGCATGTTTTGACTTCCTAAATAATTGAGTTATTGAGAATAATCGAATTATTTGAACGTTCCACAATCGCTCATACTTTGGGAGTAGGTATGAAAGAAGATTGTCATGAATTGGTGTGTAGATTGTCTAAAGTGTATTAGACATAGCAAAAGGTTGCTACAACGTTCATGAGTGCTTACGAATATGATTTGAGCATTGGATTAAACCCACGCTCACTTGGATTTTATCACGAGTGATTGGTGAGACGATAATATCTTATATTCTTGAAACCGAGATGTGTGAGTTGTATCTTGTGAGTCGGTTGCGCATTGATAATATGTAAACGCACCAGTAACTTGGTGTTATAAAACGTATTGTTGTGTGTGATTCGGTGAGTGAGTACAAGCGAGCATTGAGTCAAAGTTTATCCGTTCCTTTTACCCAATGTGGGATAAAAGCGATATCTGTGGGCCCCTCGATGATTTAGTGATGACAAAGGAAAGTGCTCGGCCGGGCCAGGGCTAATTTGATTTGTTCAATTAGTCAGTCGTCGTAAATCAGAAATCGGGAAACAACACATAGACTGAGAGAATGATTTCAATCCATGTCTCACGTCTATACGATATCTAGAATGGAGGAATATATGATCCCTTATCTAAAGGACACGCGTATCTGATAGGATTAGAGTTGACAGCGGCTTTGGAAAGCTACGATTGCAGATCAGGATCTGAAGTCATACGCAGAATAGTTATTAGACTTATCCAAGTGGGAGACTGTTGGATTAGTGTCTAAGTCCATAACTATTTTGGTATGTACTTGACCCGATGGTGCATGGTCCTTTTGGGTTGCCTTCACCAAAGCAACTTGATAGGATGAATTATGGAGAGAAAGGATTAAATATGATTTATTAATATATTATGAGAATAATATATTAAAGGAGAAATCATATTGTTTAATTAATATTAGTCAAGAATTAATTAGTAATTAGTTTTGTGACTAAAAGAGATTAATTAAACTTAAGGGACTGGAATTGTAATTATAAGATAATTGCAATTTGGGCTATGGATTGCCTTATATTAAGGAGTGGACGAATTCTATGGGGAAACCCATTAGAAATCGTCCAAGTCCCTTAAGGAAAGGAGTCCATGGGTTGCTTAGGGCTTAAGCATCCAAATTAGGGTTTCCTTGTTAGATAACCCTAATAGCCTCACTATATATAGAGCCCTTATGCCTCAAAAACGTGGACAAGCTTCCTTCTAGGGTTTCCATACGTTTTTGAGAGCCTCCTTCTCTTCTCCTCTTCATCCTCTTGCTCTTGGTGTTTGTGAACCATTAGAGGAGTGACATTTGTGACTCTAAGCTTTCTAAAGTCAATACAAGAAGGATTTGAGATTGTTATTGCTACATAACAATTAAGGTATGATCTAAACCCTAATTTATATGTTATATTGATTATCATATACTAGATCTAGGGTTTATAGTCTTGGATGACTTGCATGTACAATAGAGAAACCTAGATCCAAGCATTAGGGTTTGTATGAGCACATAGGATGTTCTTATGGTCAAAACCCATCACAAACAAGGTTTTAGTTTTTCATTTGATAATGAAATTGGTGCTATTAATGCTTTTTATAATGGTGTTTTTATTTTAAAGCATTACCTTGTAATGGTGTATATGAAACTGTGATGGTTGTAGACAACTTAGGAAATAATGTGTTGCACATTGATTCTTCCAATGAATTGGATAAGGAATGCTTGTGGCATTGTCGTCTTGGACATGTCATCAAGAAGCGCATAGGCCAACTCCAAAAGGCTGGAGTTTTGGAGCCATTCGACTTAAGGACGGATGACAATTGCGAATCTAGCTTACTTGGAAAGATGACCAAGTCACCCTTCACTGGTACTTGTGAAAGGGGTGAAGGTTTGTTGGATCTCATACACACCGATGTGTGTGGGCCCTTCAGAACCGCCACAAGGGATGCTAACCGCTTCTATGTGACTTTTACTAATGATTACAGTATATTTGGCTATGTCTACTTAATCAAGCATAAGTCAGAAACCTTTGAAAAGTTCAAAGAGTTTAAACAAGAAGTGGAGAATCAGCTGGGTAGGAAGATAAAGATTCTCCGATCCGATCGGGGTGGTGAGTATCTTAGTATCGAGTTCCTTGACTATCTTAAGGAATGTGGAATTGTTTCACAGTTGACGCCACCTAGGACACCACAGCTTAATGGTGTGGCTGAGAGGCGCAATCGAACCTTGTTGGACATGGTTCCTTCCATGATGAGTCGAGCTTTGTTACCTATCTCATTCTGGGGGTATGCCTTAGAGACTGCCGCCCATATCCTTAATCTAGTCCCAACTAAGAAGGTTGCCAACACACCTTACGAGATGTGGACAGGAAAGGTTCCCTTGTTATCACACATCAAGGTTTCGGGTTGCGAAGCTTTCGTGAGGCGTGAGACTCACGATAAGCTCTAACCTCGAAGTGAGCGGTGTATTTGATGGGTTATGAGCATTACATCATTCATATGGTGTACATGCAACCCTAATTACTTTGATCTAGGTTTTCTACTATGTACACAACAACATAGAATACCAAACCTTAAACCCTAGATCTAACATGCTATTATCGAAATTCAAAACAGATTAGGGTTAGAAACTTTACCTTGATTGTTATGTAGCAATAACAATCACAATCCTTCTTGATCTTGACTTCTGAAAGCTTAGTGCCTCAAATGTTGCACCTCTAATGGAGTCACAAACACCATAAGCAACAAGATGAACAAGGAGAGAGGTAGGAGGCACCAAAAACGTCCTAGGGTTTCTCTTAGAAGGTTAGGGACATTTTTGGAGGCATAAGGGGTTCCTTTTATAGTTAGGGTTCTACGGTTTTGAACTAGGAAACCCTAATCCAGTTGCTTAGTCCTTAAGCAGCCCAAAGACCCTTCCAGAAGGCCCTTGGACGATTTCTATATGGATCCCCATATAGAATTTGTCTATGCTTCCTTTATGGATCCTAAGCCCAAGTTTGTAACTATCTTCTAATTACAATATCAGTCCCATTTATTTAATTAATCTCTTTTACCCACAAAATTAATTCTTAATTAATTCTTGACTAATATTAATTAAAAAATATGATTTCTCTTTTAATATATTATTCACATAACATATTAATAAATCATAATTAATCCTCTTTCTCCTTAATTCATCCTATCAGTTGCTATGGTGAAGGCAACCCCAAAGGACCATGCTCATAATCGGGTCAAGTACATACCAAAATAGTTATGGGCTTAGACACCTAATCCAACAGTCTCCCACTTGGATAAGTCTAATAACTATTTTGTAAGTACGACCTAATCAACAATCGTAGCTTTCAAAAGCCGCTGTCAACTCTGATCTTATCAGAAGTGCGTCCTTTAGATAAGGGATCATATATTCCACCATTCTAGATATCGTATGAACTGAGACATGGATTTTAATCATACTCTTTGTTCATGTGTTGTTTCACGATTTCCGATTTATGACGACTGACAACATACTACAATTGAACACATCAACTTAGTCCAGGCTTGACCAAGCGTTTAGGGTGTCATCACTAAATCATCGAGGGGTGTAACATACACGTTTTGAAATCGTGTTGTGTAAATTTTAAAAGTGAATAATATTATGAAATATTATATAATTATGAGTATTGAGTTCTAACAGATAGTTTTTACTATAAATGAAGTAAAACTATGTTTAGAATCATTCAAAATGTTTTAGAAGTCTTATGAGATTCCGAACAAAAGGCAAATATTGAAATTTAACGAGAATATAAATTTTGAAATAAGTAGAATTTTATTATTAAAAGTTGTAAAGAATCTCATTAGAAACATTTAGGCGAAAACTTCATCGAAATCCGAGTTATAACAAAGAAGTTATGACCAATCGAAGATCCGCGACAAAACCGGCACGACATCGAATGACGTAAAAAGTGAGTTTTCGATAAACTACTTTTTAACCTTGGTGATCTAAATGAAAGTCGTAGTATTTGTTAACGGATCTTCCTGTCCCGGTCTGTTAAAAATAATAATATTAAAAATAAATTAAAAATTAGCCGACGGAGTCTAAATGAAAGTTGTAGAGTATATTCTCGCCTACGCGTGCATATAAAGAACGTCAAAAACGGAGCTCGTATGCGAAAGTTATGGATTTTAGAAGTTCGGGGCACAATTTCCGAGAATTTTCGCATGTGTAAGGCTAAGAAGCGGCCACGTCATCGGATCCTCGCAGCTCGCCCCGTGTCCGACCCGCGTGTCGCCACCCCTCGTATCCGAAGCGCGGTCCAACCAGCGACCAATGCGTGTAGCGTCCAAGGCTTCTGATTCCGATGCATGTCCAGCGCCGTGGCGCGTCCGAAGTGTGAGCCGCCACCTGCCCCCTTCCTCCCCTCGGTCTGAAGCCTCTTACCCTATATAAAGGGGTGTGAATTCTCCCGGGTGAGTTTATAAAAATTACACCTTTTCACCCCTAAATTTATATTTTTGCTATTTCAACTTCCCCCGAAGCCCCGGGATCATACCAAACATCTGAATTACGTTCCGAAGTGCCCAAAGACCCCGAAAAATTTATCTTTTCGGTTTTAAAGCTCAACCCTCGCAGGGCCCGATTTTCAATAAAGCTCTCGGTTTTCAACGAAGAAACTTATTTATTAGAACGAAGTGCTGCACAAATTACTATTTTAACCTCCGATTATTTCACGGTGAGTTCAATATATAGGAACAATTGTATGTTATGTGTTATATGTGCTATGTGCTTTTTCGTTGTTATTATTTCTGCTATTTATGATAGCAAAGCTATACCTTTGACCATGTGATCAGTGAAAGGACTTAGATTCACGGTGGTACTGGTATGTAGCCTCTGGCCATGTAGAGCATGTCTCGTAAGAGAATGATTTCTATTTTATGGCATTGGCAGAAGGTTAGACAGGGCTGAAAGCCTGAAATCTACCAAAATGTTTAATCAGAAATTGTATGTCTTCTGTGCCATTTGGGCCAAAGATTTATTGATGTATATCAAGTATGGAAATTGTTATGTCTCATTGATTGTATATCTTTGAATCAAATCATTGATTGATATGGAAAGTTTGTCACATGATTCACATATGCCTTTGTTGATCATTGTTCCTCTTTGCTTCTGCCATATTGAAGTATATATATGGCATAACGTTATATTGTATCTATTATTGAACTCACTAAGCGTCACCGCTTACCCCTCTCAATGTTTAACAAATTGCAGGAGATAAGTAACCAGTATAATCGTATATTGTTGGAAGATTTTGAATAGTTAGAAACTATTGTATTTTGTACTTATGTAAGTATAAAAGTATAGTATCCTGGGTAGTTGTGTAATATATAACACTTTGTAATAGTCGGTTTGTATCCAGTCGTTTGTAATCACTTTATAAATGTAAAATATTGTTTTTATGAATATGCATGTAGCATGTTTTGGAGTAACAATTGTCAAGTATGACAGTTTGGGTCTTTTAGAAATATGAAAGTGTGGGTCTTTCAAGGGGCCCACAGATATCGCTTTTATCCCACATTGGGTAAAAGGAACGGATAAACTTCGACTCAAATGCTCGCCTGTACTCACTCATCAAATCACACACAACAATATGTTTTATAACACCAAGTTACTGGTACGTTTACATATTATTAATGTGCAACCGACTTGCAAATTACAACTCACATGTCTCCATTTCAAGAATATAAGATATTATCGTCTCACTAATCACTCGTGATAAAATCCATGAAGTGATTCAAGTGAGCGTGGGTTTAATCCAATGCTCAAATCTTAATTCATAAGCACTCATGAACGTTGTAGCAAACTTTTGCTATGTCTAATACACTTTAGACAATCTACAAACCAATTCACGATAGTCTAGCTTCAATACCTACTTCCAAAGTATTTATCGACTGTGGATGGTTTGAATAATCTTATTATTCGGGAAGTCAAAACATGTAAAGTGAAACACAAGAATAATACTAATCCTATATGGCCCCAAGCTTTTGAGTATAAATAAAACACCTTTATTTAATCACCATATTGATTACTCATTATTCATTGTATAATGTTTCAGATAATCAACTAATTACTTGAATTATAACAACAGTTGTCCCATGCTCTAAGCATGCACACTTTGTTTACCTATGATCCATACTTTGTGAAATAGATCAATTGAACACATTTCCCATGATACTCATTTCACAACTCCTAATCCTTGTCATAAGTGTAAGAATACCAAATTGTTCCCACTATTATAATATTTTAGATTCTAACATAATATGCAACGGTCCCTTCGTAATGTCATAGTGCCAAAGTCACCAAGACTTTGTCAATGAAATTACAAAGTGCTCTATTGGAGATTGTTACAAGGCAATTCCATAGATATGAAGTCTCACATTCAAAGTACATTCCTTTGAACATCCTTCTTGCATAAAAGTTTGTAATCTAGACATAGATTCTTAACGTCCAACTCCCAATATGGAAACATTTCCATATTTGCCATATGACAACTCATTATTAGTAGAATCATATCTAATCATAATAATGTCATTATGGTCCATACGTTACTATACTTCCAACTGCCCACAAGTGACTAATCCTTGGCGAACCTTAGATTGTCCTCGACAGTCGTTTAATTATTTTAGTCAAATCCGGTTCTAGTTCTTTTCCCTCTTAATGACCTAGGCATTTTGGAAAATTTAGAACGTTTGAATATTACAGCATATGCAATTGATCCTCTACCTGAAGTGTATGGGACACGATTCATAATGAAAACGTGATACTTTACCAGTTTCTCGCTATAATATCGCCATATATAGAATGCCCCTATGTTAAATCTTTCCAACATAACATTCATATATGTCCTTTGACTAAATTTAATTAAAATTTCTCGATCTAAGCTTTTAGATTTGAAACGAAATATAATATTCTCTCCCTTAATTATAGCAAAACAACCTTTCAACCCCTGCAACTTTGCAAAGTGAAACTTTTGTTTTCTATAATTAATATTGCTAACTTGCAACATAATAATCATGCTCCCACTAACATGATAATTATTACTTTTACTAGCATAACACTTATTCTCCCACTAGCTTTGACATGTACTTGGAAAACAACTGGACTTCTAAAAATCAATACTTATTGATTTCCTTAAAGAAAGTTCATATTTCTGATATGAGATGCTATGATAAGCCTTTATCTAAGCATCTCAAACTCATACACCTTTCCTTAGATATCTCATATGTGTGTCTAAACAATTTCAGAACTTACAACAATAAGTCTTAATTGTTCAAACTAATTGCCAAATCTCACAATTCGAACTATGAAGAGGGATGTCGTAATCATAATCGAGTTTGAGAATGCAATTTACACAATCGCTATCTCCTTAAAATATTCCTAGTGAAAGCGTTTCCTCACAATCATTTTCATGAAGCGGAGAGAAACCTTATCACTTAGATTTTATGGTGTATGTGTTCCTATCCATGTGAATTTGTCATAACCATAATCACAAGACAATGTTTGTGACAAATCCAAACTCATATGGACTGAACTAGATCATCCTTAATTTCTTGCCATCAACGGTCCCACCATTGCTTCCAAGTCTTTGAGCAGCTCACTCCTACCTATCAATGTACTTTCCATTGATCAGGGTGCCTTGCCTCTATGCAATCAATTGAGAACTCATAGAACTCATATGCATAGTTGACTTAAACTGGAACGACACAGAAACAAAACTATGTCAACACGATAGGTTACAAACCTCAAGTCGTGTGCTAGTGATTAACAATAGGTTTACCCTTGATTAGTTCTTGAGACTTTTCAAGATCATTTAGACTCCCACTGACCTCTTGACATATAAGATTCTCTTGTCAAGAAACATTCCTTGATAAAACAAATATTCAAGAGTTAGTGTGGGTCCTTATCAAGGCAAACACTACACACAACTGGTCTTAGTTGGTCTTTGTCTTATCCAAGATATCACAACTTACCAATTTCAAACGTGCAAGAGCAAGAAATAATTTTCCTACTCCACATTTGATGAGTGTATTCAAATTTCTTAAGATTATGTCACTCAAATCACAATTTTGGAGTACGACTCTAAGACTTGATTTTGGAACGAAGTATGATACACCTTTTGATTCAACCATTTCAACAACTTCTGATTCCTTTTCTTAGCCATACTGGTACACTAAGGTGTCCTTAGAGGATCAATTGTGATATGGTTTCATAATCAATGAGACGATCATAAAACATGATACTAAAGTAATCTCCCATCTTTTCAGATTGGAGAAACTTTTATCTTTCTGCCTAATTGATTCTTCTTATTCGTTCTGCCATACATTGAAACTTTTCAATGATTCAGAATTACACTTAATCTTGTAAGCATAACCATATTTACTAGACTTTTAGTAAATCATGATGAATAATCTTATTGTTCTTTGTGGTGGACTTGACTAGTGCACAACTATGTGTACTAGATCCCCTAGTCCTTCACTTGACTCACATCTATATATGAACAAGGAATTAGTCTCAATTTACCAAATGCGAAGGTTCTCATTCATCATACAATACCAGTTGCATGATTCCAAGTTTCTGTCCAATTGAAACTTCGGTGATGAGAATTATTTCTTATTTGGTAAATTTTTGACACTACCACAAATAACATAACTAAGAATCACATCCACTTAATATTGCTTATAATAGAAACACACAAGCATCAATTTTCACAAATGACATTGCAAGGAGATATAAATAAGACAAAAACTCAAAATTTCATTTATTTAAAAAGGTGCGGAAAACTTGTCCTTACAACGCAAATTTGAATGAAAACTATGCTATTACATATTCCTAAGCAATCTATCATAACTCTAAGCAGCAGCTCAAAAATCCGATCATCGAATCATGCGATCGAAATCCATTTCTTCACGATCAGACTCAGCTTACTTCTTCCTTTAAACTTCCTTTCTTTTCTTCGATCCTACAAAACATCAAAATGTAATCATATCACATCATGTATTAAGAATCTACAAATAGGAACTTAATAGAGTTAGATAGTGGATTTTACCTGAAGTAGAGTCATACATATTGACTCTCCCATCTCTTAGATCTCTCGGGTATTCAGGGTAGCTTCGTAACCAATGCCCCCTCTTTTGGCAGTAGGAACATATGGATTCTTCTGGAATGGTACACAAGACTATCTCAGACTCAGCCTTTCTTTTGCATAGAGAAAACTTTTATGGACTTCCAATGTTGCCATTGCCCATAAAAGGTTGGGATATTGATTTACCAGACAAATTTGCTTGACCAGTGCGCCAAATCATTGCTGATTCAACAACAATAAGCAAATAAGTCAAATCAATGAGGGTCACGTCATGGTCCATCACATAGTACTCTCTAATGAACTCACTATATGATTCGGGAAGTGACTGAAGAACCAAGTCAACAGCCAACTTCCTTGAGACGTCGACACCCAACATTCCCAATCTATTAATATGCAACTTCATATCCAAGACATGAGCACATACAGACTTTCCATCTTCGTGTTTGTTTGCCAATAGGGCTTGAGTGACCTTGAACCTTTTAAGTCTTCGAGCACGTGGGTCAGGGAGAATTATTGGAGGAGGTGGAGGAAGATAAGCATGATTTCCATTTCCACGATCCAATCGTGGAACATCATTTTCAAGTGGAAAACTTTTTCCAACGGATTCAGGAAGATCATAGTTGATAGACTTTGACATCTACAAAACGGGAGAAAATTCAAGTTAGTTGATAAAATCCTCAATATAGCACCCAATTGAAATATTGAGGCTAGGATCCAACACAATATTCTACAATTTGGAAGAGGGATGCCGTAATCCAAATCGCAGAACATTTGAAGGTAGGTAAATGACGATTTACCAATTTCCACCATAAAAAACGAAAATTGAAAATTAGATTTTAAATGAATTGAAACTCCTAGATCTTTTGAGATTCATTAAACTTTTCAATGGCATGTTTAATCTCGATTATGCCCTTCAAGTTTGTGACTGGGATGCCGAGGATCACAAACAAGGTGTGGATAACCATGCAAATATACTTGGTACTCTCAATGTTACAGTCACCTAATCAATGTGTCGGTTAGCCACACACGCTCCATTGATCTATGACAAACATCGAGTCACCCTTTGCCCCCTTTTCTAGACTCAAATTAGTGTGCCGGTTAACCACACATGCTCCACTAACGTCTTGGCAAGGGTACAAAGTGTAATTTCGTGGAATAGCATCAAATCCACATTTTTCCTAAAGTAACTAAGATTTGGGAATTTATAAAAGGTTTAGTTACTTGCATTACATTATACTTATAATGGAAGGTTGTGTCCTATCCTACCCGTTCGGCTAACGACCCTCCACTAGTCAAGAGTACGGTGGGTAAGAGTGGATACCCATTCAATCGCCATTTTATAGGCAATTTCCTTAAACACCCCTTAGAGACCAGCTTCGTGAATGAGGCCTACTAACGGTAAGACTGACTCTTTACTTATAATATGTTGAACCTTTAAATGTTATATAGTATAAGGTGTATTTTATACTTTTAAAATACTAAGTGGTTTAAACTTATTAATAAATTAGACCTTTAATTTGATTAATCTTAAACCATATAATTATGATTTATTAATTATCTCCTTTAATTAAATTCTTAATTAAATTAATAAACCATAAGGGTGTAAATTGAACTTTTCAAAACTTTAGGGTTTTAGAATTTAATATTTCAAAAGTAATACCTTTTAATTTAAAATTAAATTCCAAAACTTGAGGGCAAGTTTTTGAAACCTTTCAAAACATTAGAGTTTAACTATTTAAATTTCAAAAACTAAAACTTTTAAGTTCAAATTTAAGCTATAAAACTTAAAGGGTGTAATTTGAAACTTTTCAAACTTACTAGGTCAAATATTTGACTCATAATAATCCTATATTATCCATATTTAACCAAATCTATTAATTTTGATAAGGATAATCATTCTAATCATAAAAAAACGATTTTAGGCAATAAAAAGGAGTTTTGGTAATTATCCTTAACAAAATCTGCTCAAAAAATCGAAAATCCCAGCAACAGCACACTGGACTCGCCAAGTCCACTGATGGACTCGTCGAGTTCAGGCTACTCGCCGAGTCCACTGATGGACTCGCCGAGTCGGCGTCGCAGACAACAAAAAATTCGACTTTTTGATCCTTAGGCAGTTCACTTTTGCATCTATTCAACTAGAAAAATGACCTAGGCTCTGATACCACTGATGGGTTATGAGAATTACATCATTCCTATAGTGTACATGCAACCCTAATTACTTTGATCTAGGTTTTCTACTATGAACACAACAACATAGAATACTAAAGCATAAACCCTAGATCTAACATGCTATTATCGAAATTAACATCAGATTAGGGTTAAAAACTTTACCTTGATTGTTATGTACCAATAACAATCACAATCCTTCTTGATCTTGACTTCTGAAAGCTTAGTGTCTCAAATGTTGCACCTCTAATGGAGTCACAAACACCATAAGCAACAAGATGAACAAGGAGAGAGGGAGGAGGCACCAAAAACGTCTTAGGGTTTCTCTTAGAAGGTTAGGGGCATTTTTGGAGGCATAAGGGGTTCTTTTTATAGTTAGGCTTCTAGGGTTTTGAACTAGGAAACCCTAATCCAGTTGCTTAGTCCTTAAGCAGCCCAAAGACCCTTCCAGAAGGCCCTTGGACGATTTCTATATGGATCCCCATATAGAATTCGTCCATGCTTCCTTTATGGATCCTAAGCCCAACTTTGTAACTATCTTATAATTACAATATCAGTCCCCTTTATTTAATTAATCTCTTTTAGCCACAAAATTAATTTTTAATTAATTCTTGACTAATATTAATTAAACAATATGATTTCTCTTTTAATATATTATTCACATAACATATTAATAAATCATAATTAATCCTCTTTCTCCTTAATTCATCCTATCAGTTGCTATGGTGAAGGCAACCCAAAAGGACCATGCTCATAATCGGGTCAAGTACATACCAAAATAGTTATGGGCTTAGACCCCTAATCCAACAGTATTTTCATCGGCTCCCACAAAAATCATTTGGTTATCTCTTCTACAGACCGAGTGACAATGTTGTCTTCGTGGCGAGGAGAAGAGTCTTTCGCGAGAGAGAGCTCATAGGCCAAGGAGACAGTGGGAGGCAAATTGATCTTAATGAGCTTCAAGAGTCAAGCGGTGAAGGAACCTCAAACACTAGCGATCAACCTGAGGAGGAAACTCCTGTTGATCCAGTTGAAGAGTCCGTACCTCTGAGGCGTTCCAGTAGAGTTAGTGTTCCACCTGTGTTATATGGTTTCCATATAACATCTGAGGGTGATACATTTATCAGTGATAGCACACTGGTAAATTTTGATGAACCTAACAATTACAAGGAAGCCATGGCAGGCCTCGAGCCTGCTAAATGGAAAGAGGCGATGGACAGCGAGATTCAATCCATGTATGACAATCAAGTTTGGAACTTGGTTGATAATGTATCGGGTCGTAAGACAGCCGGTGCAAATGGATCTTCCAGAAGAAGACCGACATGGATGGGAAAGTACACACATATAAGACGGGACTGGTTGCGAAGGGCTTTACTCAAACTCCGAGAGTTGACTATGATGAGACCTTCTCGCCAGTAGCGAAGATTAAGTCTATTAGGGTTATGCTAGCCATACCTGCATTTCATGAATATGAAATATGGCAAATGGATGTAAAAACCGCTTTCCTTAATGTAAAGTTGGCTGAGGATGTTTACATGAGTCAGCCAGAGGGTTTTGTCAATGCAAAGTACCCTAATAGAGTGTGTAAGCTTGAGAAATCCATTTATGGATTGAAACAAGCATCTCACAGATGTAATCTTTGTTTCGATGCGAAAGTCAAAGAGTTTGGCTTTTCGAGAAGTGAGGATGAGTCCTGTGTATATGTCAAGGCTAGTGGGAGCATAGTTAGCTTTCTGGTGTTGTATGTGGATGACATACTACTCATAGGAAATGACATCCCAACCTTGCAGGAGGTTAAGTCCTGGCTTGGGAAGTGTTTCGCTATGAAGGACCTCGGAGAAGCTGCCTATATTCTGGGGATAAGGATATTGAGATACAGGAGTAAGAGACTAATTGGACTTAGTCAAAGTACCTACTTAGAAAAGGTGTTGAAAAGATTCAGCATGATGGATTCCAAGAAAGGTGACTTACTGATCCAGAGAAATGCCAAACTGAGTAAAACTCAGAGTCCGAGTACAAAGGCTGAGATAGCTGAGATGAGTCGAGTACCATATGCTTCCGTTGTTGGCTCGATCATGTATGCTATGACTTGTACTCGCCCTGATGTGGCCTTTGCTTTGAGCATGGTCAGCAGATATCAATGGAATCCTGGCAAGGCTCACTGGTCTGCGGTAAACAACATTCTCAAGTATCTACGGAGGACTAAGGACTGGGTCCTTACCCTTGGTGGGAGTGATGACTTGAGAGTGGTGGGGTATAGTGATGCCAGCTTTCAGACCGACAGAGATAATTTCCGCTCTTAGTCGGGCTGGGTATTTACCCTGAATGGAGGAGCAATAACTTGGAAAAGTTCCAAGCAGGAGACGGTAGCTGAAGAATTTCATCGGAGACCTTGGAGTTGTACCGGCTATAAAGGAGCCTATGGAGATTTTCTATGACAGCGAGAGTGTCGTTGCCTTAGCCAAGGAACCAAGGGATCATGGCAGATACCGGCATATCGACAGAAAATATTACTTCATAAGACATCGAATAGAAGAAGGACTCCTCGTAGCAAAGAGGGTATCGTCAGAGGAGAACCCAGCAGACCCCCTCACGAAGGGACTGAGTAGGGTTAAGCACTTACAGCATGCGAGGCGCATCGGGCTGAAGGACGATATTAGTTTTAATAATTAGATAGTTTTGAAACTTGTAATAGTTGAAATGTAATTGACATTTGATGATTAAATAAAATGTGTTTTTTATTTATAAGTAATGTTACTATCTAGTGTCAATCATTTACTATTGTTTCACTTTGCATGTTTTGACTTCCAGAATAATTATATTATTCAAACTATCCACAGTCGATCATACTTTTGAAGTAGGTATTGAGGCAAGACTGTCATAAATTTGGCTTGTAGATTGTCTGAATTGTATTAGACATAGCAAGGTTTGCTACAACATTCATGAGTGTTCATAAGGTCTGAGTATTGGATTAAACCCACGCTCACTTGAATCACTTCATGGAATTTATCTCGAGTGATCGTGAGACGATAATATCATATAAGTCTTAAAACCAAGAGATATGAGTTGTTGACTATGAGTTGGTTGTACATTGATAATACGAAACCGCATCAGTAACTTGATGCTATAAAACGTCTTGTTGTGTACAATCTAACGAGTAGTTAGTACAAGCATATGAGTCGAAGTTTATCTGTTCCTTTTAGTCCTTGGAGGATTAAAAGCGATATCTTGGGCCCCTCGATGATTTTGTTTTGACTTATGTGACAGGCCGGTCATAACTAAATTGATGTGTTCGATTAAGTTCTATGTCAAAAAAATCAGAAATTAGGAAACAAACAGCTGGACAATAAGTATGAAATTGTTCCATGTATTTTTCTGGCTGATATCTTGAGAATAGAGTATTATATGATCCCTTATCTAAAATGGCGTATCACAGTTCGACAGAGGATTTTAAGAGCTACGATTGCTAGTCGGTGTTTAGGTCATACTTGCAGCTATAGTTATTAGACTTATCCAAGTGGGAGACTATTGGATAAAGTGTCTAAGTCCATAACTATAATTGGTATGTACTTGACCGGAGAGTAGCATGGTCCATTTGGGTCGCATGTCAGCAGAACATTTGTAAGTATGGACTTTTGAGTAGAGGCTATTTATGATTTATTAATATATTATAAGTTCTAATATATTAATATAAAATCATATTATTTAATTAGTATTGATCAAGAATTAATTTGGAATTAATTTAGTGATCAAAAGAGACTAATTAAATGTAAGGGGTTGATTTGGTAAATCAATGATTCTTATAGTGTGGGCCTATGGTTATTTAGGTTGGGCTAAACCAACATGGTAGTCTATGGATAGTCCATGGAGGTTTAAACCCATGGAGCCTAGGTAAGATGAAAGGTCATGCACATTAGGGTTTACATGGATGTAACCCTAATCCGTGCCACACTATATAAGAACCCCTTTAGCACATGAAATCGGCCACTAGTGATCTTTGGAAGAGTATAGCCGATTTTGAGTGCAAGTAATCCTCTCTCAAGTCCTCCATTGTTGGTGGTGGTGTGTGAAGCATTTGAGGCATCACATTTGGGGTGCTAGGCTCTTAAAGGTCAAAGGAATCAAGCTACAAGAAAAGGTATGTCATCTAACTAGTTTTGTTATACAAGTACCCATGTTTTGTATGCTAGTTAGGGTAATGCTTTGGAAAATCAAATTGCATGTATAATTAGAGAAAACATAGATCCAAAGCATTTAGGGTTGTATGTGCACCTTAAGGTTGTTAGGATGCTCAAAATCCATCACTTAAGACGTTGCTTGGGAGTTGTTTCGCTATGAAGGATCTAAGAGAGGCTGTGTACATAGTTGGTATAAGGATCCATAGAGATAGATCAAAACATCTAATAGAACTGAGCCAGAGTACATACTTGGATAAGATCTTGAAGAGGTTCAAGATGCAAGATTCCAAGAAACGTTTTCTACCTATGCAACATGGAATCAAATTGAGTAAAACTCAATAACTAGTTCTAGTGATGAACATGAAAGAATGTGTCGAGTCCCATATGCTTCTGCTATAGGATCGATCATGTATGTCGTAACATGTACTCGACCTGATGTCTCATTTGCTCTGAGCACGGTGAGTCATTTTCAGGACAACCTAGGCGACAGTCATTGGACAACAGTAAAGAACATTTTGAAATACCTAAGAAGAACAAAGGACATGTTCTTGGTATATGGGGATAAAGATGAGTTGAGAGTTACAGGTTATACAGAAGCGAGTTTCCAAACTGATAGGGACAACTCGTGTTCGCAATCAGGATGGGTATACTTGCTTAATGGAGGAGTGGGTACTTGGAAGAGTTCCAAGCAGTCGACAGTGGCAGACTCTACATGCAATTCAGAGTATATAGCGGCTAGTGAAGCTGAAAAAGAAGCTACATGGTTGAATAATTTCATTGATGATCTTGGTGTCGTTCCGAGCATCAAGGATCCTTTGGAAATCTTCTGTGACATAAGGGTGCGGTCGCATTGACTAAAGAACCCAAAGACCATGGTAAATCAAGGCATATACTAAGGAAATTCCACTATGTAAGACATCGAGTTGAGGATGGGGACATTGTTGTGAATAGGGTATCGTCAGAGGAGAATCCAATCGATCCGTTCACAAAGCCATTATCAAGGAACAAGCATGATAGTCATAGTAGATCTATAGGCATTAGATTTGCTAATGATATTGTGTAATTGTTTGGTTGTTTAGTTTGATAATCTTTGAAACATTTAGCAGTACGAATTTGTAACTGAATTGATGTTTATTTTGTGGAGACTTAATAAAGTGCAAGTGAAGCTATCAATTCTGTTAATTTGTTACTGTGTTTCACTTTTGCATGTTTGGAACCCACTTCCTGAGTATTAATTTACTCAAACCTCCACAATCGGTCATACTCTTGGAAATAAGTAGTGATTCAAGACTGTCATGAGTATTTATGGATTGACCATTCTGATTGGGCATAACATAGTGATTGCACCAACACTCATGAGTACTTAATGGAGATTTGATTATTGGAACAACCCGCACTTAGAGATTACTTCATGGATATAGTCACGAGTAATTCTAAGATGATAATATCTTCTGTTCTTCAAACCGAGATACATATGGGGTTTTGCTCTATGATTATGTTATGTATTGGTGTACTCCAACGATATCCGTAGCAGGTAGCTATAACGGATATATCTATGTGTGACATGATAAAATATACAAAACTATGTAGTCAAATTTTATTCGTCCTTTCTGACTTAACAAGATAAGCGATATCTATGGGTCCCTCGATGATTTGGTGTTAACATCATGAATACCTGGTCGGGTCTTGACTGAAATTGATGTGTTCAATTTAGTAGTTAATGCAGTCTCCACAATCCTTTATCGGGAAACATAATCTTGAATTCTAAGATTGACCATTATCCATGTCTCGAATTCATATAGATATCATGAGGATGAAGGAATAGATGATCACTTATCTGAGGGCTGAAACTGATTAGATCAGAGTTCGACAGATGCATTGGATGGCATTCTCTCTGTTAATTATTATAGAATTATTGGACCATATATAGTTGATGACTTGTCCAAGTGGGAGACTGTTGGAAAGTGTGTCCAAGGTTATGAACTATTGGTGATATTTCTAATAATAGCAGGGTCCTCTTGGGTTGCCCTCAAGACTCAAATTAAGTAGAATAAATAAAAGAGGAATTAGTTTATTAATTATTATGGTTAAATAATTAATTAGAAACTAATTGGAAAACAAGTTGGGAATTAATTAAAGTTTAATTAATAGAATGGTTGAATATCAATTAATCAATAGTTGGTTAATCAGGAATGTTCCAGAACCCTAGAAAGAAGGGTGGTGGACGAAAATTCCCTTTGGATAAGGGTAATTTCGTTCTAGGGTTATCCCATCCCACATGCGCTTGAGGATAAAACCCTAGGAGGTATCCAAGACTATAAATAGGGCCTTAGGGATTCAGTCATCCTTGCTCATTCTTGGTTTGAATTTTTGCCACTTCTTTCTTCCTCATTGTGGAAGAACTCTCGTTATAGTTCATCCCCTCCTAGTTATTTTTGATTCTATTCTTTTGAGTTCATTGGGTGTGAACCAAGAGAGGGATTCTGGTTTGGGTTCTTCTCATCCAAACAAGGTGGCATGCACGAGGAGTCAAGCATGAAGATCTTTGGCTGCACAAGAGGTATGTGTTCTTCTTTTGTATTTTCGTTTTTCTTAGGGTAGATGTAATAGTATGAAACCATAGATCCATAGGTTGCATGTAGACTTAGGTATATCGTTGTTGTTTCGATTTTTCCGCTACCTAGCTTAAAGTGTATTTGATGCTTAGAAAACCTAACTATTCCAACCTGATGGTTGATTAGAACGGATATGCTGTTATCGTATATGTTATTTGTTTGCGTTTTGGTACTTTGGGGGAACTCACTAAGCATTGGCTTACAGTTTGGGTTATGTTTCAAGTACTTCGGATGATCGCGGGAAGGCGAAGGCGTGACCTTACACATCCTCATGTTTTTGACTTATGATTGTGGGAGACTCTGATATTGAACATGTTTTGAAAACTATGATTGTAAACAATTTGTGAAATTGGTTGGTTTTGAAAAGTTTAAATTTATCATGATTTTATGGATGTTACACGGTTGGCAAGTGTGCATCCATTATCACAAGCTAAACGATGCCACTTGCAAAGACCATTTCCCTTTACCCTTTTATTGATCAAATGCTCGGAAGATTATCCGGTCACCTTTATTACTTCTTTCTAGATGGTTTTTGAGGATATTTTTAGATCCCTATTGATCCTTAAGACCAAGAAAAGACCACGTTCACTTGCCTAAGTGGGACTTTTGCTTATCGACGGATGTCATTCGTGTTATGCAACACACCGACCACATTCCAAAGATGCATGATGGCTATTTTCCACGATATGGTTGAAAAGTTCATGGAAGTTTTCATGGACGATTTTTCTGTTTACGGGTCTTCTTTTGATGATTGCTTGTCCAACCTCGACTTGATGCTTGCTAGATGTGAAAAGACCAACTTGGTTTTAAATTGGGAGAAGTGTCATTTCATGGTCAAATAAGGGATTGTCTTGGGACATAAAGTTTCCAAATTAGGGATAGAGGTGGATCGTGTAAAGGTTGACACTATAGCTAAATTGCCACTTCCAACAAACGTGAAAGGGGTAAGAAGTTTTCTAGGCCATGCGGGATTTTACCGCCGGTTTATAAAAGATTTTTCAAAAATTACTAGGCCATTAACTCAACTTATTTTAAAAGATGCCACATTTGACTTCTCAAACGAATGTCTTGAAGCCTTTCAATTATTAGAAGAGAAATTAACCAATACCTCAATCATGATTGCCCTAAATTGGAACCTCCCATTTGAGCTCATGTGGATGCTAGTGATTTTGCGGTAGGAGCGGTCCTTAGACAAAGGGTTGATAAGCATTTTCAACCTATATATTATGCAATCAAAACACTAAACCCGGCCCAAGAAAATTATACTATCACTGAAAAAGAACTTATGGTCGTTGTTTACGCTCTTGACAAATTCCGCCCTTATTTGGTATTGTCCAAAACTATTGTCTTTATTGATCATTCTGCTCTTAAGTATCTAGTTGCTAAGCAGGATGCTAAGCCAAGATTGATCTGATGGGTACTACTCTTGGAAGAATTTGACATCAAGATCAGGGACAAAAAGGGTATGGAAAATGTGGCGGCCGATCACCTCTCGAGATTGGAAAATCCGGAAATGGAAAAACTGGAAAAACACAAAATTGGAGACGATTTTCCCGAAGAATATCTAATGGTGATCGCAGGGGAGGAGCCATTGTATGCTGATATAGCCAACTATTTGGCTGGTGATTATCTTCCAAAAGGATTGACTCATCAACAAAAGAAGAAATTATTTTCCGAAGTCAAATACTACTTTTGGGATGAACCATATCTCTTTAGAAGTTGCGCATATGGTATGATAAGAAGATGCATATTCGGGAAAGAAAGTTTGGAAATTTTGAAGCATTGTCATAATGGACCCACCGGAGGACATCACAGAGCACATTACACGACAAAGAAAGTATTTGATTTAGGATTCTATTGGCCTACAATTTTCAAGGATGCCACCAAATTTGTTAATGAATGTGACTCGTGCCAACGATCGAGCAACATTTCTTCCCGAAGCGAGATACCCCAAAATAGCATCCAAGTTTGTGAAGTATTTGACATTGGGGGTATCGATTTTATGGGACCATTTCCGGCTTCTCGAGGGAATAAATACATCTTAGTGGCGGTTGATTATTTCTCAAAATGGGCGGAAGCACAAGCCTTACCATAAAACGATGGCCGTGTGGTAGTAAAATTCTTAAAAAGATTGTTTTCTCGTTTTGGTGTACCAAGGGCACTAATAAGTGATCGGGGAACTCACTTTGCAAATGAACAACTTGCCAAAGTGTTACAACAATGTGGTGTACACCATAAATTTGCAACACCCTACCATCCGTAAACAAGTGGGCTAACCGAAGTCACAAATCGGGCATAGAAAAGGATTCTTGAACGCTCGGTCGGAAGCAACAAGAAGGAGTGGTCGGAAAAAATAGATGATGTGTTGTGGGCATTTCGAACCGCCTTTAAAACACCTATTGGTACTACACCTTATAGGTTAGTCTTTGGTAAGAATTGTAATTTGTCGGTTGAAATTGAACACAAGGCGTATTGGGCTTTGAAGACTTGCAATTTTGAGTTGACCGAATTAAGAACAAATCGTCTAATGCAAATGAATGCAATAGGGGAGTTAAGAAATGAAGCTTATGCAAGCTCATTGATCTACAAACACAAAACAAAGAAATGGCATGATGCTAGGTTGAGAGGACGTAAGGATTTCCAAGAAGGGAAAAAGGTCCTCATTTTCAATTCAAGAATGAAGCTTTTTCCCGGGAAATTACAGACACGATGGAATGGTCCATTTATTGTGAAGCAAGTATTTCCACATGGAACTATAGAGTTAATCTCAAAATAAGGCACTACTTTCAAAGTTAATGGACATCGGGTAAAACATTATGAAGAGGGGATGCCAAATGAGGAAAAAGAAGGAGAAATCGTGAAATTGGCGGTGGCTGCCACAACGTAGAGCGGGAAGGAGTCCGACTCATGACTCCCTAAAAAGAAGCGTTTGCAGGAGGCAACATGTGATTTAGAGTTTGCGTTTTTCTTTCCTTTTCTTTTATTTGCTTATTTTGTTTTGTATTGTTGATTTTTCACTCTTCTAATTTTTTTTTTCTGGATCTGGCTTTTAGGACAAACATGGAATAAGTGTGGGGTGATGTTTAATGGGATTTTTTTTTTCCAAAAATAAGTTATTT
Organism: Lactuca virosa; assembly: GCF_052849685.1. Taxonomy (NCBI): domain Eukaryota; kingdom Viridiplantae; phylum Streptophyta; class Magnoliopsida; order Asterales; family Asteraceae; genus Lactuca; species Lactuca virosa. The sequence goes on along the minus strand of NC_136431.1, from coordinate 14,204,040 downwards.
TATTTACCACGACGTGGTGATAGTCATCACGATGTGACGATTTCACAGTTAACATACGAATATTTTTCACTAATGGACCACGACGTGGTGACTTTTTAAACGCATTTATTCTTTAGGGTTTTTAACCTAAAAAGATTACTTTCTCTTTTTACTTTCATTCCACTCATGCCGTATTTGCTGCCTCACGAGTTCCTACTTCATTCTTCTTCCGATTTCAAGTTTTTCAAAGGCAAAAGGTATGAGTTCTACATGTTTTTAGCTCCTAATAATCGCATATCATTGCATCTATGGCACAAATTCGCTGTTGTGAACTATTATTTGGGGTATTTGGTAACTTAGGGTTCCGAATTTGATTCGATTTGGAGTTGTTTTTGCTATGAATTTTACTCTAAAACATGTATTTAGCAAACCCCTGAACTTGATTTGATTTGAAATAGATTTGAGTTGAAATAGATATATGTTATCACATAAAAATAAAAATTTAAATCACTAAATTAGGATAGGGACATGTATTTTTGGATAATAGTTCACCTTAACTAGTTGCAAGACTTTTACTCCAATTCCCAAGTCGTCTCGATTCATAAATGTCACATGTAGATAAGTATTCATTGAGTAATTAAAAACTAGTTACACTCTACCCACTCTAGTTAATGTTCTTAATATTTAACATCATATTTTAATCATTACATAACTTTCCTATGATCATAGGAAGACATGTGAAGAAACTAGACTTGATTTGGACCTTGCATGCAAAAGTTACACAAGATACATGAAATCTTTCCAGATTGATACTTGATCGAGTGAATTTACTCTTGAAATTTTACTCGGAATAATGGAGCTATACAGAAAATTTCGAGGTTTTCGCAATATTAAGCCACCAATTCAAGCCAAACCAATCCTAACCTCTTCCAATGTACTCCTAATGACCGTATATCACTTGCATGGGTTCCATAGGATAATCAATCCTCACCTCTTCCAATATACTCCTAATCATCATTAATGCAATGATTTGCTATCCTAAATTGAACTAACCAATGGAACCATGATTGAGGGTCCGTTTGAGGCCGTAGATTATCCATGATTCTTGCCTAGGATTCACCATCTCGTGGTCTTCTATTCTTCTAGCTTATTTGTCTCTGCATTGGGTCACCATTCACCAACCTTGAAAGCATTAACTGTTTACAACTCTTTATTATAGAATATAGATCCATATCTCCATTATCTTTTATAAAATTGAAAGGACTTTGCTTTGAAATTCTGTCGCTACAGTGTGAATCTAAATTTTACACATATATTGAATAAATTATCCTGAATTGATCGAGGTAAACGCAATACCAACCAAATCAACGCCAACTGTAGGCGGATTGATGAAAGATGCAATTCAAACATGCTCGTTGAATCCCCAGCAAAGAAGATAACGACTATATGGGACCAACTCACCTAATTATTTGATTCCAAGTACGTCGCAAATTTGTGCTTATTAAAAAATAGTTATTTGTTAAAATAACTAAATGTATGAAAACCATATCTTTTTTAGAAAGCTTTATTAAACAAGGTTAGTAATACTTTAATAATTACTAGGTTTAACTATAATTTAACATCAGTATAACTTTACTTTCAGAGTTGCACCACTTTAACTTTCATCTAAAAAATATGTACATCCATCAAACACTTGTCAATGTTCCTATTAAATAAAGCAGTTACTATTTTAAATCTATGTACACGTCATTATTTTTGTAGGAAATAAAATAGATATGTATATGCATTAATGAATATCATGGATTGTACTATACTATTCATCTTTACAAAATGATACCAAGTGTAGGTTTAGAAGTGCAGGTCTTTCAAACACAAAAGAAATAGGAGCAGAGAAGAAAGATACGAAACAGAGAAAAACAAAGAAACAATGGATAGTTGTTTGATGCCAAAGACTTCTCTTATTTAATCAAAAACAAGTTGTGAATACGCCTTAAGATAAAAACGCAAAACGCAGGGAGCATTTTATACTAAAACATAATAAATTTGACTCTAACACAAAAACTAAAAGAAAAACAATTAAAATAAAAAACTTCCCAAAATGCCCCTGCACTTATAAATCGGATTAACCCAACAATTTATATGATGTGTGTTTTTAGTTTCTAAGATCAGTAGTTTATAGAATAACATTCTTTTGGTGTGTATGTAGGTTGTCATCATAGATTTTACATGAGCTGTAATTTTTTTTAAAAAAATTATAATTTATGAAGTGGTAAACTGACCGATGAATATGTATTTTTCATGTCATTTTATGTTAGATTTTAGGGTTCTATCTCGGTCTTGCAAACCGAATACAATTATGCATACAATTCCGATCTTAACAAAAGACTGATTAGTGATTATGACTATTTGATTATTGGGCCAAATCTTATCCTAATGGGCCCATTCAAGTCATAAAAAGTTCAAATAAAAAAACAAAAGACATACACGACTCTAAAACCCATCTTTTGATGATTACAAGCTTTAATTATCATTTACCTTCCTCAAAAAAATCTAAGAAAACAAAAGCAAAGTGTACTAGTCAGATTTTGGTTTTTATCGACTTTGTGTTTCGTCACAATTTTGATGTAAGTTGAACGTACTTTTTAATTGTCAATCGAATCGAATATTAGTTTATGTATATGTATATTATATAAATATATATAGCTTTGATGGTTTTTGACCCCAAAACTAAATTAAAACCTACTCCTTCTTTTGTTGATGAGATATATCTCTTAATCTCTACATACATTATTTATTTGATCGACAAAGCTTCATTTAGACTTGAAATCATATATTTTATGAGTTAGTTACTGAATTTTAAATCAATAACCAGCCAAATAGCATCCATATGTTAGATCCCAAGCTCATTGATGACAATTCCAGGTATCATCAACACTTGACTTATCCGATTAACTAATTGATTGTTTTAGTGGCTCTGGAAGTCTAGTAACATGAACACTTCATTTTCAAAGACATAGTTAAATTATGGGGTTAACTATCACTTACTTCTCCAGTTATCTTATTTATGATTAGCTTTGTTTGAGTGATTCAACTTTGATATGAGCTCCATATGTGTTTAATATTAGTGTGCATGATCCTTGTAGTATAAGAGAGTATTCGACTACAGTTCGAGCAATCGAGCTCTATCTTTAGAGGAGTACTCATAAATTAGTGGACCTAGAATCTAGATAGTGAATCCTACTAGGCATGATGTAAATTATGGGGTGGAGATAGCCTCATGTTGAGCCGTTGAGGTGAACCAATATATCTCGTGGTCCTTTTTTCAATATTTATTCCCTTGTATCTTTATATTTGTTTGTTAAAATATTTATGTGGTTGAACATTAATCTTTTAACTTAATTTCATTTCTGAAAATAAACGATATGATTATAACTGAAAGTGGATTAAGTATTTGTGCACCTCTACCTCTTTCCAAGCCCTTTCCCATTCATTCAGGATGGAATGGTCTAGCCCTCCACTGATATTTACACATACTTAATCGGGATAAAATGACTTAATTAGTTTAATATATTAAGACACTTTGTTGCATTCATTCTAAAAACAATGTTATGTGTATTTGTATCTCATCGTTGTTAAATTCTCGATCTTGATCTTATGATTTTAAAATCCTATAAGTGACAAACAATCCTGATCACACTACGATCACGATATCACATTATATAACCGGTTCTCAAAAATTTGTTTATTTAACTTGAAATCGAGCATTGCAAATTGCAAGAAGTCTTGTTGAGCATCGTCATTTTATCAATTTTATCTCAAATTAAGGAGTACATACTCATAATAATCTATTTGTGATCCCATGTCTTTAGTTGTACATTATCAAATTGTTCTTTTTTTTTTCTAGTTAATATGATTTCTTCTTAATTTTTACGGTTTGTACTTTTGTAGCAACACAAATTATACTTCATGCTTAAAAGTTATAGTTGATTCCACTATCATTGTTTTAATCAAAATCAATTGATAATGTATATCTTGCGAGCAAATTCTAATAATAGTTAATTTTTATAAGATCTTTGGATTCTGATCCGATCTTATGATCACGACCATGTAAACGTAAAACGACCTTGACTAAGATCCCAATCTTGACAACCTTGTTATAACATCATACATATTCAAACATTTAAATGTTTTATCTCTAAAAAAAACTTTAAAAAAACAAACAAACAAACAAAGTGTTTCTCTTATATGAATAAAGAGAAATTAAATATCCTCAAATAATTTTTTTTTACCATTCTTTTATATATCAAAAGATGACATGTCTCATATTTAATTTTTTTTAATAATGTTTTAATCCACTTGTCATCGGTAGGAGGATAAATAGGAAAAAATTGTAGAATGATATTTAATTTCTCGTAAATCAATTATTTGATATTTGTGATAGGTTTTATATAATGTTAGGATAAACCATAACTCGTGTCACTTATTTGATTATTTAGATAGATAACTATTTGCTTTCACATTATACAGACCTCCCTTCATAAATTTCACAAAAACTCCAATATAAAACTATAATGAAAGAGGAAATATTGGATAAATAAATCACGTTAAATAAATAAATCACTTTGAATAATAATCAATAAATAAGAAAATAAAATGACTCCAAGAACTACAATTGAATGGCAATCATCTACCCTCAAATGTCTATATAAAAAAATTGACTCTTTCTTTAAACAAATATGAAATTTCTATCTGCAACAAATGAATGAAAGAATGATCTAAATGACATTTTTACCCCCTACAAAGAATTGTTAACTTTATACCCAACAATCTGACCTCCTAACTGTTCTTCTTCAACATCACGCTGCTGCTTGCTGATACGCCGACGAACTTCCGGCGACATCCGATGGGACCCACGCCGACACGGTGTAAAGAGGCTGATCAGACCAGCTCAGAGTAACACCGGCGGCGGCACCGCCATCAGACACCCGCCTCTGCTGCTGCTTCTCCACTTTGAAGGAATTCGGACCAAATGGATGATCATACATTTTCAGTATCATTTGGCTCTGTAGAAACTCCCTCTCGCTGATCTCCACGCTTCTGAATCCGCCGAGCTCCGCCATCGACCGCCACCACTGATCAAACCCAACGTGCCTCTCGAATCTCTCAAGCCCTTCGCACGCGATTATGTTTCTGATTTCACGTCCGAAGGATTCTTCGATTTTGATCCGAGAGTGACTTTGTAATGGAAACACAGAATCGATACAGTCAAAGATAGCAGAATAATACTTCAATGAATTCGATACTCTCTTTTCCAAAACAGCGTCGTTATGCTCGGATTCTTGCTCCGCCATCACCACAACGCTAGGGTTTGTGCTTCGAATTAGCCGGAAAAAGTCTCTAAGAGCGCCGCCGGTGGCGTCGTACAGCATTTTGTGAAGCTGTAAGACGCAATTTACTGCTACAGTTTCGCCTTCTTTAACATGAAGCATCCACAGTCTCACATCTTCTAATCTATCAACAACCGGATGGAATTCAAATTCTAGGTTTAAGGCCTCGGCGAATCCGGAAAGCCGAGCTCCCGTCTCGATGAGATCCTGTTTAGATTCTCCGACGCCGGTGATTCTGACGTGGCTCGGAGGGTTGTTCATGGAAGCTAAACTCTGAAAAAAGCTCGGCCATTGAAGACCTTGCTTTACGTCAAAATCTATAACATGAACTTTATCTTTCCCTTGAAACGATCTTAGCAGAATCTCGTTTGACGTGAAATGGATGAATTTAGGAATTGGGGTTGCTTGATTCAAGAGACGTAAAGCTGTTCCATTCTCTTCTTCGACCTGATTAATCTCTCTAGGAATAGAAATCTGGAAAATATTCGGCCAAATTCTCGAAACCCTTAAAGCTAAAGCTTCTGTGTAATAAGCAGCAAGTCTGGAGATTGAAGAATCGCCTCTCGGAGACGCTAATTCGCCTAATTTTGAAATGAAATGGTTAATTGTAGCTATGTTCTTAACGCCGATTGCTTCCAAACAAGCTAAAAGCAAACTTATAAGCTCAAATCCAACTTCTTCATCATGGTTCGTGTTCCCAATCGCTAATAAATCCAAACTTTGATTAGGGTTTGGTGCACCTACGCCGTTCGTACCTCCTACATCCAAACTCCGATGACTTTCCGGCGAACTACTCCTCGATCCCGACCCCGATGACGTTTCATTCACAACCCTCTGTCTATGGCTTCCTGACGAAACTCCCCTTTCACCAAAATCCGCTAATTCATTCACAAAACTCCATGGACTGGTTCTTAACTGAGGCGAAAACGGAAGTGAAGTTGCAGAAGGATCAAGAACGAACCCCTGTTTGCTAAACCAAAAATTATCTTCATTTTCACCGAATTCTTCGACTTTACTGCAACCCCTTTTCCTCTTAGCTCGAAAAGATTCATCTTGTTCATCTTCGTAAAGTCTTTTTAACCCTTTGTTTCTGTTATCCCAGATATCGTTCTTTTTTTCTACCACAGTGTGCTTAAGTGAACAGTTGGTTGTTCTTGCTTCTATTGTGTTGTTGTTGTTGTCGAGTGATATAGGGCCCACAGGTCTAATAACTGGCTGCGATCTTGTTGATTCTTTACGAGGGAAGTTAGTATTGCATGGCAAATCCAATCTTTGTGTGCTCATTGAAGGGAAGTTACTAAATGTAGAAGAAGAACACCCAGCCAACATTCTTTAAAACCTTCCAAAGTTCTTCACTTTCGCTCTCGTGTATATAAATATAAATATATAGATATGTATAAATCAAATTCAGTCAAATTATAAATGTTTGTGAAAAGAAATCAAGAAAATGAGAGAGTGTGTGTAGTTAAAAGAAACAAAAAAAAGGGTTTTAAAAAATGGAATCCAATGAATTGAATAAAAACGTATGAATGTATGTGCAATAAAGAATAAGAATGTGAAATGTGTATGAGCAATTGAAAAGAATCAAAGAATTTGATGTAAGAAAATTTAAAAAGTTTACCTCAAAATGATCATCGGATTCCGAAAAACACACACTCTGGGGAGATGATGATGGATGAAGAAATCTTTACCATGAATGTAATTCAACCGCCGCCATAACTTGTTCAAACCCAAAACTCAAGAAAGATCCAGATTTTGAACAACACATTCCAGCCATTGACAGTTTGAAGAACTCCATAGTGATCTTTATCAAAAACCCAGATTTTTTTAAACAAATTTAAACCCTAATGAAAAAGAATTGAATCATTCCTAACGATTTCAAAGACCCTAATGTAAAAATAAGAAGTTTATGAATCTTTATAAAAACCCCATCATTTGAATCGTGAAAAAAATCAAGATTTGTAGATTAAAAGACGAAAAGATTGTGTTTTTTTCTCTCCTCTCCTCTCCTCTCTCACTCACTCTCTCTCAACTACGCAACAGTAACACTACCCAAAAAAATCATGCACACATATAAGATTTTTCTTATATAAATCAGAAAACCAGGGTGTTGTTTTTCCTTTGTTTTTGGCAGAGGGATGCGGTGGTTTTGGACCCTAGGATGGAGATCCGACGGTGGAGAATAGTGGTGAGGGTGAATATGACCGTTGTGGTGGGGTTAATATGACCGTTGAGGGAAGAAGGTGGTGTACGGAAGTGACGTGGTGGGGGTGTGTTTCGAGGATTTTCTTTTGATGAAATGCACGTAAGGGCGTCACGTGGTTGCCTCCTGATATCCGTTTGAATTGACCGTTGGATAAAAGGAACAATGATATCGTATCTAATATTCTTAACATATTCATCGCTTAAGAACCATAATTATATGTTATTAAGATTGATTATGTATGTTATTAAGATTGATTATGATCTATAATTTTGTTTTACTTTGGGGTGTAAATATTTGGAGTTTAGTCAAATATTAAATCAATCAAGAAAAAAAAAAAGAATATCACAAAAAATACCATATGATTGTCGAGCATTTAGACTAATAACTTAACTTTTTGAAGAGTTATTATCAAAATAACCGTCAAACATTACAATCCAAAATACTCAAAATGACCATCTAGATCGTAGCTAGTAGCAAGAAACTATAATTTTTATTTATTATATAAATGTTTGATAAAATTAAATATAATTTTTAGGGCACTTATAGAAATTGATTATTAAAGCTTAATAGTTTTTTTAAAACACTAAATGAAATAGTTTTTAAATTTTTAGCTATTTGTTTAAACTAAAAGTTAAACGTTAGTACTACTAAACGAATAATATTTTTTAAATCGAGTTTTTTGTTAAAAGCCAAAACTAAAAGCTCCCAAATATTCGTTGTCAAATACGCCCTAATGTGAGTTACACATTAGATAAGTGGCATAAATAATTATGAGTACGATATTCGAGACATTTCAATGATACATAGTAGATATATTAAAAGGAAATGACTTTAATGGTTTTTGAACATTCAAATCAATAGCCAGATGGCATAGGATTACTTGAACTATAAATTAAATTTAACTATAAACCTTGTAAAAAATAACTAAAATTATATAAAAAAAAATTATTATCCGGCAAAGTTATATTGCTATTATTTATCAAATATCTAGAAACTACCCACAAAACATGAATTTAATGAAATCAATAAATAATGATTTGATATCAAAGGGCTTACTGAAATCAATAAATAATAATTTCATATCAAAAAACTTCTAGCTCAACGGTATGAGATGGTGTCCTCTCTTGTTTAGGTCTTGAGTTTAAGTATCATTGTAGACACAGATAAAACTAAGAAATAATTTAAAAATAGATTAGATTTATTGTTCAGAAAATAAAAATAAATAATTATTTGATTTTTTTATTTGTCTTATATGAGTTGAAAGTTGAAACATATCTTTTCTATTTTAAAGAATCACTCCATCCAAGTCATTTGATCAATTCTTTCACCTCGAATTTGGATTCCATGTTTTGGAACACACGTCTAACCACTTATAGCAACTCCAACCATAGCCTCCAGAAAAATAAAAACACTAAAACGGTGTTATTTTAACATCAAAATAGAGGTTCCAATCCAACCATCCACTAACACTTATATATAAAAACTTACTTTTATATCTTATTAATTATTTTTAATAAAAACAATCTTTCTTTCTAGTTCTTACAGAAGACTGTTTCCACCCATGATGGGTTTTCATGCCAAAAATACTAAATCCCATATAATATTAATATCTTCATTTTGCCGGAGTGAACAGTAGACCGCCAAATTTGGTGTGTCATTGTTTATTTACACCATTTTGCCATTCAATTTCTAGGTCGATTTGAGAGATTTTCACCTGCAAAACACAATTTTAGTGGTCGATAGGAGATGGTCTTAGGGACGGATAACATGATTACTGATAACATGATTAGTATGTTGTAATATACATTTTTAGTTTTTAGTGTCTTTTGTCATTTAGGCTTATTCATTTGTGTATAGTAAAAATTGGAGAGTGGTAGTATATAAGTTTAATAAGGTTCATTTTGGAAAAAGAAAAATTAAAAAAGAAAAAGAAAAATAGAGTCGGCCAATGAAAACACTCCTTCGAACTTTCCCTCTCCCCTCTTCTCTTGTTAGTCAGCTGTCGAGTCTTCTTGGCAAGCCCTCTTAGCGCAAACTAAGGGGCGGTGTTTGGCGAGACTGGTGGCAACTCCCTCTTAGCGAGTCACTCCGAATAGCCTAACACATTAAGCATTAATAGTATAAGATATTAAGTCATTAAGGCATAACATTGATAAACAATTATAAATAACATAAATAAAACATTTAAATACATAATTGAAAAACATAAAGTTTTGCTAAAGAATTATTTTAAGGTTAATATTATAAAATAGTTTGTATATCGTGTTTTTTTCCTGTCAACTCTTTTTTTTTCTAAAAATCCTTAATTTTATTTATATTTTTTTTGATTTGACAATTTTAATAGTTTTTTCCGAAATAAATCCTGTCTAGTTTTTTCAGATTGAAAAATAAAAAAAAATGTGGGTTTTCTTGGAAAATAAAAATAAAGTAAAAGGTTGAGTGTATCGTTGTGGACCACTTGGTTTTCCTTCGAGCTCAATGTCTTACTTTGTAAGGTATGTTAAACATGATTCTGACCTTTATTAACCTTTTGAAAAGTATTTATTTAGACTCTATTATGTGTCCTATATGTGGTTCAGATCAAGAAAATGTGAGACACTTGTTTCTTTTTTGTTCGAAGCTCGTAGATATTTACGACTCATCGTGAGATGGTCGGTGTCGTAAGCCCCTCTGTTAAATGTGACTCGAGCATTTAGAGCATTCTCATGGAGCATTTGGAGCACTTAGAACTCAATAGAGCACTTGAGGTTCATGGACCATGTAACAAAGGAATGGATCATCTGAGATGGCTTTGGACCATCTAACAAAGGAACGAATCAAGTGTCAAATGAACGGATCATTTAAAAGGGGGGTTGGAGCAACTTGGAGTGGCTTGGAGCAACATGGAGTAACATGGTCCAACATGTTGAGCCACGTGAAGAGGTTGAGCCAAGTGAAGATGTTGAGCCAGGTGAAGATGTTGGACGAACATGGAGAAGTTGAGCCATCATGGAGAAGTTGCGCCACGTTTGGGAGATGTTGAGCCAATCATGAAGGATATTGTGCCACCTTCTGCGACTTCCCAGAACCATTCTACCCAAAACAAGTATGTGAGTTCTATTATTCATGCTCTGTTGATTCTAGTGCTCAAACCATGGAACCATTGGAGATGGTGAATCTATGGTTACTATTGATGTGGAATCTTTTCAAACTGCTCTTCGTCTTCCTCGGTTAGAAAATTAATCTAAAATTCCATTAGAAGAAAATGCAAGTCCATTCGTGAAACATTAGGGTATAACTTTTCCCGCAGGGCACTTCTCGTGATCCATCCAAATACACTATTCATCAATGTTTTGTTGTAGGGTGGAAGTACCTATCGGAGGTAGTTGGTAAATGCCTTGGACATAAGACTGGGAGCTTAGATCATTTGAATCTTTTTAGCAAATAATTTTGTATTCCATGGTGTGCAACAAAAAATTGGATTTTTCTCAACTCTTTCTTGATCAGTCGAATGATTGTATCATTGGGAACAAGAAGCCATCATATGTTCCTTATCCCCGTCGGCTTGGAATGATTTTGGCTTGTGATGAAGAAGGTTCCAACGTTAATCATGGAGACATCATTCCAATCCCATCCATCTCCTCAAAGATCATGAACGCTGCTCCTTCTGATGGTGATATGCATATTACCTAGAGAATGTCAAACTGGATTGCAAACCCCTACAGTGTTGAATCCTCTTACTCTGAAGAAGAGGATGATGATGAAGATAACGAGGAAGGATTTGATGATGAATAATGCACTAATGATGAAGAAGAAGTTGATGATGAAGAAGATGTTGAAGATGAAGAAGATGAACTTGCCACTGATAAAGGAGAAGCCTCTGTTCAGGGAATGAATTCTCCCCCAAGATTGAACAAGCACATTTTATTCTCATATACTTCTTCATCCACTCCCTTTGCAGATGATGTTGTACAGCGTGGATCAAATCACTTCAAGTGGAAACTACTGATCCACTGATCCAAGATGTGATTTCTCCAAGATCAGCGTCTCCCTCTCATTAAGCTGAACCTGTTCCTCCTATGCCAACACCTATTCAAACTTTTTCTTTTTATCAGGGGGAAAACAGCTCCAACTTACAAACTATTGTGCTCTCAACTCTCTCTATTGGTGCGGATAAATCAATTGTTGGTAGAAATACTGACTAGAGTATAAAAGTATGTGGCTAATATAAAACGTATTATGACCTTGTGTGATGATGATGATACAATTATTGAAGATACTCCTCCAAATTCTCCAGGTGATAATCCTCCACCTCCACCTTCATCATCAAATCCACCTCCACATCCTCCTTCACCATCTCATCCCCCTCCTCGCACTCCTTCTCCACCACTTGGTTCCCCTCCCCAAACTGATGATGCCAAAAAGGAGGAGAATAGTCAAGGGAGCAATAATCAGCAAATGGTGATTGCAACAACTCCATCTCTAGTGATTGAATCGGGAATGGATGATAATCAAAAGGAAATTGTTGTAAGTAAACAAGAGAGAAAAATTCCAAACGTTGATGCAAAAAATGATAATCAACCTATCGCAGTTGTTGGTGATCAATCTGAGACTAATAACTATGAAGGGTTTCTCGACGTGGGGTTTATGGCACAAGTTGTTATTCCTTTGTGTGTTATTTACCCTGATTCATATTTTGAGGGGGTGATTCCTTATGGAACCCACAATGACATGGAATCTGAGGATTGACAACTCAATCCTAGAAAAAGGAAGGCTTCCTTCTCAGGGGAGACAATGACACTGAAGATGGAAGCTCTTCTATTGTTAGTGATCCTTCGGCCCCTCCTCCTTTTAAGAAAAGCAAGCTCACTGTTTACCTGAATGATTTAGCTAAAGAATAGGATATATAGCTATTGAGGAAGTTATAAAAATTATGATGGAGCATAATGCCACTGTTCGAGCGATAAGAGAAGAGCTATGGTCCATTAAACTTGCTCAAACTATTGCTTCCATTGATGAAAGTGATGATGTCTAAAGCTCCAATGTTAAAAAAAAACATTCATTTGTTCAACAATATTATGGACAAACATCATAGGGTTTCTGAGCTGAATGACAGGATCGATAAAAAGAAGTTTGGAGATGTTCTGGCTCGTAGATCAAAACTTGATCCTATCATCAGGGTAAGTTGCACTAAACCAAAGAACGAGTCATTGAAGCTTTATTTGGTCAGGAAGAAGACTGGGTATGAATACACTGAGGTTGTGCTTTCTCGTGAGCTAGTCAAATTTGGTTACAGTGAGTGAATACAAATTTAGGAGATTATTGACAAACATAAAGGTAATCATGCATAAGAGGTGAAATTAGCGATTCAGAAGCTACTTAAGAAAGTTAAAAAGTTGAATCTTATGCAATCAGCTGGTCCATTTAGACCATCCACTTCATGAAGAACAACTGAACAAGCACCCCCAGAATGTCCAGATATACTAAGTTTCTTCTTCTGTATGGCACTCGCTACATCAACAACAAACTGCAAGTGGGTGTTGAACTAGTTCAACACATGTTCATTCGAGAACCAGAACATGGTATTTTCTATCTTGATAGTCAAAACAACATGTTTTTTCAACGCAGTGATGATCTTCCCACCCACTGAGCATTTATTGCACCTTCGCATGGAGGGAATTTGTCATGTAGAACTTGAAAGAGGATATTGTGTGCTGATTTCTCTTGAGCTAAGCAAAATATTGAAAGATCTTCAAATTGATGAATTCAGGTGGATAAAGCCTGAAATCTTGAAAGAAGCTGATAAATTCTACAATGGTTCTTTTGATGACTCCTATGAAGAATATTAGTTTTGAAATCATCAGATAGGGGGAGATTGTAAGGTCACACCTTATGATCTGATGAGTCAAACAGTTTACACGCTGACCGCCAGCGCCAACGCCAACATCAGTATTAGCGCCAACGCCTCAAGACCTTATCAATGTCAGCGTCTAGAAAGTAATCTTATGTAATCTTTGTATATCAGGAAATTATACGAATATGTAAAGAATAGATAGTGGATCCAATATCTTGGTGATAAGGATCTGTTTATATGTAGATTAGATACAATCCCTTGATTAAAGGTATATACTAGTATACTTTAGTATATATTCAATATTAGGGTAAAAACCTAATGGAGTCATCTCTGTGACCGTCTTTGTGACATTCATTCTCTTTGTGAGAACAACCCATTTCTTGGTGAAAGAAATCTTTGTGATTAATTCGTGTTCTTTACTTTTTCTATTCGTTATTTGGTTTAGTTAATTCTTTCTTTGTTCATTATACTTGAAGTGTATCCGATCGATATAAACCTGCGCTAAGGGAGGACGTGGATCAAAAAACTGCTTCTGGGCTTTGGGATAAACTTTGTGACAAGTACTAGAACAACTCACAGACGAACAAGTTGTATCAGAATCAAAGGTTGTATACTCTCAGAATGTCTGAAATTACCCAAGTGAAATATCATCTGGATAACTTCAATCACATCATATTGGGTCTACAATGGGTTGATGTGAAGATTGAAGATGAAGATTAGGCTATCATTATTTTATGTTCTCTTCTGAACTCATTTGATAATTTTATTGATACTATTCTCTATGGTAAGACAATGATCACTATGAATGATGTGAAGGAATCTATGGTGTCCAAGGAACTGAAAAGAAAAGTTTCGGTTGGAGAGGAGGTGTCTAGTTTCGGTTTGTTCGTAGGGAGAGAAAAAACAGAAGACAGGGGGAAATAGAGTGGATCATGTTCAAAATCAAAGTCTAAAGGTTCATCAAATGCGAAATGTTATAATTGTAAGGAGAATGGGCATTTCAAGCGAAATTGTCCATAGCTGAAGAATGGGAAGTTCAAGAGTGAATCAAGTAGCAATAACACTGTTGATGTAACATCCCAAAACTCAAAACCAAAAAAAATTGTTTTTATATTAAGTAAACCATCAACCAAACATGTTTCTCAACCCATAAAGTATTTAGAGAGTATCCATAAACATCCTAAAAGTACATCAGAATCAAATAAGCAGAATATCATGGTGTGTGTAATGCGATCAACCCGAGCTCTTCCTCTTCGACTCGGAAGTACCTGAAACATAAACTGAAAATCGTAAGCACAAAGCTTAGTGAGTTCACCAAAATACCACATACCATACATATCGTGATCCCTTGGTTCCTTGGTTAAGGCAACCGCTCCTTCGTTATCACAAAAATCTCCATAGGCTCCTTTATGGCTGGGTCTCCAATGAAGTTCTTCAACCATATTGTCTCCTGCGACGCTTCACTTGCTCCTATGTACTCTGATTCACACGTTGAATCAGCCACGGTCTCCTGCTTAGAACTTTTCCAAGTAACTGCTCCTCCATTTAGGGTAAATACCCAGCCTGACTGAGAGCAGAAGTTATATCTGTCGGTCTGAAAGCTGGCGTCACTATACCCTGTCACTCTGAAGTCATCACTCCCACCACGTGTAAGGACCCAGTCCTTAGTCCTTCGCAGGTACTTAAGAATGTTCTTAACTGTTGTCCAATGAGCTCTACCCGCGTTCCCTTGATATCGGCTAACCATGCTCAACGTAAAAGCAACATCAAGGCGAGTACATGTCATAGCGTACATGATCGAGCCAACGGCAGAAGCATATGACACTCGACTCATTTCCGCTATCTCGGCATCGGTACTCGGACTCTGAGTCTTACTCAGCTTGGTATTGCATTGGATTGGGAGTTCCCCTTTCTTGGAATTCTCCATGCTAAAACGTTTCAGCACCTTGTCCAAGTAAGTACTTTGACTAAGTCCTATTAGTCTCCTATTTCTATTTCTATAAATCCTTATCCCCAGAATGTAAGCAGCTTCCCCTAGATCCTTCATAGCGAAACACTTCCCAATCCAGGACTTAACCTCCTGCAAGGTCGGGATGTCGCTTCCTATGAGCAGTATGTCATCAACATACAAAACTAGAAAGCTAACTATACTCCCACTAGCCTTGACATATACACATGACTCATCGTCTTTTTTCGAAAATCTAAACTCTTTGACTTTCTCATCGAAACAAATATTCCATCTGCGAGACGCTTGCTTTAATCCATAGATGGATTTCTCAAGCTTGCACATTCTATTAGGGTACTTTGCGTCTACAAAACCCTCTGGCTGACACATGTAAACATCTTCAGCCAACTTCCCATTAAGGAAAGCAGTTTTGACATCCATCTGTCATATTTCATAATCATGAAACGCAGCTATGGACAGCATAACCCTTATAGACTTGATATTGGCCACTGGTGAGAAGGTCCCATCATAGTCAACCCCCGGGGTTTGAGTAAATCCTTTTGCAACCACTCGTGCCTTGAACGTGTTCACTTTCCCATCCATGTTGGTCTTTTTCTAGAAGATCCACTTGCATCCGACCGTCTTACGACCCAGTACATTGTCAACCAAGTTCCAAACTTGATTGTTATACAGGGACTGAATCTCGCTGTCCATTGTCTCCTTCCATTTTGTAGACTCCGGGCCCGCCATGCCTTTCTTGTTGTTGTTAGGTTCATCCAAATTTATCAGTGTAGTATCACTGATAAACGTATCACCTTCAGCAGTCATATGGAAACCATACAACACAGGTGGAACACTAACTCTACTGGAACGTCTCAGAGGTAAGGACTCGTCAACTGGTTCAACAAGAATCTCTTCCTCAGGTTGAGTGCTAGTGTTAGAGGTTCCTTCACCGCTTGACTCTTGAAGCTCTTCAAGATCAATTTGCCTCCCTCTGTCTTCTTGGTATATGAGTTCCCTCTCGCGGAAAACCCCTCTCCTTGCTACGAAGAGCACATTGTCATTAAGTCTGTAGAAAAGATATCCAAAAGATTTATGTGGGTATCCGATGAAAATACACCGCTCACTGTGAGGTTCAAGCTTGTCGTGAGTCTCTCGTCTTACGAAAGCCTCGCAACCCCAAAACTTGATATGTGCCAACGAGGGAACCTTCCATGTATACATTTCGTGAGGTGTTTTGGCAACCTTCCTAGTTGGGACTAGATTAAGGATATGGGCGGCAATCTGTAAGGCTTACCCCCAAAACGAGATAGGTAACGAAGCTCGACTCATCATGGAATGAACCATGTCCAACAAAGTTCGATTGCGCCTCTCAGCTACACCATTGAGCTGCGGTGTCCTAAGTGGCGTCAATTGTGAAACAATTCCACATTCCTTAAGATAGTCGTGGAACTCGATACTAAGATACTCACCACCCATATCAGATCTGTGCATCTTTATCTTCCTACCCAATTGATTCTCCACTTATTGCTTAAACTTTTTGAACTTTTCAAAGGTTTCCGACTTGTGCTTGATTAAGTAGATATGCCCATATCTGCTATAATCATCGGTAAAAGTCACATAGAAGCGGTTATCATCCCTTGTGGTGGATCTGAAGGGCCCACACACATCTGTGTGTATGAGATCCAACAATCCCTCACCTCTTTCACAAGTACCAGGGAAAGGTGATTTAGTCATCTTTCCAAGTAAACAAGATTCGCATGTGTCATTTGACTTTAGGTCAAATGACTTCAATACTCCATCCTTTTGGAGTTGGGCTATGCGCTTCTTGTTGACATGTCCAAGACGACAATACCACAAGCATTCCCTGTCTAAACCATTAGACGAATTGATATGCAACACATTATTTCCTAAGTTATCTACAACTATCACAATTTCATATACACCATTTCAAGGCAATGCTTCAAAATATAAAGTAACATTATTGTAACGCCCGGTTCCTGGTACATATTTTAAATAAGAATTATGCATTTTTACAAAGGGACTCGACGAGTTGGAGGCCCCAAACTCGTCGAGTAGGAATGGGAGGAGTTTAGACGCGGGACTCGAAATCTACTCGACGAGTCGAGAGCCTTGACTCGACGAGTAGGGTTGCCAGAGTGAAACCCTAATTTTTAGGGTTTTCACCCTATTTAAACACTTTATCTGCCCTCAACTTCAGCCTCCATCACCTCCAAACATCAGTCACGAAACCCTAGCCCATTTTGAGTGTTCTTGAGCCATTATTGTGTGTTTTTGGTGGTTTTGAAGCTTGAGAAGGAAGAGGAAGCTTGGGAGATCAAGAGGAAGCAAGTAGATCCAGAGTTTGTGCTCCATTTCCAGTTCATCTGAGGTATAAAGTTTATACATTGTCCATTCATTTACTAGATCCCTTCATGGTGTAGTTTAGGGCTTTTTAGAGCATAATATGGGACCATTCATGGATGCAAGCATGTTTGGGGTTAAGACTTCAAATCTGGAATCTTTGAGGGAATCCATGGCATAAAGGTGCCAACTTTATGGCCATGGGAGTCCCATGCAACTTGTGAACCTCATTTTAAGGCCTTTTGAGCTAGATAATCCATGCATGAACGTAAAGTTTGTAACTTTATGTGTTATGTCGACCCTAGGAGGCCAGATCTACGTTTTGGATGCATTAAGCCCGACTAAAATCGACTGTATGGATTTAGACTTTGTGGAACTCGACGATTCGTTCTTAGGAGTCGGCGAGTTGGGTCGTGGTTCCCCAACCTTTACTGTTACTGAGCAAACTTGTTGATTCTAGAAGATGACTCAGCAAGTTGGACGTGTTTAAGGACTGGAAGATCAAAGAACTCGACGAGTTCGAGGATGGACTCGGCGAGTTGATGAGAAAATGTCCCGACTTGTATGAAGGAGAAGCCGACGAGTCCAAGGAAGAACTCGACGAGTTCAAACAGAAAGTCCTGATTCTGTCATAAGGAGAAACTCGGCGAGTTAAATGGTAACTCGACGAGTTAGATCACGAGTTCGAGATTCCCTGAGTCATGGAACTCGACGAGTTGACAGACCAACTCGGCGAGTTGAGTCAACCAGGATGCTGAGTTGGAACAGAAGGTTGACTTTGACCAGAGTGCTGACCTTTGACTTTACCATTGACCAGAGTTGACCCTTAAAGGGGTTATAAGTTTGAAAGAGTAATTAAAAGATATGTTATGTGTAGGAGTTTAAGGAGAGTTGATCCTAGCACCGAGGACACTTCAGCTACTTCACGACATTGAGGTGAGTTACCTTCCAGTAGAAGTGGGTCTAAGGCACCAAGGTCGGTCCACTAGTAAGAGTTATAGTAGGGATAATTGTCTTTGTGATAATTATCTGGTATGTCGCCATCTGTTATGATTATGTGCCAGTATGCTATGATGTTATGTGATATGTGATAGGAGGGGTAGGATAGGCCCTAGTACCGGTCGATAGGGCCGAAGGGGTATGTCAGCACCTAGATAAGCTAGGCAGTATATGATCATATGTTTATACACTAGGATGCTATGTGGTAGAGTAGGGGGTGAAATAGTCCCCAGTACCGGTCGAAAGGACCGATGGGGTAGGCCAGCACCCTGATATGTTAGGCAAGGTACCGGCCGAAACGACCGAAGGGGTATGCCAACACCCTGATATGCTAGGCTAGGTATCGGTCGATAGGACCGAAGGGTTAGACCAGCACCCTGATATGTTAGGCAGTTAGCGGTTGAAAGAGACCGAAGGGGTAGTCCAGTACCCGGATAAGTTAGACAGTATGTATGTTATATGGTATGTGGTATGATGGGGGAACTCACTAAGCTTTGTGCTTACAGTTTACAGTTTTTGTTTCAGGTCCTTCTTCTTCGAAGGGAAAGGAGACGGCACGTGAGGAGCACATCACACCACTATTTTCCGTACTATGATGTTCTTGGGATTGTACTCTGACATTGTTACTATACTATGATATGCTTTTGAGACATATGATATTTGGCTTTGATGGAATGAAATAACTTGATGATATTTTCTTAAAATTGTTTTATGATTTGCTATATCAAAAATGAAATTTTTGGTCATGATTTTTGGGATGTTACAAGTTGGTATCAGAGCCTTGGTTTGAGGGATTCGAGAACACCTTCGGGGGTGTCTGGACTTAAATCGAGGGTTCGAAAGATTTTTACAAGAAAATAGTTGTTCTGAAATTTAGAATAAAGAGTTTTGAGAAAGAACAAGGTGTGTGATGCGTGCAATCGTCCGAGATCAAGTAAGTTTTCCCCAAGATACCCATACATGTTATGTGATGATATGATATTATTATGAGAAATGCATGCTAGATTAGGGCTGAAGATCTAGGAAGGATGCCTTATATGCCTATTATATGTGTATGAGAACTGCATGCTAGATTAGGGCTAAGGATCTAAGAAGATGCATTATGTGCATGTTATATGTGCTTGTTGAGTTTCATGCTAGAACTGATTAGTCATGCTAGTACTGATTTGTAAGTGATATGATGGCCTGAATAGGATATGCTTGGTTTTGTTACTCAATGCTCGAATGCTGCTTGCTTTGTGCTTTTAGGAGTTCTAGTTATCTTTAACTAACTAGTAAGCGAATACGTTAAGTTACATATTGCGAGTACTAAATAATTTCAGAATGTTAGGTCTAGCCCTATTTCGCAGCTCTTGTTTGAGTCCAACCATTGTAGGGTAGGACCTCTCATTATAAGAATTATCTGCTCTGAGTGATATGTAATGGTATTCGTGAGCTAGTTAGGTAAAGGTAGCAGTGATTTCTTATTCAGCTGATGGCGGAAAGTAGGTCAGAGAGTTACCCTAGGGAAGCCTAAGATGAGATTAGTGCAGCGAGCAGTAGTAGTAGAAGAGACTTGGTGAAGTCAAGGCAATCCTTGAGGAAAGTATGGATAGATGTGGAAGGTAGTATGGGCCCGTACTACTGAAAGCAGAGAATCCGGACTCGAGTCAAGGAGGGCCAAGATAGAACCAGGGAACTTGTAGAATGTGTGAGACCTCTCGAGGTTATGTATGACCCTGATGATTATGGTTTTGTTTCAGAATGGTGGTGACACGTCACGAAGCAGGAGGTTCAGGGTCTGGTTCAGGATCAGGTTCAGGTTCGGGTGCAGGTTTCGAGCTAGTTGATGACGGACTACGCGAGTTCATCGCATCTGAGATCACGAGAGGCATCCTTGAGGCGACCCCGGTGATTTTCGGGTCGATCAAGGAAGGGATCATCGAGCTGATGGAGGAGCGTTTCAGGGCGTTCATGAGTAACATGGCACCTGGCCAGTCAGGGACACACACACTCTCCTTCAAGGATTTCAGGGGATGTGGTGCGCCAGACTTCCAGGGGTGAAGGACCCCATTATGGCCAGGAGGTGGATCGTAGACATCGAGTCTGCTCGGTTGACGAGCTTCTGCCCTGAGGGGTCGAAGGTCCGGTATGCTACAGGTTGTTTGAGAGACCGAGCTCGAGATTTGTGGGAGGCGGTCAGTGATTCTTTGGGAGCCCCAGCCATTGAGGCAATGACCTGGTCAGAATTTGTGACCACGTTTAGGGCTGAGTTTGCGCTAGTTGTTGAGATTCAGCAGCTGGCCAAGGAGTTTCTTGACATGAGATAGACGACTGAGTCGGTGGCAGAGATTACCACTAAGTTCAGGGAGAGGGCCTTACTGGTACCTCAGTACGCAGGGGACGAGGAGATGAGGAAGACCCGGTACTATGATATGTTGAGAGCTGACATCCGGAAACATGTCAACTACTCAACATGCCCGACTTTGGAGGACATGATAGCCAGAGCGAGAGAGAGGGAGATTGACATTGAGCACGTCCGGAAGAAGAAGCCGGAGACTAGGCAGATTACTGGGGTTTCGTGGAAGAAACCCAAGGGATCCGACACTAGGTCGAAGGGCCAGCAGGGCCGGAGCCACTGGGGGAAATACGACAAGATTCATGAGGGAGTTTGTAGACTCGGATAATTGGGCTGCTATAAGTGCGGCAAGCTTGGGCACTTTGTACTGCCCCTACCCCTACCCTTCAGGCGTCATACCTGATTTGCTTCCATTGCAATCAGAAGGGACATAAAAAGGCCAACTGCCCGAGGTTGACATCAGGAGTGCCAGTGGCGGTGCCAGCTCCCGCGACCCTGCGGATCACGATGGCCGACAGGGAAAGACAGATGCTCCAGTGGCAAGGAGCCGAGCCTTCCAGCTCACCACCGAGGAGGCGCGTGCCACACCGGTTGTGGTGACAGGTATGTTTTCTTCTCCTTAACTCTTTTATATGTCGTTTATGATATTTATGTGCTATGTTTTGTGCGTTGTTTAGGATCGTTCCATGTGAACGGTATCCTAGTTTAGGTGTTATTCGATTCGGGGGCTACCTGGTCATTTGTCTCCCTTGCACTTAGCAAGAGGTTTTTTGAGTCTTCGGGGATGCTGGACTGTCCTCTAAAGGTCGAGATTGCTGACGACCGATCTGTCCGGGCATCAGAGGTTTTCAGAGATTGGGTCTTGAGGTTGTATGACGAGCGATACCTAGTGGATTTGGTTCCCATTCCGTTGCGTGGGAACAAGGTTATCATAGGCACGGATTGGCAGAGCCCTAATGACGTGGTGATCGACTGTGTGCAGTAGTTAGTACGTGTCAGGACCCCGAGTGGGGAAAGCTGGTGATTCAGGGCGAGAGGCCGCAGCATGGACCAATTATGTGTTCAGCAGCGAGGGCTAGGCGCTACCTTTAGCAAGGTTGCGCAGGGTATGTCGCCTACGTTATGGATACCCAGGAGGCGGGTAATGTGACTGTGAGTGATGTACCAGTGGTGTGGAGAGACAGGTGGAGTTCAGGATCGACCTAGTCCCTGGTGCGGCTCCGATAGCCAAGGAACCATATCGGTTGGCTCCTCCCGAGATGCAGAAGTTGTGTACACAGCTGCAGGAGCTGTTAGACAAGGGATTCATTAGGTCGAGCAGTTCGTCTTGGGGAGCCCCGATCCTATTTGTGAAGAAAAAGGATGGGTCGTATCGGATGTGTATAGACTACCGGGAGCTGAACAAGGTAACGGTGAAGAACCGTTACCCACTCCCGAGGATTGATGATCTCTACGACCAACAACAGGGGGCATCTTGGTTTTCCAAGATAGATCTTCGTTCAGGCTACCATCAGATGAGGATCAGAGACGAGGATGTGCAGAAGATTGCTTTCCGGACTCGCTATGGCCACTACGAGTTCGTGGTGATGCCCTTTGGGGCTCACCAATGCTCCTTCCTCGTTCATGGACCTCATGAACCGCGTGTGCAGACCGATGTTGGATCGGTCTGTGATCGTCTTCATTAATGACATCTTGGTTTACTCCAAGACGCAGGAGCAACATGGGGAGCACATGCGAGAGGTTTTGGATACCCTGAGGAGGGAGAGCTTGTACGCCAAGTTCTCCAAGTGTGAGTTCTGGTTGCGCGAGGTGCAGTTTCTGGGGCACCTTGTCAACCAGAATGGGATTTTGGTTGACCCGGCCAAAGTAGAAGCCATGATGAGATAGGAGGTTCCGAAGTCTCCATCTGAGATACAGAGTTTCCTTGGGTTAGCAGGCTATTACAGGAGGTTTATTCAGGACTTCTCCAAGATAGCAGTACCCTTGACCCGGCTGACGAAGAAGGTCGTTGTCTTTCGCTGGGGGTATGAGCAGCAAGCAACGTTTGAGGCTTTGAGACAGAGATTGTGTGAGGCACCGATCTTAGCCCTGCCAGAGGGCGTAGAGGATTTTGTAGTGTACTGTGACGCGTCCATCTCGGGTTTGGGTGCGATATTGATGCAGAGGGGGCACGTCATCGCTTACGCCTCGAGGCAGCTGAAGCCTCACGAGGCGAACTACCCGACGCATGATCTGGAGTTGGCGGCGGTTGTTTTCGCTCTCAAGATTTGGCGGCATTACCTCTATGGGGTCCATTTTACCATATACACGGATCACAAGAGTTTGAGGTACCTCATGGATCAGCCAAATCTGAACATGAGGGAGCGTCGGTGGCTGGATGTGGTGAAGGATTACGACTGTGAGATCCTCTACCACCCGGGGAAGGCCAACGTTGTGGCCGATGCGCTCAGCCGCAAGGCAGCCCCAACCAGAGACATTTGCTTGAGGATGACGGTGGTGACTACACTTTTGGAGCGGATCCGAGAGGATCAAGTTGAGTGTATGAAGGAGGAGCGTCGGAAGTGCGAGCGGATCATAGAGTTGGATTAGGTGTCTAAGTTCATAACTATTTCTGGAATGTACTTGACCCGATTAGCATGGTCCATTTGGGTTGCATGGCATCATGCATTTGGATAGACTATAATGAGAGAAATAACACTTAAGGTTTATTAATATATTATAAGTTCTAATATATTAATAGTATTATTTAATTAGTATTGATCAAGAATTAATTTGGAATTAATTAAGTGATCAAAAGAAGACTAATTAAATATATGGGCTGATTGTGTAAATCATCCATACTTATATAGTGGGCTAATGCTTCATGGATTATCAAGTTGGGCTAAAACCCATAGGATGCTCCATGGTGGTTATAGAACCCATAGGTCATGGAAATGAAAAGTCATGACAATTAGGGTTTACATGGTGTAACCCTAATTGTAACACACTATATAAGCTACATGTTATTCACCAAAATCGGTCACTAAGCATACAAGTGAGGGCTAGCCGATTTCAAGAAGTGTATCATTTCTCTCTAAGTCATTCCAAGTGCATTTGGTGTTGTGTGAGATCAAAAAACTGCTTCTGGGCTTTGGGATAAACTTTGTGACAAGTACTAGAACAACTCACAGACGAACAAGTTGTATCAGAATCAAAGGTTGTATACTCTCAGAATGTCTGAAATTACCCAAGTGAAATATCATCTGGATAACTTCAATCACATCATATTGGGTCTACAATGGGTTGATGTGAAGATTGAAGATGAAGATTAGGCTATCATTATTTTATGTTCTCTTCTGAACTCATTTGATAATTTTATTGATACTATTCTCTATGGTAAGACAATGATCACTATGAATGATGTGAAGGAATCTATGGTGTCCAAGGAACTGAAAAGAAAAGTTTCGGTTGGAGAGGAGGTGTCTAGTTTCGGTTTGTTCGTAGGGAGAGAAAAAACAGAAGACAGGGGGAAATAGAGTGGATCATGTTCAAAATCAAAGTCTAAAGGTTCATCAAATGCGAAATGTTATAATTGTAAGGAGAATGGGCATTTCAAGCGAAATTGTCCATAGCTGAAGAATGGGAAGTTCAAGAGTGAATCAAGTAGCAATAACACTGTTGATGTAACATCCCAAAACTCAAAACCAAAAAAAATTGTTTTTATATTAAGTAAACCATCAACCAAACATGTTTCTCAACCCATAAAGTATTTAGAGAGTATCCATAAACATCCTAAAAGTACATCAGAATCAAATAAGCAGAATATCATGGTGTGTGTAATGCGATCAACCCGAGCTCTTCCTCTTCGACTCGGAAGTACCTGAAACATAAACTGAAAATCGTAAGCACAAAGCTTAGTGAGTTCACCAAAATACCACATACCATACATATCGTGATCCCTTGGTTCCTTGGTTAAGGCAACCGCTCCTTCGTTATCACAAAAATCTCCATAGGCTCCTTTATGGCTGGGTCTCCAATGAAGTTCTTCAACCATATTGTCTCCTGCGACGCTTCACTTGCTGCTATGTACTCTGATTCACACGTTGAATCAGCCACGGTCTCCTGCTTAGAACTTTTCCAAGTAACTGCTCCTCCATTTAGGGTAAATACCCAGCCTGACTGAGAGCAGAAGTTATATCTGTCGGTCTGAAAGCTGGCGTCACTATACCCTGTCACTCTGAAGTCATCACTCCCACCACGTGTAAGGACCCAGTCCTTAGTCCTTCGCAGGTACTTAAGAATGTTCTTAACTGTTGTCCAATGAGCTCTACCCGCGTTCCCTTGATATCGGCTAACCATGCTCAACGCAAAAGCAACATCAGGGCGAGTACATGTCATAGCGTACATGATCGAGCCAACGGTAGAAGCATATGACACTCGACTCATTTCCGCTATCTCGGCATCGGTACTCGGACTCTGAGTCTTAATCAGCTTGGTATTGCATTGGATTGGGAGTTCCCCTTTCTTGGAATTCTCCATGCTAAAACGTTTCAGCACCTTGTCCAAGTAAGTACTTTGACTAAGTCCTATTAGTCTCCTACTTCTATTTCTCAAAATCCTTATCCCCAGAATGTAAGCAGCTTCCCCTAGATCCTTCATAGCGAAACACTTCCCAATCCAGGACTTAACCTCCTGCAAGGTCGGGATGTCGCTTCCTATGAGCAGTATGTCATCAACATACAAAACTAGAAAGCTAACTATACTCCCACTAGCCTTGACATATACACAGGACTCATCCTCGTTTTTCGAAAATCTAAACTCTTTGACTTTCTCATCGAAACAAATATTCCATCTGCGAGACGCTTGCTTTAATCCATAGATGGATTTCTCAAGCTTGCACATTCTATTAGGGTACTTTGCGTCTACAAAACCCTCTGGCTGACACATGTAAACATCTTCAGCCAACTTCCCATTAAGGAAAGCAGTTTTGACATCCATCTGTCATATTTCATAATCATGAAACGCAGCTATGGACAGCATAACCCTTATAGACTTGATATTGGCCACTGGTGAGAAGGTCCCATCATAGTCAACCCCCGGGGTTTGAGTAAATCCTTTTGCAACCACTCGTGCCTTGAACGTGTGCACTTTCCCATCCATGTTGGTGTTTTTCTAGAAGATCCACTTGCATCCGACCGTCTTACGACCCAGTACATTGTCAACCAAGTTCCAAACTTGATTGTTATACAGGGACTGAATCTCGCTGTCCATTGTCTCCTTCCATTTTGTAGACTCCGGGCCCGCCATGCCTTTCTTGTTGTTGTTAGGTTCATCCAAATTTATCAGTGTAGTATCACTGATAAACGTATCACCTTCAGCAATCATATGGAAACCATACAACACAGGTGAAACACTAACTCTACTGGAACGTCTCAGAGGTAAGGACTCGTCAACTGGTTCAACAAGAATCTCTTCCTCAGGTTGAGTGCTAGTGTTAGAGGTTCCTTCACCGCTTGACTCTTGAAGCTCTTCAAGATCAATTTGCCTCCCTCTGTCTTCTTGGTATATGAGTTCCCTCTCGCGGAAAACCCCTCTCCTTGCTACGAAGAGCACATTGTCATTAAGTCTGTAGAAAAGATATCCAAAAGATTTATGTGGGTATCCGATGAAAATACACCGCTCACTGTGAGGTTCAAGCTTGTCGTGAGTCTCTCGTCTTACGAAAGCCTCGCAACCCCAAAACTTGATATGTGCCAACGAGGGAACCTTCCCTGTATACATTTCGTGAGGTGTTTTGGCAACCTTCCTAGTTGGGACTAGATTAAGGATATGGGCGGCAATCTGTAAGGCATACCCCGAAAACGAGATAGGTAACAAAGCTCGACTCATCATGGAATGAACCATGTCCAACAAAGTTCGATTGCGCCTCTCAGCTACACCATTGAGCTGCGGTGTCCTAGGTGGCCTCAATTGTGAAACAATTCCACATTCCTTAAGATAGTCGTGGAACTCGATACTAAGATACTCACCACCCATATCAGATATGTGCATCTTTATCTTCCTACCCAATTGATTCTCCACTTATTGCTTAAACTCTTTGAACTTTTCAAAGGTTTCCGACTTGTGCTTGATTAAGTAGATATGCCCATATCTGCTATAATCATCGGTAAAAGTCACATAGAAGCGGTTATCATCCCTTGTGGTGGATCTGAAGGGCCCACACACATCTGTGTGTATGAGATCCAACAATCCCTCACCTCTTTCACAAGTACCAGGGAAAGGTGATTTAGTCATCTTTCCAAGTAAACAAGATTCGCACGTGTCATCTGACTTTTGGTCAAATGACTCCAATACTCCATCCTTTTGGAGTTGGGCTATGCGCTTCTTGTTGACATGTCCAAGACGACAATACCACAAGCATTCCCTGTCTAAACCATTAGACGAATTGATATGCAACACATTATTTCCTAAGTTATCTACAACTATCACAGTTTCATATACACCATTTCAAGGCAATGCTTCAAAATATAAAGTAACATTATTGGAACGCCCGGTTCCTGGTACATATTTTAAATAAGAATTATGCATTTTTACAAAGGGACTCGACGAGTTGGAGGCCCCAAACTCGTCGAGTAGGAATGGGAGGAGTTTAGACGCGGGACTCGAAATCTACTCGACGAGTCGAGAGCCTTGACTCGACGAGTAGGGTTGCCAGAGTGAAACCCTAATTTTTAGGGTTTTCACCCTATTTAAACACTTTATCTGCCCTCAACTTCAGCCTCCATCACCTCCAAACATCAGTCACGAAACCCTAGCCCATTTTGAGTGTTCTTGAGCCATTATTGTGTGTTTTTGGTGGTTTTGAAGCTTGAGAAGGAAGAGGAAGCTTGGGAGATCAAGAGGAAGCAAGTAGATCCAGATTTTGTGCTCCATTTCCAGTTCATCTGAGGTATAAAGTCTATACATTGTCCATTCATTTACTAGATCCCTTCATGGTGTAGTTTAGGGCTTTTTAGAGCATAATATGGGACCATTCATGGATGCAAGCATGTTTGGGGTTAAGACTTCAAATCTGGAATCTTTGAGGGAATCCATGGCATAAAGGTGCCAACTTTATGGCCATGGGAGTCCCATGCAACTTGTGAACCTCATTTTAAGGCCTTTTGAGCTAGATAATCCATGCATGAACGTAAAGTTTGTAACTTTATGTGTTATGTCGACCCTAGGAGGCCAGATCTACGTTTTGGATGCATTAAGCCCGACTAAAATCGACTGTATGGATTTAGACTTTGTGGAACTCGACGAGTCGTTCTTAGGAGTCGGCGAGTTGGGTCGTGGTTCCCCAACCTTTACTGTTACTGAGCAAACTTGTTGATTCTAGAGGATGACTCAGCAAGTTGGACGTGTTTAAGGACTGGAAGATCAAAGAACTCGACGAGTTCGAGGATGGACTCGGCGAGTTGATGAGAAAATGTCCCGACTTGTATGAAGGAGAAGCCGACGAGTCCAAGGAAGAACTCGACGAGTTCAAACAGAAAGTCCTGATTCTGTCATAAGGAGAAACTCGGCGAGTTAAATGGTAACTCGACGAGTTAGATCACGAGTTCGAGATTCCCTGAGTCATGGAACTCGACGAGTTGACAGACCAACTCGGCGAGTTGAGTCAACCAGGATGCTGAGTTGGAACAGAAGGTTGACTTTGACCAGAGTGTTGACCTTTGACTTTACCATTGACCAGAGTTGACCCTTAAAGGGGTTATAAGTTTGAAAGAGTAATTAAAAGATATGTTATGTGTAGGAGTTTAAGGAGAGTTGATCCTAGCACCGAGGACACTTCAGCTACTTCACGACATTGAGGTGAGTTACCTTCCAGTAGAAGTGGGTCTAAGGCACCAAGGTCGGTCCACTAGTAAGAGTTATAGTAGGGATAATTGTCTTTGTGATAATTATCTGGTATGCCGCTATCTGTTATGATTATGTGCCAGTATGCTATGATGTTATGTGATATGTGATAGGAGGGGTAGGATAGGCCCCAGTATCGGTCGATAGGGCCGAAGGGGTATGTCAGCACCTAGATAAGCTAGGCAGTATATGATCATATGTTTATACACTAGGATGCTATGTGGTAGAGTAGGGGGTGAAATAGTCCCCAGTACCGGTCGAAAGGATCGATGGGGTAGGCCAGCACCCTGATATGCTAGGCAAGGTACCGCCGGAACGACCGAAGGGGTATGCCAACACCCTGATATGCTAGGCTAGGTATCGGTCGATAGGACCGAAGGGTTAGACCAGCACCCTGATATGTTAGGCAGTTACCGGTTGAAAGAGACCGAAGGGGTAGTCCAGTACCCGGATAAGTTAGACAGTATGTATGTTATATGGTATGTGGTATGATGGGGGAACTCACTAAGCTTTGTGCTTACAGTTTACAGTTTTTGTTTCAGGTCCTTCTTCTTCGAAGGGAAAGGAGACGGCACGTGAGGAGCACATCACACCACTATTTTCCGTACTATGATGTTCTTGGGATTGTACTCTGACATTGTTACTATACTATGATATGCTTTTGAGACATATGATATTTGGCTTTGATGGAATGAAATAACTTGATAATATTTTCTTAAAATTGTTTTATGATTTGCTATATCAAAAATGAAATTTTTGGTCATGATTTTTGGGATGTTACAAGTTGGTATCAGAGCCTTGGTTTGAGGGATTCGAGCACACCTTCGGGGGTGTCTGGACTTAAATCGAGGGTTCGAAAGATTTTTACAAGAAAATAGTTTTTCTAAAATTTAGAATAAAGAGTTTTGAGAAAGAACAAGGTGTGTGATGCGTGCAATCGTCCGAGATCAAGTAAGTTTTCCCCAAGATACCCATACATGTTATGTGATGATATGATATTATTATGAGAAATGCATGCTAGATTAGGGCTGAAGATCTAGGAAGGATGCCTTATATGCCTATTATATGTGTATGAGAACCGCATGCTAGATTAGGGCTAAGGATCTAGGAAGATGCATTATGTGCATGTTATATGTGCTTGTTGAGTTTCATGCTAGAACTGATTAGTCATGCTAGTACTGATTTGTAAGTGATATGATGGCCTGAATAGGATATGCTTGGTTTTGTTACTCAATGCTCGAATGCTGCTTGCTTTGTGCTTTTAGGAGTTCTAGTTATCTTTAACTAACTAGTAAGCGAATACGTTAAGTTACATATTGCGAGTACTAAATAATTTCAGAATGTTAGGTCTAGCCCTATTTCGCAGCTCTTGTTTGAGTCCAACCGTTGTAGGGTAGGACCTCTCATTATAAGAATTATCTGCTCTGAGTGATATGTAATGGTATTCGTGAGCTAGTTAGGTAAAGGTAGCAGGGATTTCTTATTTAGCTGATGGCGGAAAGTAGGTCAGAGAGTTACCCTAGGGAAGCCTAGGATGAGATTAGTGCAGCGAGCAGTAGTAGTAGAAGGGACTTGGTGAAGTCAAGGCAATCCTTGAGGAAAGTATGGATAGATGTGAAAGGTAGTATGGGCCCGTACTACTGAAAGCAGAGAATCCGGACTCGAGTCAAGGAGGGCCAAGATAGAACCAAGGAACTTGTAGAATGTGTGAGACCTCTCGAGGTTATGTATGACCCTGATGATTATGGTTTTGTTTCAGAATGGTGGTGACACGTCACGAAGCAGGAGGTTCAGGTTCTGGTTCAGGATCAGGTTCAGGTTCGGGTGCAGGTTTCGAGCTAGTTGATGACGGACTACGCGAGTTCATCGCGTCTGAGATCACGAGAGGCATCCTTGAGGCGACCCCGGTGATTTTCGGGTCGATCAAGGAAGGGATCATCGAGCTGATGGAGGAGCGTTTCAGGGCGTTCATGAGTAACATGGCACCTGGCCAGTCAGGGACACACACACTCTCCTTCAAGGATTTCAGGGGATGTGGTGCGCCAGACTTCCAGGGGTGAAGGACCCTATTATGGCCAGGAGGTGGATCGTAGACATCGAGTCTGCTCGGTTGACGAGCTTCTGCCCTGAGGGGTCGAAGGTCCGGTATGCTACAGGTTGTTTGAGAGACCAAGCTCGAGATTTGTGGGAGGCGGTCAGTGATTCTTTGGGAGCCCCAGCCATTGAGGCAATGACCTGGTCAGAATTTGTGACCACGTTTAGGGCTGAGTTTGCGCTAGTTGTTGAGATTCAGCAGCTGGCCAAGGAGTTTCTTGACATGAGATAGACGACTGAGTCGGTGGCAGAGATTACCACTAAGTTCAGGGAGAGGGCCTTACTGGTACCTCAGTACGCACGGGACGAGGAGATGAGGAAGACCCGGTACTATGATATGTTGAGAGCTGACATCCGGAAACATGTCAACTACTCAACATGCCCGACTTTGGAGGACATGATAGCCAGAGCGAAAGAGAGGGAGATTGACATTGAGCATGTCCGGAAGAAGAAGGCGGAGACTAGGCAGATTACTGGGGTTTCGTGGAAGAAACCCAAGGGATCCGACACTAGGTCGAAGGGCCAGCAGGGCCGGAGCCACTGGGGGAAATACGACAAGATTCATGAGGGGGTTTGTAGACTCGGATAATTGGGCTGCTATAAGTGCGGCAAGCTTGGGCACTTTGTACTGCCCCTACCCCTACCCTTCAGGCGTCATACCTGATTTGCTTCCATTGCAATCAGAAGGGCCATAAAAAGGCCAACTGCCCGAGGTAGTGCCAGTGGCGGTGCCAGCTCCCGCGACCCTGCAGATCACGATGGCCGACAGGGAAAGACAGATGCTCCAGTGGCAAGGAGCCGAGCCTTCCAGCTCACCACCGAGGAGGCGCGTGCCACACCGGTTGTGGTGACAGGTATGTTTTCTTCTCCTTAACTCTTTTATATGTCGTTTATGATATTTATGTGCTATGTTTTGTGCGTTGTTTAGGATCGTTCCATGTGAACGGTATCCTAGTTTAGGTGTTATTCGATTCGGGGGCTACCTGGTCATTTGTCTCCCTTGCACTTAGCAAGAGGTTTTTTGAGTCTTCGGGGATGCTGGACTGTCCTCTAAAGGTCGAGATTGCTGACGACCGATCTGTCCGGGCATCAGAGGTTTTCAGAGATTGGGTCTTGAGGTTGTATGACGAGCGATACCTAGTGGATTTGGTTCCCATTCCGTTGCGTGGGAACAAGGTTATCATAGGCATGGATTGGCTGAGCCCTAATGACGCGGTGATCGACTGTGTGCAGTAGTTAGTACGTGTCAGGACCCCGAGTGGGGAAAGCTGGTGATTCAGGGCGAGAGGCCGCAGCATGGACCAATTATGTGTTCAGCAGCGAGGGCTAGGCGCTACCTTTAGCAAGGTTGCGCAGGGTATGTCGCCTACGTTATGGATACCCAGGAGGCGGGTAATGTGACTGTGAGTGATGTACCAGTGGTGCGAGAGTACCCGGACGTATTTCCAGAGGAGCTGCCTGGGATACCTCCGGAGAGACAGGTGGAGTTCAGGATCGACCTAGTCCCTGGTGCGGCTCCGATAGCCAAGGAACCATATCGGTTGGCTCCTCCCGAGATGCAGAAGTTGTGTACACAGCTGCAGGAGCTGTTAGACAAGGGATTCATTAGGTCGAGCAGTTCGTCTTGGGGATCCCCGATCCTATTTGTGAAGAAAAAGGATGGGTCGTATCGGATGTGTATAGACTACCGGGAGCTGAACAAGGTAACGGTGAAGAACCGTTACCCACTCCCGAGGATTGATGATCTCTTCGACCAACAACAGGGGGCATCTTGGTTTTCCAAGATAGATCTTCGTTCAGGCTACCATCAGATGAGGATCAGAGACGAGGATGTGCAGAAGATTGCTTTCCGGACTCGCTATGGCCACTACGAGTTCGTGGTGATGCCCTTTGGGGCTCACCAATGCTCCTTCCTCGTTCATGGACCTCATGAACCGCGTGTGCAGACCGATGTTGGATCGGTCTGTGATCGTCTTCATTAATGACATCTTGGTTTACTCCAAGACGCAGGAGCAACATGGGGAGCACATGCGAGAGGTTTTGGATACCCTGAGGAGGGAGAGCTTGTACGCCAAGTTCTCCAAGTGTGAGTTCTGGTTGCGCGAGGTGCAGTTTCTGGGGCACCTTGTCAACCAGAATGGGATTTTGGTTGACCCGGCCAAAGTAGAAGCCATGATGAGATAGGAGGTTCCGAAGTCTCCATCTGAGATACAGAGTTTCCTTGGGTTAGCAGGCTATTACAGGAGGTTTATTCAGGACTTCTCCACGATAGCAGTACCCTTGACCCGGCTGACGAAGAAGGTCGTTGTCTTTCGCTGGGGGTATGAGCAGCAGGCAACGTTTGAGGCTTTGAGACAGAGATTGTGTGAGGCACCGATCTTAGCCCTGCCAGAGGGCGTAGAGGATTTTGTAGTGTACTGTGACGCGTCCATCTCGGGTTTGGGTGCGATATTGATGCAGAGGGGGCACGTCATCGCTTACGCCTCGAGGCAGCTGAAGCCTCACGAGGCGAACTACCCGACGCATGATCTGGAGTTGGCGGCGGTTGTTTTCGCTCTCAAGATTTGGCGGCATTACCTCTATGGGGTCCATTTTACCATATACACGGATCACAAGAGTTTGAGGTACCTCATGGATCAGCCAAATCTGAACATGAGGGAGCGTCGGTGGCTGGATGTGGTGAAGGATTACGACTGTGAGATCCTCTACCACCCGGGGAAGGCCAACGTTGTGGCCGATGCGCTCAGCCGCAAGGCAGCCCCAACCAGAGACATTTGCTTGAGGATGACGGTGGTGACTACACTTTTGGAGCGGATCCGAGAGGATCAAGTTGAGTGTATGAAGGAGGAGCGTCGGAAGTGCGAGCGGATCATAGAGCTGGATTAGGTGTCTAAGTTCATAACTATTTCTGGAATGTACTTGACCCGATTAACATGGTCCATTTGGGTTGCATGGCATCATGCATTTGGATAGACTATAATGAGAGAAATAACACTTAAGGTTTATTAATATATTATAAGTTCTAATATATTAATAGTATTATTTAATTAGTATTGATCAAAAATTAATTTGGAATTAATTAAGTGATCAAAAGAAGACTAATTAAATATATGGGCTGATTGTGTAAATCATCCATACTTATATAGTGGGCTAATGCTTCATGGATTATCAAGTTGGGCTAAAACCCATAGGATGCTCCATGGTGGTTATAGAACCCATGGGTCATGGAAATGAAAAGTCATGACAATTAGGGTTTACATGGTGTAACCCTAATTGTAACACACTATATAAGCTACATGTTATTCACCAAAATCGGTCACTAAGCATACAAGTGAGGGCTAGCCGATTTCAAGAAGTGTAT
Organism: Lactuca virosa; assembly: GCF_052849685.1. Lineage (NCBI taxonomy): Eukaryota > Viridiplantae > Streptophyta > Magnoliopsida > Asterales > Asteraceae > Lactuca > Lactuca virosa. The sequence continues at coordinate 14,169,653 of NC_136431.1, read as the reverse complement.
CATTTCTCTCTAAGTCATTCCAAGTGCATTTGGTGTTGTGTGAGACATTTGAGGCATCACACTTGAGGTGCTAGGCTCACAGGGTTTTCAAGGAATCCTAACTACTACATGGTATGTATTTGCTACTAACTTTTATGTTGAAAAGTTCCCCATGTATGCTAGATAGGTTATGAACCTTGGAAAAACAATTTTGCATATATCATAGATAACACATAGATCCAACGTTTCTAGGGTTGCATGTACACCATAGGAGTGTTAGAATGCTCAAAACCCTTCAGTTGTATCAGATCCTAGGCTTGTTTGTTTGATACTTGATGCAAAATTGTGAAAAAAAAACTTAGTTTTTCTGCACTCTGAAGCATGAACTCGCCGAGTCCATGGGGGGACTCGACGAGTCCATGACCAAATTCATCCTACTCGACGAGTAGGCTCTTGCACTCGACGAGTAGGAGCCCCTAAATGCAGATTTTCGAGTTTTCCTGCTGGAAATGGACTAGAAACATTACCCTAAACTGTTTGGTGTTATAAAACTTGTTTTAGATGGTGTAATGGTTGTTTTAATCCATTTACAATGGCTAATATCAAAATTTTATGTTTATATGTGTTCATATGTTCTTGAAATTTTGATAGGAATATTCATGTTCTTATGAGTTCTTGATAGATCATAGGAATTACATGTTTAATGTTTAATTCATGATCTTTATGTGTTTTAATGGAATCCATAATTTGTCCTCAAGTTATGGATTACCAAAAGTCATTCTTTTAATGTCCATTATTAAACACAGAGGTTACATAAAATGAAAAAGTCACTCGTTTTATTACATCATTAACTCATAAGTTATGAAAGATGAAAATTTTGAAAGTTACAAAACTTGCCCTCAAGTTTTGGAACATGTAAAGTCACTTTAAAAACTTTAGTTCCAACCCCTAGAATTTGAAAAGTTAAAAATTCAACCCTTATACTTTATAATATTATCAGTTAATAATATATATATATATATATATATATATATATATATATATATATATATATATATATATATGTGTGTGTGTGTGTGTGTGTGTGTATGTATGTATAAGAACAAGTCGTTTTACCGTTAGTAGGCCTCATTCACGAAGCCGGTTTATAAGGGGGTATAAGGTTGTTGCCTATAAAATGGCAGCTTAATGGGTGTCCACTCTCACCCACCGCTTCCTTGACCGGTGGAGGGTCGTTAGCCGAACGGGTAGGACAAGGACTTATAAATCTTCATTAAAAGTATGATGGAAAATAAAGTAACTAAATGTTTTTATTAATTCCCAATCTTAGTTACTTTAGGAAAATGTGAATAAGGTGTTATCCCATGAAATTACACTTTGCACTTTGATTAAGTCGTTAGTGGAGCGTGTGTGGTTAACCGACACACTAACCTGGACTTAACAAGGTAGGCAAAGGGTAACTTAATATTTATCATAGTATCGATGGAGCGCGTGTGGTTAACCGACACATCGACTGAGGGGTAAATATTGAGGGTACCAAGTAACTTGCATGGTTACTTCTGTCACACCCCCAAACCGGGACGGCAGAAACGTTCGGGGGTGGTTGACGTCATGCGTAGTATCACAACAATTGTATCATAGCAAGCATAGTAAACACAACTAAACATTGAATACATATATGAAAAAGGTTTACATTGTTTGATACATAGTTTTGTTCATATCAAAAGTAAAATGGAAAGACGTGACTCAAACGCTCCGACTTCTCCAAATTCTTGTAAGTACCTGTCTACTAATTTCCTGAGAATACAAGCAGTTTTGAAAGAATATCAGCATAAAGCTGGTGAGTTCATAAGCATTTAATTTTGGTGGAAAAATGTTTCTTTGAATCCTTTTGAAGAGTGTTCCTCAAGAAAATCCTATATTTTCTTATGAAAAGCATGTTTGAAAACTCATTCCTTCCATGACTTCCAGATTCATACAAGATATGTACAATCCAAGGAGTCATGGAATGAATATGAATATCCGTTAGTTACTTGTTAAACAATCCATTTATGAAAAACCGAGTTATCCCGGGAAAATCCTATATCTTCCCTAAAGGTTGGTGGTTGGTTATCTGTTCTAAACTGAGGTGTACAAGTATCAACCATACTTATATAGATAAACATAGTTTTCTTTTAAAAACCCTGGTTACTCCCAGTGAGGTATATTAGCCCTATTACATAAATAAAACAAATAAAAGAAAACGTGATGAACTAAATCCTGAAGGTACTATTAATACCCTCCAGTAATCAAATCGGTTATTACTTTGAGGTTAGTTCACTTGATTCATTATTACAAAAGTAAATCTCTGTTATCTACATTGTGAGTTTTATAACCATACATTAACTTGATATGACATGTATCAGGGCCAGTATCCTTTATGACTTTGTCACCCGTAGACCTGCCGGTCCCACTGTAGCTAGCAGCGAGGTGCGGGATAGTCAGTCCCGTATAGATCTATACACAACAGTCACGCTCTCCCTACAAGAGATTTTGGTCATAAGTGCTAGTCCTACACTCTGTTTCGGTGGTGAGTGTTACCAAGGACGTGTCTCCAACTAGATTAACAAATTTACAAGTAATAATATGGAAAATCCTTTTTATGATTTGCAGGAATCCTTTATAAAATGATACATTTTACGACATGATTCACAAGTTCATTACCCTAGTTTTGAAAACTGTTACTACGAGTTGATTTCTTAATCGTTTGGTAAAAACTATTTTCCATGTTAAAAGCATACTGGAAATATAATTATCTTAAACAAAATAATATATTTTGAGCACACGTTTCCTTGTACTTTTGCTTGTATTCCCCCCCTGAAAACATGAAAAACTCAGAAAAAGCGTAGGGGTATGAACTCACTGTGGTTGTGTGGAAACGTCCATTGGAAACGAAGATCCTCGGGTTGTTGTACGTGGCACTTAATGAAATCCGGAACCTGCTTGAATCGAGAAAACGAGCTTTCACCACTTAGGAAGAGTTTACGGCCGTGAAGAGTTTACGACCATGAACTGGGTTTACGGTCTTTGAAGATGGGCCGTAAACTCAAGAACAAGGGTGCTGATTTCGAAGAGAAATGTGTTCCAGATGCCCCGAAATAACTCTAAACGGTGTTTCTCGGTGTTTACGATCAAGAGTTTTAGAGAGAGAAAGAGAGAGTTTCCGGTCAAAGGTGTTCAAATGAGGGTGGGGTCTCATATTTATAGGGGTTTTGTGGTCGGTGGGTGGGGTCCACCTGACGCTGGCCGCAAACGAGTTTACGGCCGTAAACGGGTTTACGGCCGTGAACTACAGTCAGGCCGTGAACATGATGTTTTTCGAGGATAATTCGAGTTTCGCGCGGTTTTGGTTCCGACTTGCATATATAAGTTTAATTATATAATACCAGATGATTTTCTAAATCAAAGGTTCGACGGAAGATTAATAAAATTCAAATTTTATTAACAGACATTGCATAATAGAAACGAAAAAGTTTCGGGTTGTCACAACTTCACACCTTGTTTTGTGATCCTCGACATCCCAGTCACAAAACCTGAAGGGCACACTCGATATTGAAACATGTCATTGAAAAGTTCAATGAATCTCAAAGAATCTAGGAGTTTCAGAAACCAATTAAAACCAAATAATTTATTTCGTTTTTCATGGTGGAAAATTGGTGAATCGTCATTCACCTACCTTCAAATATTTTATAGCTTGGATTACGACATCCCTCTTCTAAGTTATAAAATATTGTGTTGGGTCCTAGCCTTAATATTACATTTGGGTGTTTTATTAAGGACTATCTTTATATCTAATCTAAACTTGTCTTTCTTCTTTTTCAGATGTGTTCCAACAATGTTGCTTCTGGCTAAAACCCTACCGGCTCCTTCTCTCTCATGAACCTTTGTGGGAGAGTCATCTTTGATGGATCCAACTTTATGGATTGGATTAGGAACATCAGAATGGTCACTCGGTATGAGGACAATGAATATGTCCTCGACAAGGAGCTAAAAGAACTCGAGCCGACTGCTACTCGTGAGGAGGTCGCTGAATATCAGGCCCATGAAAGAGATGCTACCAAAGTGGCATGCATCATGTTGGCCACTATGACAGCCGAGCTCCAAAAGTCCTATCAGGACTACTATCCTTTTGAGATGCACCAGGATTTGATGGACCGCTACCATCAGAGTGCTCGTCAAGAGCGATATGAAATTATCTCCTCCATGATAACAACCAGGATGAAGGATGGTGAACCCATCACGGGCCACATGCAGAAAATGCAAAGGTATGTGGACCGTTTGCTGAAACTGAATGTGAACTTCCCAGAGGATTTGGCAATAGATATCATTTTGCACTCCTTACCTTCGTGTTATGATCAATTCCGCATGACATACCACATGAACAAGGAGGAAGTTACACTCAACAAAATTCAAGGACTTCTGAAGACCGCGGAAAGCGGTCTTAAAGGTAAGTCGGTTGTTACTACTCCTACTCCTACCGCAGCCCCTGTCTTGGCAATCGGGCAAGGCAAAGGAAAGAAGAGGAAGAGCCCTTCGAAGGGTACCAAGGGAAAGTCCCTTGATGGCTCCTCTTCAAGTGGAACCAAGAAAGGTTTCGTCACTCTTTCTGCTAACCTTAAAGAGTCTGAATGCTTCTATTGCCATGAAAAGTCGCACTGGAACCGAAACTGCCCAAAGTACCAGCAAGATGTTAAGGATGGGAAAGTAAAACCCAACCATGCAGGTATTTACACTATATTGTCTAAATAACTCACCCTATTCTAACTCTTGGGTCCTTGATATCGGTTGTGGTATTCATATTTGTTCTGATTTGCAGGGACTAAGAAGAAGTGAGAATGTGGAGCATGGAAAGATAAACTTGATCATGGGGAATAGGAAAGCTTCACCTGTCACCAAGATTGGAGTTTATTCTTTGTTGCTAAGTAGTGGGTTTGCATTACATTTGAATAAATGTTGTTACTCGCCTGAAATGGCAAGAAATATTATTTCCTTTTATGCTTTGTACAAACAAGGTTTTACCTTTTCATTTGATAATGATAGTGGTGGTATTTATGCTTCTTTAATAATGTTCTTTATTTTAATGCATTACCTTGTGATGGTGTGTATGAAGCTGTGTCGATTGTAGACAATCTAGGAAATAATGTGTTGTGTATTGATTCTTCTAGTAATAACTTGGATAAAGCATCATTATGGCATTGTCGTCTTGGACATGTAAGCAAGAAACGCATAGGCCAACTCCAAAAGGATGAAGTCTTGGAGTCATTTGATCTAAAGTCAGATGATAGTTGTTAATCATGCTTACTTGGGAAAATGACAAAGTCACCCTTCACTGGTACATGTGCTAGGGGTGAAGGTTTTTTGGATCTTGTACACACTGATGTGTGTGGACCCTTCAAAACTGCCACAAGGGATGCTAATCGTTATTATGTGACTTTTACTGATGATTTTAGTAGATATGAATATGTCTACTTAATCAAGCATAAGTCAGAGACTTTTGAAAGGTTTAAAGAGTTTAAACAGGAAGTAGAGAATCAATTGGGCAGGAACATTAAGATGCTTCGATCTGATCGAGGTGGTGAGTATCTTAGTACATAGTTCCTTGACTATCTTAAGGAATGTGGAATTATCTCACAATTGACACCTCCCAGGACACCACAGTTGAATGGTGTGGCTGAGAGGCGCAATCGAACCCTGTTAGATATGGTTCGTTCCATGATGAGTCGAGCTTCGCTACCAATCTCATTCTGGGGGTATGCCTTAGAGACTGCTGCCCATATCCTTAATCTAGTCCCTACTAAGAAGATTGCCAAAACACATCATGAGATGTGGACTGGAAAAGTTCCCAATCTGGACCACATCAAGATTTGGGGTTGCGAGGCTTTTGTGAGGCGCGAGTCTCACGATAACCTCGAACCTCGAAGTGAGAGGTGTATTTTCATCGGCTACCCACAGAGATCCTTTGGTTACCTCTTCTACAGACCCAGTGATAATGTGGTCTTTATAGCAAGGAGAGGAGTCTTTCGCGAGAGAGAGTTTATAATCCAAGGAAACAGTGGGAGGCAAATTGACCTTGAAGAAATTTAAGAGTCAAGTGGTGAAGGAACTTCAAACCCTAGCAATCAACCTGAGGAGGAAACTCCTGCTGATCCGACAGAAGAGTCTGTACCTCTGAGGCGTTCCACGAGAGTTAGGAATGCACCTGAGCATTACTATGGTTTCCATATTACTACGGAAGGTGATACACTTATCAGTGATAACACACTGGTAAGTCTGGATGAACCTAATAGCTACACGGAAGCCATGGCAGGCCCTGAGGCTGCTAAATGGAAAGAGGCTATGGACAGCGAGATACAGTCCATGTATGACAATCAAGTTTGGAACTTGGTTGACAATGTACCAGGTCGCAAGACAGTCAGGTGCAAATGGATCTTCAAGAAGAAGACCGACATGGATGGTAATGTACACACTTATAAGGCGCGACTGGTTGCAAAGGGCTTTTCTCAAACTCCGGGAGTTGATTATGATGAGACCTTTTCACCAATAGCAAAGATTAAGTTTATTAGGGTTATGCTAGCCATTGCTGCATTTCATGACTATGAAATATGGCAAATGGATGTCAAAACCGCTTTCCTTAATGGAAAGTTGGCTGAGGATGTTTACATGATTCAGCCAGAGGGTTTTGTCAGTGCAGAGTACCCTAATAGAGTGTGTAAGCTTGAGAAATCCATCTATGGATTGAAACAAGCACCTCGCAGATGGAATCTTTGTTTCGATGAGAAAGTCAAAGAGTTTGGTTTTTCAAGGAGTGAAGATGAATCGTGTGTATATGTCAAGGCTAGTGGGAGTATAGTCAGCTTTTTGGTATTGTATGTGGATGACATACTACTCATAGGAAATGACATCCCAACTCTGCAGGAAGTTAAGTCCTGGCTTGGGAAGTGTTTCGCTATGAAGGACCTTGGAGAAGCTGCCTATATTCTAGGGATAAGGATTCTGAGAGACAGGAGTAAAAGACTAATTGGACTTAGTCAGAGTACCTACTTGGATAAGGTGTTGAATAGGTTCAGCATGCAGAATTCCAAGAAATGAGAGTTACCGATCCAGAGTAATGCTAGACTGAGTAAGACTCAGAGCCCGAGTACAGAGGCTGAGATAGCTGAGATGAGTCGAGTACCTTATGCTTCCGTTGTAGGCTCGATCATGTATGCTATGACTTGTACTCGTCCTGATGGCCTTTGCATTGAGTATGGTCAGCAGATATCAGGGGAACCTTGGCAAGGCTCACTGGACTGCAGTAAAGAACATTCTCAAGTACCTGCGGAGGACTAAGGACTGGGTTCTTACCCTCGGTGGGAGTGATGACTTGAGAGTAGAAGGGTATAGTGATGCTAGCTTTCAGACTGATAGGGATAATTTCCGCTCTCAGTCAGGCTGGGTCTTTACCTTAAACAGAGGAGCAATTTCTTGGAAAAGTTCCAAGCAGGAGACAGTGGCTGATTCAACTTGCGAATCAGAGTATATAGCAGCAAGCGAGGCAGCAAAGGAGGCTATATGGCTAAAGAACTTCATTGGTGATCTTGGAGTCGTACTAGCTATAAAGGAGCCTATAGAGATTTTCTGTGATAGTGAAAGTGTAGTTGCCTTAGCCAAGGAACCAAGGGATCACGGTAGATCCAGACACATCGACATAAAATATCATTTCATCAGACATCGAATAGAAGAAGGACTCCTCGTGCCAAAGAGGGTATGATCGGATGAGAACCCAGCAGATCCCCTCACGAAGGGACTGGGTAGGGTTAAGCATCTCCAGCATGCGAGGCGCATAGGGCTGAAGGATGATATTAGTTTTAGTAGTTAGATAGCTTTGAAATGTGTAAAGTGTAATTGACATTTGATGATGAATAAAAGTTGTATTTATTTATGAGTAAAGTGTTGCTATCTTTTGTCAATCGTTTACTATCGTTTCATTTTGCATGTTTTGACTTCCAGAATAATTATGTTTGGTATATTATATTATTCAAATTCTCCACAGTCAGTAATATGTTGGAAGTAGGTATGAATCAAGACTGTCATGAGTTGGTTGTAGAGGTCTAAGATGTTGTACATGGCTACAACACTCATGAGTGCTCATAAGTTCTGAGTATTGGATTCAACCCACGCTCGCTAGTATCACTTCATGGAATTTATCTCGAGTGATCGCGAGACGGTAATATCATATAAGTCTTTAAACCTAGAGATATGACTTGTTGCCTATGAGTTGGTTATGCATTGATTGTACGAAAACGCATTGGTAACTCGATGTTATAAAAAGTGCCTTTGTGTATGATTCAACACGTAGTAGAACAAGCATATGAGTCGAAGTTTATCTGTTCCTTCTTGGATTAGAAGCGATATCTGGGCCCCTCGATGATTTTGTGTTGACCCATGTACCGGGCCCGGTCAGAACTAAGCTGATGTGTTCAATTAAGTTCTATGTCAAACAAATCGGAAATCGGGAAACAAACTGTTGGAAAATAAGTAAGACATTGTTCCATGTATTTGTCCGGCTGATATCTAGAACATAGGATTATATGATCACTTATCTTAAATGGCGTATCATCATCATCTCAGTTCCGAGAGACCTTGAAATAGCTACGATTGCTGATCGGTTCCTGAAGTCATTCTTGCAGTTATAGTTATTAGACTTATCCAAGTGGGAGACTGTTGGATTAGGTGTCTAAGTTCATAACTATTTCTGGAATGTACTTGACCCGATTAGTATGGTCCATTTGGGTTGCATGGCATCATGCATTTGGATAGACTATAATGAGAGAAATAACACTTAAGGTTTATTAATATATTATAAGTTCTAATATATTAATAGTATTATTTAATTAGTATTGATCAAGAATTAATTTGGAATTAATTAAGTGATCAAAAGAAGACTAATTAAATATATGGGCTGATTGTGTAAATCATCCATACTTATATAGTGGGCTAACGCTTCATGGATTATCAAGTTGGGCTAAAACCCATAGGATGCTCCATGGATGCTCCATGGTGGTTATAGAACCCATGGGTCATGGAAATGAAAAGTCGTGACAATTAGGGTTTACATGGTGTAACCCTAATTGTAATACACTATTTAAGCTACATGTTATTCACAAAAATCGGTCACTAAGAATACAAGTGAGGGCTAGCCGATTTCAAGAAGTGTATCATTTCTTTCTAAGTCATTCCAAGTGCATTTGGTGTTGTGTGAGACATTTGAGGCATCACACTTGAGGTGCTAGTCTCACAAGGTTTTCAAGAAATCCTAACTACTACAAGGTATGTATTTCCTACTAACTTTTATGTTGAAAAGTTCCCCATGTATGCTAGATAGGTTATGAACCTTGGAAAAACAATTTTGCATGTATCATAGATAAAACATAGATCCAAGGTTTCTAGGGTTGCATGTACACCAGAGGAGTGTTAGAATGCTCAAAACCCTTCACATAGGCCAGGTGGCCTCGTTTGACTATGACAGCCGTGGGCTGCTGACCCTGTATGGGAGGGTCTGGGTTCCGTACTGGGGTGGAGTGCGGCAGATTTTGATGGATGAGGCCCACAAGTCCAGATTTTCCATCCATCCTGAGGCGACGAAGATGTATAGAGATCTTCGCCCTGACTACTGGTGGCCCTGCATGAAGCAGGATGTAGCCTTGTACGTCGAGAGATGCCTGACCTGCAGGAAGATCAAGTCGGAGCACCAGAGACCTCACGACAAGACACAACCGTTGGGTATCCCTATGTGAAAGTGGGAGGACATTACTATGGATTTCATCACGAAGCTTCCCAGGACCACACGGGGAGTGGGTTCGATTTGGGTCATCGTGGATCGATTGACCAAGAGTGCCCATTTCATTCCGATCCAGGAGAGCATCTCGGCCGAGAACCTGGCCGACATCTACATCAGAGAGGTAGTAGCTCGACACGGAGTGCCAGTTTCCATGATTTCAGATAGAGATGTACGATTCACTTCCAGATTCTGGAAGAAGTGTCACGAAGAGTGGGGTACCCGTCTGCACTTTAGCACGAATTTTCATCAGCAGACGGATGGTCAGAGTGAGCAGACCATCCAGACTCTGGAGGATATGTTGCGGGCGTGTGTCCTAGACGTTGGTGGTAGCTGGGATACCTACCTTCCATTGGCATAGTTTTACTACAGTAATAGCTACCACGCGAGTATCAACCATCCTCCCTTTGAGATGTTGTATGGGAGGAAGTGCAGGACCCCGATATGCTGGGGTAAGGTTGGACAGAGGGTCATGGGGAGTACCGAGGTGGTACTCAAGACGACCGAGATGATACAGCAGGTCAGGAGCAGGCTTCAGACTGCTCAGAGTCGGCAGAAGAGCTACGCCGATAGACGCAGATCGGACCTGGAGTTCCAGGTCGGAGATAGGGTTCTCCTAAAGGTGTCACCTTGGAAAGGTGTCATCCGGTTCAGGAAACGGGGCAAGCTGGGCCCCAGGTACATTGGTCCTTTCAGGGTTGCAGCCCGGGTGGGCAAGGTGGCGTATAGGCTGGATCTGCCAGCCGAGCTTAGTCAGATCCACAGTACCTTTCATGTCTCCCAGCTCTGGAAGTGCCTGGTAGACGACTCTGCGGTGGTGCATCTAGAGGATATTTAGGTGGATGATAGCCTGAACTACATTGATCGACCAGTAGCCATCCTCGACAGGAAGACGAAGGATCTGAGTAACAAGAAGGTCGAGTTGTTGAAGGTACAATGGCAACATCGCAAGGACTCCGAATGGACTTGGGAGCCGGAGGACGAGATGAGGGAGCACTACCCCGAGGTTTTCCCAGATGCAGTAGCAGACTTCGCGGACGAAGTCTAAAATAAGCAGGGGAGATTTGTAACGCCCGCTTTCTGGTATGTATTTTAAATAAGAATTATGCATTTTTACAAAGGGACTCGACGAGTTGGAGGCCCAAAGTCATCGAGTACGAATGGGAGGAATTTGGACGCGGGACTCGAAATCTACTCGACGATTCGAGAGCCTTGAATCGACGAGTAGGGTTGCTAGAGTGAAACCCTAATTTTTAGGGTTTGCACCCTATTTAAACACTTTATCTGGCCTCAACTTCAGCCTCCATCACCTCCAAACATCAGTCACGAAACCCTAGCCCATTTTGAGCGTTCTTGATCCATTGTTGTGTGTTTTTGGTGGTTTTGAAGCTTGAGAAGAAAGAGGAAGATTGGGAGATCAAGAGGAAGCAAGTAGATCCAGAGTTTGTGCTCCATTTCTAGTTCATCTGAGGTATAAAGTCTATACCTTTTTCATTCATTTACTAGATCCCTGCATGGTGTAGTTTAGGACTTTTTGGAGCATAATATGGGACCATTCATGGATGCAAGCATGTTTGGGGTTAATACTTCAGATCTGGAATCTTTGAGGGACTCCATGGCATAAAGGTGCCAACTTTATGGCCATGGGAGTCCCATGCAACTTGTAAACCTCATTTTAAGGCCTTTTGAGCTAGATAACCCATGCATGAACGTAAATTTGTAACTTTACGTGTTATATCGACCCTAGGAGGCTAGATCTACGTTTTGGATGCATTAAGCCCGACTAAAATCGACTGTATGGATTTGGACTTTGGGGAACTCGACGATTCGTTCTTAGGACTCGGCGAGTTGGGCCGTGGTTCCCCAACCTTTACTGTTACTGAGCAAACTTGTTAAGTCTAGAAGATAACTTAGCAAGTTGGACGTGTTTAAGGAGTGGAAGATCAAAGAACTCGACGAGTTCGATGATGGACTCGGCGAGTTGATGAGCAAATGTCCCGACTTGTATGAAGGAGAAATCGACGAGTCCAAGGAAGGACTCGACGAGTTCAAACAGAAAGTCCCGATTCTGTCATAAGGAGAAACTCGACGAGTTAAAGGTAAGTCGACAACTTAGATCGCAAGTTCGAGATTCCCTGAGTCATGGAACTCGACGAGTTGACGGACCAACTCGGCGAGTTAAGTCAACCAGGATGTTGACTTGGACCAGAGTGTTGACCTTTGACTCGACCATTGACTAGAGTTGACCCTTAAAGGGGTTATGAGTTTGAAAGATTAATTAAAAGATATGTTATGTGTAGAATTTTGAGGAGAGTTGATCCCAACACCGAGGACAGTTCAACTATTTCACGACATTGAGGTGAGTTACCTTCCAGTAGAAGTGGGTCTAAGGCACCAAGGCCGGCCCACTAGTAAGAGTTATAGTAGGGATAATTGTCTTTGTGATAATTATCTGGTATGTCGCTATCTGTTATGATTATGTGCCAGTATGCTATGATGTTATGTGATATGTGATAGGAGAGGTAGGATAGGCCCCAATACCGGTCGATAGGGCCGAAGGGGTATGCCAGCACCCAGATAAGCTAGGCGGTATATGATTATATGTTTATGCACTAGGATGCTATGTGGTAGAGTAAGGGGTGAAATAGACCCCAATACCAGTCAAAAGGACCGAAGGGGTAGGCAGCACCCTGATATGCTAGGCAAGGTACCGGTCGAAAGGACCGAAGGGGTATGCCAGCACCCTGATATGCTAGGCTAGGTACCAGTCGATAGGACCGAAGGGGTAGGCCAGCACCCTGATATGCTAGGCAGTTCCCGGTTGAAAGAGACCGAAGGGGTAGTCCAGTACCCGGATAAGTTAGATAGTATGTATGTTATATGGTATGTGGTATGATGGGGGAACTCGCTAAGATTTGTGCTTACGGTTTACAGTTTTTGTTTCAGGTCCTTCTTCTTCGAAGGGAAAGGAGCCGACACGGTAGCAGCGCATCACACCACTATTTTCCGCACTATGATGTTCTTGGGAATGTACTCTGACATTTTTACTATACTATGATATGATTTTGAGTCATATGATCTTTGGCTTTGATGGAATGAAATAACTTGATGATATTTTCTTAAAATTGTTTTATGATTTGCTATATCAAAAATGAAATTTTTGGTCATGATTTTTGGGATATTACAATTATAGAAAGCATTAGTAGAACGAACTTCATTATTAAATAAAAATCTAAAACCTTATCTGTACAAACCATGAAAAGAAATAATATTCCTCATCATCTTTGACAAGTAGCAACAATCATTCAACTCTAATCCTAACCCACTACTAAGAACTAAAGAGTAAATCCCGATCTTGGTGACAGGCGACGATTTCCTATTCCCCATTATCAGGTTCATATTCCCATGCTCCACATCCCTACTTCTTCTTAGCCCCTGCAAATCAGAACAAATGTGAAAACCACATCCTGTATCAAGGACCCAAGAACTAGCATGTGCTGAGTTATTTGATTGAATAGTATAAATACCTGCAAAGGAGGGCTTTATCTTCCCATCCTTGATGTCCTGAAAGTATTTCGGGCAGCTTCGTTTCCAATGCCCCTTCTCGTGACAGTAGAAGCACGTTGCTTCTTTGGGATTGGATGAGGGAGTGGCAAAACCGGCTTTACCTTTGGATCCATTTGAAGAGGATCCATCATGGGACTTTCCCTTGTGGCTCTTAGAGGGAGCTTTCCTCTTTTTCCCTTTACCATGTCCTATAGCGAGGACCAGGGCAGCAGCAGTAGGGGTGGACTCGACAGCTTTGCCTGTAAGTCCACTCTCAGCAGTTCTTAACAAACCTTGAAGCTTGCTCAAGGTGACTTCCTCATTGTTTATATGATAAGTCATCTTGAACTGATAATAATAATGAGGTAACGAGTGTAGGATTATATCAATCGCCAACTCTTTGTCAAAGTTGACATTCAACTTGAGCAAACGATCCACATACCTTTGCATCCTTTGCAAGTGGCTTGTGATGGACTCTTCATCTTTCATCTTGGTTGTAATTAGCGAGGCGACAATCTCGTACCTTTCTTAACGCGCGCTTTGATGGTACTTTTCCATCAAATCTTGGCACATGTCGTAAGGCCAGTAGTCCTCGTATAACCGCTGCAACTCAGGAGTCATAGTGGCTACCATAATACACGACACCTTTTGTCGCGTCTTATTCATGAGCCCTATACTCAGCTATTTGTTCAGCAGTAGCTTTGGTTTCATCTATCTCTTTGATTTCTCTGTCGAGGACGTATTCTTTCTCCTCGTATCACAGGGCCATTCGAATTTTGCGAATCCAATCATTGAAATTGGATCCATCGAAGGTGACCCTCCCACAAATGTTCAAAAGAGAAAAAGAGCTTAAGGAGTTGGAGTTCGAGCCAGAAGCGTTGTTTGAGCCAGACATCTGAAAGAGAAAAGGAACAAATTTTTTGATTAGATAAAGAATCCTTAATATAACACCCAAATGAAATACTAAGGCTAGGACCCAACACAATAATTTACAATTCGGAAGAGGGATGCCGTAATCCAATTGCAAATTATTTGGAGGTAGCTAAATAACGATTTACCAATTCCACCACAAAAAACGAAATGAAGAATTAGGTTTTAAATGAAATGAAATTCCTAGATTCTTTTGAGATTCATTGAACTTTTCAATGGCATGTTAAATCTCGATTATGCCCTTCAAGTTTGGGACTGGGATACCGAGGATCACAAACAAGGCGTGAATAACCATGCAAATTAGCTTGACACTCTCGATGTCGTTCACCACCTAATCAATGTGCCGGTTAACCACACACGTTCCATTGATCTATGGTAATTCTCGAGCTACCCTTTGTCACCCTTGTTAGTCCAAGTTAGTGTGCCGGTTAACCACACACACTCCACTAACGACTTGACAAAGTGCAAAGTGCAATTTCATGGACTAGCATCATTTTCAGATTTTCATAAAGTAACTAAGATTGAGAATTTATAAAAACATTTAGTTACTTTATAATATTCATTATACTTATTAGTGAGGAATTAATGTCCTATCCTACCCGTTCGGCTAACGACCCTCCACCAATCAAGGAAGCGGTTGGTGAGAGTGGACACCCATTCAACCGCCATTTTATAGGCAGTTTCCTTATACCCCCTTATAGATCAGCTTCGTGAATGAGGCCTACTAATGGTAAGACTAACTTATCTTATATATATATATATATATATATATATATATATATATATATATATATATATATATATATATATATACATATTAATCTTTTAATATTATAATAGTATAATGGTTGTATTTTAAACTTTTAAAACACTAGGGTTTTAGAATTTAATATTTCAAAATTAAAACTTTTAATCAAATTTTAAATTCCAAAACTTGAGGGAAAATTTTGAAACTTTTCAAAACTTCTAGATCAAATTTTAAATAACTAAACTAATCACATAATTTTAAACATTATCTTAAAATTCGACCATTATATTTCAATTAGATGAGGATATTCATTACCATATCAGAAAATTCGAATTTAATCAGTTAAAACAATTCAAGGTAATGATCCTTATCTAATTTAGGGCTGAAATTCGGAAAATCCGCCAACAGACGAACCAACTCGTCGAGTCAGGGCATGGACTCGTTGAGTTGGTCCAACTTGTCGAGTTCATCTTAGAACTCGTCGATTTCATCAGACAGAGACCAAAAAAACGAATTTGATTCAGCTTTGAACAAATTACAATTGCATCATATATAACATAAAAACACCCTAAGCTCTAATACCACTGATGGTTTTGAGCATTACAACATTCCTATGTGCACATGTAACCCTATTTGCTTTGGATCTAGTTTTTTCTCAAGTTATACATGCAAATTAATTTTCCAAAGCAAAACCCTAATCTATCATACAAGAAAACGAAATCTAATCATATTAGGGTTTAGATGAATACCTTTCTTGTTAGCTAGTAGTAACAAGCAGTCCTCACTTCAATTCCTTGACCTTCGAAAGCCTAGTGCCCCAAGCGTTGCACCTCTAATGGAGTCACAAACACCACAAGCAAAGAATGAGAGAGAAGGAGTATGAAATCGGCTAGGGTTTCTTCTAAGGAATCAAGTGGTCGATTTCATGAGCCTTGGGATCCCTTTTATAGTTGAGTCTACTAGGGTTTTCAACTAGAAACCCTAATTCCCTTGCTTAGGCCCTAAGCAATCCACAGACCCGCAAATGATAGGCCTTGGACGAAAACTCTATGGGCTTCACATAGATTTTCGTCCACTCCTTATCAATAGGGTCCATTAGCCCAAACTACAACTATCACTGATTTACATAATCAATCCCCGTTCTTTTAATCAATTTCTTTTGATCACTAAATTAATTCTAAATTAATTTCTGATCAATACTAATTAAATAATATGATTTCTCAATTAATATATTATCTTATAATATATTAATAAACCATTAAATAACCTCTTACTCCAAAACTCATTCTGTCCAGTTTCTATGGTGAAGGCAACCCAAAAGGACCATGCTACTATCAAATCAAGTACATACCAATTATAGTTATGGGCTTAGACACCTAATCCAACACGCACCGCACCGTAAATTTGTGGTTTTAGAAAAACAGAAAACCTCACCACTAGTTTTTATTGTGGTTGCGG
Organism: Lactuca virosa; assembly: GCF_052849685.1. NCBI lineage: Eukaryota > Viridiplantae > Streptophyta > Magnoliopsida > Asterales > Asteraceae > Lactuca > Lactuca virosa. Next base: position 14,153,136 of record NC_136431.1, on the reverse strand, counting down.
TTTTGCGGTTTTGGTGGTTAATTTTAGTTGCGGTGCGGTTTTGCTCACCCCTAGTATAGATTTATGTGGGTCGATATTCTCCGCCTATGGTTGCTAGCTACAACTTCGTCCGACGAGACTCAATTGGCGTCAATTGTTCTTTCTTTGTTACTACATGACTTCTTAATGCGTTAGTAATGATCCAGATACCCCCTTTTCTCGTGCCTTTCTCGGGCAGGAACGTCCATAGTGTCGGTTATAGGCTCACCTTAGAACCGAGAAACATATTCTAGAAAAATGTAAGACTATAATGTAATAACCCTTTCTCCAAATGGTAAAGTGTCTAAGATTAATTCAATTGGATAACTAAATCTTTGATATGTCACAATTTCTCGTTATCAAATATAACTTAAATAATAAGTTATGCAGAAAAACTGAACTCGTTTATTGGGACGGAAATAGAAATTGCATGCATGTAATAGTAAAAATATATTCTTTTATAAATCACCGGTTTTAAAAATGTTTCGATCTATTAAAAATGATCGGAGTCAAAAACCTATAAAACTCACCAACATTATTCGTGACGTATTTTTAAAAACGTATGTGTCTCTAAAGTGGTGTAACACGAAAAAAATCACAATAATTTAAAATTTTCAAAAATCAACCATTCATCATCAATGTTTACAAAAATAGTCATTGTTTCAAAAGTATTATTTCAAATAAGAGTTTTTCCCCAAGATCTAGTGACAAAACAGGAAGTTGTGTACGATCACGCCTTCGCCTTTCCGCGATCCTCTGAAGTGCCTGAAACTATAAACTAAAAACTTTAAGCCAAAGCTTAGTGAGTTCTCCCAACGTACCACCACACAAACATATAATCAAACAGATAACGTCGACAACCTCCTGGTTGGATTACCCCTGGCCCAGAACCTAACGGTTGGAATTCCCCATCCCACAAGCTTACGGTTGGAATGCCCAATACATAATGGGTCCACAACCTCCTGGTTGGATTACCCCCGGCCCACAACCTTCCGGTTGGAATGCACTGGCCCACAACCTCACGGTTGGAATGCCCCAGTCTGTTGACTTACAACACAAAGTAGTACAGTCTCAACCCTACCATACCATGTCGACATGCACATAACAAATAACATATATCCCATAACATATAATCATATAACCAATTAACCGACTAGCAGGTAGATCTACAGATTAATACTATACGGCAACATCCTATATACCATGATACATAACCAAAGGGGCTGACATTGGTGCCTTCGACCCACAAGAACAGTGAAGAAACTCACCTCACAGTCTGACGAATAGTTGATCAATACACTGCTCCCAAATACCGGCTCAACCTAAAACTGAAATAATAAAACATTACCCATTCTAAATTAATAACCTTTTCCCAAAATACCCTTGGTCAAAATTGGTCAAAATCAACAAGTCAATCGAGTCAACCCAGCCGAGTCAACTCCGGGGTCGTACGCGGGGCGTACTGATGGTCGAAGGCATCGGGGCCAAATCTGCGTACGCACAGCATACCATTTGGTACACCCAGCGTATGCAACAGTTCCCTTCTTAATCTATTAAGAGCTTATTACTCCGACTTAATACGTCCAAATGCAAATCCAAGGCTAGAATACCACTAAGAGTCATAAAGTTTCCAACTTTATGACTTTGCATGTCCATTAATTGCTTAATACACAAAATCTCAACATCTTAATGCCTTAAGACCTTCTATAGCATGCATGGAGAAAAACTAAGCATTAAAACTACATTTTTATGACTCAAGACCCCTCATAAGGTCTGAAAGTACGACTTATTTGGTTAAGAGCACGCCATGCTCAAGAATCACCATATTTGGGACCAAAAATGCCCTAAATGAAGAAATTGCTAGATCTACAAGATATGATGATCAAGTTAGAAGCTTTTACCTCCTAGAGGTTGCTAGCAAGTAGAGAATCTCAAATCTAAGTTGTTTCCAAGCTTCAAGGTCCTTTCACCAACTTCTTCTTCTTCAAGAACACCACCAAAGCACACAAATGAGCTCAAAATGCACTCTTCTCACTTAGGGTTTGCTAGAGGGTCGTTTTCTCAGGTGGAGGTTGATTAGGGTGAAGGTCTTGGGGCCATAAAGTTGTTTAAATAGGGTTCAAACCCTAAAATTTAGGGTTTGGCACCCTTGCACGTACACCCTGCGTACGAAGAGTGCGTCCAACGTACTAAGTCCCTCGCTTGTACGCCATGCGTACGAAGAGTACACCCCACATACTAAGTTCCAGCTAGAAATTACCAAAATGCCACTATGGGCCATTTTGCACTATTTCTTATGCACAAGGACTAAAATGCAATATTTATTCATGCTTGAAAATACCTCATCATCTGGATGTTACAAGTAGCTGGAAGAAGACACACCCGGTGTCTGAATGAAGAATTTGATTTTCAGTAATAAAGTGTTGGCTCTGTAGTAGCATTTTGTCTCTTCTAATGTTTTGCAGGAATTTGTAATCCGCGTTTAACGCTTTTGGAATTATTAAACAATGTAATGTTTGTTCTATGACTTGGGATAGATGTAATAATAATTTATGGTATTATTCAATATATGTTGTTTAGCTATGATCCAATATTTTAAGTCTCAACACTGGCGCTTCCGTCGTTGGTCGGGGTGTGACAATAAATAAATAAATAGCTCTAATAAAAAGAAGTTCACTGCCAAAGACTCACACTTTTCGTTCGCCGCTTTATCAATAGACTAATAATCAACTAGTTTTTCATTAAATCGTACGGTTTTTTCAATTATATTTCAGTCGCCTTTATAAAATTTTTAATCGGTGGTGTCTGATCGGTTTAACCGGTTGAACTGGTTGGTCTAGGTTTTTTAAGAAGAGACCATTAAAATCTTAATAATTATACGAAAAAACTTATATGGTAGTCGATGGTCGGTTTAACTAAAAGAGAACATAGCAAATACATACACAAATAGATAGGTTGTCGTGAAGATAGGATGTCTTTGGTTAATTGGTTTATAATAAGAGCTATAAGATTGTTATTACGAGAAAATTGCAAATTTAGCCAAAAACGCTAATTACTTTGTAGATAATAGCAAAAAAAAATTAAAGTTGCAACTATAGCCACCAAAATCGCAGATGGGAATGGTCCATCTGCGATTTGCCCATCCCATCTGTGAATATACAAGTGGCTAAAGCACAGACGTGCTTTAGCCACTTGTACATTCGCGGATGGGGTTTTTGATTTTTTTTTATATTTTTTTTGTGTATATATAAGGAAGAATCAGGTTAAAATCGTAGATGGACAGTGTCCATCTGTGATTTCCTTTCCGTTTGATCTGCAATTTTATGGTATTTTTTTCAATTTTTTTTTTAAATTTTGACTATGAAATCAATGAGTTTATTTGACTACGAAATAACCTTATTATATATAAATTTTTATAGAAAATTATCAGTTTACTTGTTATTTCTTTAGGAAATTTCTTAAAAATATATTTATTTTGAGTTTTTAATATAAAATATATGTTTTTTCAAATACTTTATTTTTCTACAGGTTTTCTATTTATTATTGTCTAATTTTTTAGTTTTTATAGTCACTCTATCGATATACATTTTTGTAGAGAATTTTTTTTCTCTACTTACGCTTATATTTCAATTTTAAACTTATATTAAAAACTATATTTTGTATAAACATATGTATCAAAACTATACGCACACAATCTACAATAAAAAATAAAACAACAAATCATTCAAATACAATTAATCATAGACAAATTTTTTTTACACTAACTTAACAAAACATATAAAAAAAATGAAAAAAAAAAGTTTATATATAACAAGTAAACTGATAATTTTCTACAAAAGTTTATATATAATTTTCTACAAGACAAACCATATATTCATTTATCTTTTTTAGAGAGGTTTTTAAGAAATTTTCTAAAGAAATAATAAGTAAACTGATAATTTTCTACAAAAGTTTATATATAATAAGGTTATTTCGTAGTCAAACCCATTGATTTCATAGTCAAAATTTTAAAAAAAAAATTAAAAAAAATACCATAAAATCGCAGATCAAACGGAGAGGAAATCGCACCCATCTGCGATTTTAGCCCGATTCTTCCTTATATATACACAAAAAAAAAAACAAAAAAAAAACAAAAACCCCATCTGCGAATGTACAAGTGGCTAAAGTACATCTGTGCTTTAGGCACTTGTACCTTCGCAGATGGAATAGTAAATTCGCAGATGGACCATTCTCATCTGCGAAATTAGTGGCTATTTTTGTAATTGTTATTTTTTTTGGCTAAATTTGCAAGGCAATTAGTTTTTTAGGCTATTTTTGTAATTTTCTCTGTTATTAAATATTAACTAGATTGACTTTGACTTCAAAATTCAGTTATTGTAGCGTCTGTAATTTTTTTTCCTTTTGCTAGTTTCAGTCTAATAAAATTTTTTTATTTAAAAAAAAAAGGTATGTGCCAAAATTCACACATTAAGATGCAATTATTTTTTAAGAGAAATAATCAAATGGGAGATGATTTGTACACAACAAATTTTCTCCATACATAATAATTGGTGCTTTAAAATGTTGTATTGTACAACTCTATAATGCATAAATTGTTGTGTATGGCAAAAAACTGTTGTGTACGAATCACTTCCCTAATCAAATAGATACTATTTGCCAAAACTGCATATAAAAGAAACTAAACGCTAAACAAGCATACAAATAGACGTTGTTAAGATCGATAACTTACGTAAGAGCGTTTCATATTTTGCAAGATCTGGATCGTAAAATCAAATCGGGATTAAATTATCCTACCAAAATAAACTTATATTCAAATTTTTATTGCAAGATAGTAGGTGTGAAGGATACATTATATAACTTTATAGTGATTAAGAAGTCAATAGTGGAATCACCTATAACTTCTTAAGCATGTACCATAATGTTTGTTGCAACAAACCGTAAAAATTAAGAAGAAAACTTCTTAATTAGAAAAAAGATTATAAGATAAAAATTAAGCATTGTTCTGATTAAGAAGTCATGGTGTATTTTGCTCTATACACCATTATGACTCCATTGAAGCTTCATAGCTTCAAGGTTCCAAAGTTACTCACTCAAAGCTACTTACTCTCTGGTTCTCTGGACCTCACAAGGTCCATATCTACAATACAACTAGAAAAAGGGTTTGGATGCACCCAAAACCCCATCCAAATGGTGATACAAGCCCTAACTCAACAACCAAAGGAAATCTATTCAAACACTAGGGAGACAAGAGCTTGGACCAGATCTGAAGCTTGAATGAAGATGAAGCTGATCCACCAACTCTCCTCTGAGATCCTTGCAACACTCTTGACCTTCTTCTTCAAAGAAATGACCTCCAATTAGCCTCTTTCCTCTCTAACTCACAATAACTCTAGGGTTTCTCTCAAGGGACGAAGACACTGGTGGGGAGGGCCAAGGAGGCTATAAGTGCCTTTAAATAGGCCCAAGCCCGAAAGAATTAGGGTATCTGCCAACAACGCTGAATCGGCGAGTCGGCTTGTCGACTCGTCGAGTCCATTGATTTTCCATGTCACCAAGTCACGATCCTACTCGACGAGTTAAGGCACCAACTCGTCGAGTCACTCCTCATAACTTAGAAAATAATCTCATTTAATCATACCTGGAAATCCGGGTGTTACAATTCTCCCCCACTAGAATCAGAGTTCGCCCTCGAACTCTCACTCTGCAAACAACTTTGGATGCTGCTCCCGCATCTCTGCCTCCGGCTCCCAAGTCAGCTCGGACCCTCTCCGATGTTGCCAATAGACCTGAACCAGGGGCACCTCTTTGTTCCTCAGAACCTTCATCTTCCGATCCAAGATTGCGATTGGCCTCTCAATGTAATTCAGGCTCGCATCCACCTGAATATCCTCTAGCGGCACTACCGCCGTCTCATTAGCTATACACTTCCTCAACTGGGATACGTGGAAGGTATCATGGATCTGACTCAACTCCTCGGGTAGCTCTAAACGGTATGCTACCTTGCCCACTCTGGCGATCACCCTGAAAGGACCAATGTATCGGGGCCCCAGCTTGCTCCTCTTCCTGAATCGGATCACTCCTTTCCAAGGACATACCTTCAGGAGTACAAGGTCTCCAACCTGGAACTCGAGTTCGGATTACCGCCTATCCGCATAACTCTTCTGGGGGCTCTGGGCTGTCAGTAACCAATGTCTGACCTGCTGTATCTGTTTAGTCGTCTTAAGCACTCTCTCAGTGCTACCCATCACTCGCTATCCTACCTCTTTCCAACATATGGGAGTCCGACACCTCCTCCCATATAAAAGCTCAAAAGGAGGCATACCAATACTCGAATGGTGGCTTTTTTTGTAAGAAAACTCAGCTAAGGTTAGGTATGTGTCCCAACTTCCCCCGAAGTCCATAACACATGCCCGAAGCATGTCCTCGAGCGTCTAAATCGTTCGCTCACTCTGGCCATCCGTCTGTGGGTGATAAGCAGTACTGAAGTGTAATCTCGTACCCAAATCCTCATGAACTTCTTCCAGAACCTGGAAGTGAAACGTACATCCCGGGTTTGACACAATCGAGATCGGCACTCCATGCCGCGACACCACCTCTCTCACATATGTCTCTACCAGCCTCTCCGCAGAAGAGCTCTCGCTGATAGCAAGGAAGTGAGCGCTCTTCATCAGCCGGTCCACAATCACCCAAATTGCATCAACGCCTCTCGCGGTTCTCGACAATTTGGTGATAAAATCCATAGAAATCTGTTCCCACTTCCACTGGGGAACCTCTAATGGCTGCAATTTGCCATGCGGAGGCTGGTGCTCGGCCTTAACCCGACGACAGGTCAAGCACCTCTCTACTACCCATGCAACATCCCTTTTCATACAGGGCCACCAGTAGTCTCTTTTCAGGTCCAAATACATCTTAGTGGCCCCGGGATGGATCGAAAATCTCGATCTATGCGCCTCCTCCATCAGAGTGCTTCGTGAACCGCCCGTATACGGCACCCAAATCCGACCACGAAAGGTCATAAGCCCTCGGCTATCCGTCACAAACTCGGATACATGCCCAATCACCTGCTCCCTCCTGCGGTTCTCCGGTCTCACAGCCTCTCCCTGGGCCTCTCGAATGGTATCCAACACCGGAGTCATCACCGTCATCCTCATGCATATATCTCGAATCGGGGCACTCTCCGCCCTGCGGCTCAGAGCATCGGCTACCACGTTAGCCTTGCCCGGGTGGTACAGGATCTCACATTCGTAATCCTTGACCACATCCAACCATCTCCTATGGCGCATATTCAGGTTGGGCTGATCCATCAGATACTTCAAACTTTTGTGGTCCGTGTATATGGTACACCGAACCCCATACAAATAATGGCACCATATCTTGAGGGCGAACACTACTGCCCCCAACTCCAGATCGTGGGTGGGATACCTCGTCTCATGAGGCTTCAGCTGCCTCGATGCGTATGCTATCATGTGCCCTATCTGCATAAGCACCGCACCTAGCCCCGATATGGACGCATCACAATACACCACGAAATACTCCATTCTATGGTAACCCGAAACTTTATTTCTGTACACTTGGTCAACTTTATCAACTTTTAACTTGATTTCCGTTACCTTTTAACGCCGTTTAAGAGTTAGTTTAAGTGTTCTAAGCTTGAGTACAACCGGGAATGAGATTAGAAATGAGTCAACAAGTCGTATAGAGACAAAACCAGGCCATACACCCTCTCGGGAGGAGTGTATGGCCGTACACCTGAGTGTGCGGCCGCACACCCACTCTCCAGCCGCACACTCACCCTTATATATATAAGGTGACCCCCTTCACTCATTCCTTTCATTTGGCTGCACTTTACTTTCTCTCACTACTTTCTCTCTCTAAAAACTTCATCCAAGAACACTCTAAGCGCCTCAAAAACGTGAATTACTCCATCTTTCAGCTTGTATACTGGTAAGACACCTTGATCTAATCCTAATACTCTTCATGTTCTTCGTGTTCTTCATCACTTGAAGGTGTACGGCCGCACACCTTCATAAGGTGGTCGTACACACCTTAAACACTTTCCAAGGTGAGAGTTTGGCCTTCATTTGCTAGTTGGACTTGGTATTGGCCTTGAAACACCTTCATAAGGTGGTCGTACACATCGCACACTCCCATGTACGACCGCACACTCCCATGTACGACCGCACACTCCCATGTACGACCGCACACGCCTCCTGTACGGCCGCACACTCCTGTGTGCAACCGCACACACATGCTGACCGCACTCCCTGGCCGCACACACACTCTTTTGGCCATACACCTCCCATGTTTGATCATATAGGGTCCCGACAAGCATTTGCAAGTCTTTAGGGTGGTTTCCCGTGATGTTTAGTCATGAAACACACTAATTCTAACACACATAGGTGTTACCATATATTAATAGGATCCACTTGCGTACGAAACACCAGTTGACACTCAGCGGTGTGTACGGCCACCTTATGAAGGTGTTTCAAGGCTAATACCAAGTCCAACTAGCATACGCTCGAATCCTCCGTCAAACGGTGAGTTCATACCCTTACGTTTTTCCGAGTTTTCATGTTTTCAGGGGGAGAATACAAGCAAAAGTACAAGGAAACTTGTGCTCAAGTATATAATCTTGCTTAAAATAATTATATGTTCAGTATGCTTTTAACACAGAAATCAGTTTTACCAAACGATTAAGAAATCAACTCGTAGAAACAGTTTTCAAAACTAAAGCAAGGAACTTGTGAATCTTGTCATAAAATGTGATATTTTTGCAAAAGATTCATACAAAACATAAACATGATTTTCTATATTATTACTGTAAGTTTGTTATTTTAAGTTGGAGACACGTCCTTGGTAACACTCCACCGAATTCGTGAGTGTAGGACTAACCCTTGTAAACAGAATCTCTTGGAGGGAGAGCGTGACTATTGTGTATAGATCTATGCGGGACTGACTATCCCGCACCTAAACTGCTAGCTACAGTTAGGCAGCCATGCCTGGGGTGACAAAGTCATAAAAGATACTGGCCCCGTTACGTGCCATATCCAGTTTAATGTATGGTTATAAAACTCGCAACCTAGATAACAAAGATTTACTTTTGTAATAATGAAACAAGTGAACTAACCTCAAAGTAATAAACGATTTGATTACTAGAGGGCATTAGTAATACCCTTAGGATCTAGTTCACTATCTATTTTATTAGTTTTATTTATGTAATAAGGCTAATACATCTCACTGAGAGCAAACAAGGTTTTTCAAGGAAACTACATCTAACGATACAAGTATGGTAGATACTTGTACACTTCAGACGAGAACAGATAACCAACTATCAACTTTTAAGGAAAATATAGGATTTTCCTGGGATAACTCAACCTTACATAAATAGGCTATTAAACGAATAACGAATGGATAATCAAACATATTTTATAAGAAAATATAGGATTTTCTTGGGAAACACTTTTCAAAGGATCAAAGAAACATTTCTTTCACCAGAACTAAACGCTTATGAACTCACCAGCTTTATGCTGATATTTTAAAACTGCTTGTATTCTCAGGGCAACAATAGACAGGTACTCTTGTCAACTTTTGGAGAAGACGGAGCATTTTGTAGTCACGTCTTTTACTTTTGTTATATACTGTTATGTATAAACCATGTTTTCAAACAATGTAAATATTCTTATTATAATGTAATGGTTGTGTTTACTTCGCTTACTATGATACAACTGTTGTGATACTACGCATGACGTCCTCCACCCCAGAACGTTTCCGCCGTTCTGGTTTTGGGGTGTGACAGATTGGTATCAGAGCTATTGTTTATAGTGAACTAAGTATACCGAACCTTACATGGTATACAACTATAAACACAAAGGGGCCGAAGTGCTCTGAACTAAAAGTATACTTTTAAAAATATAAGTATTTTTACAAAAAGTATACAAGTATACCTACGTACCAGAAACAATATCATGAGTAGAACAAAACAAAAGTATTTTGGATGTTAGACACTGCGGTTAAACCTGGGCAGTTATGTAATCATGTCTAGGGTCAATATAGCCTGATCAACTATATTTATTCGAGACATGACCAACATGTGCTTGGGAGTGACTTTGGTGTTGCAACAGGCCTAAAACTTACCCAGTATCCATTCAACAAGGTATCAAAAGAACAAAACATGCAACTTAAAATACTGTAGGAGTATTTTTGCCAGAGCCGAATACATTGTAGAAATTCATTCCTAGTGTTGCTACCTATTCGTTTCTTAGCGATAACTTACTTGTATTAGTAACCTTACTTTGCTTATCGCTTAGTAGAACACTTTATTATCAGGATGAGATATATTTTGTTTCATATATCTTGAGGACTTACCATCCTCTTCTTCCTGATTGTTTCTAGAACAAGATGCCTCCCCGGAAAAGACCTATCAGAAGAAACGACGACACTCCACCACCACCACCGCCCCCTCAGTTTGATCCCGCTATGTTCCAGGCAGCTGTTACTGCTGCTGTGGCTGCCGCAATGTCACAAATTAATTCTGGCGGATCTGGTGGGCAAGGAAGTGGTACTCACCCTCAAAATCAGGAAGGTGGTCAAGGACACCAGAAGGACTGCTCTTAGAAGGACTTCATGAACGCGAAACCCACATCTTTCGACGACAAAGGAGGTGTCATTTCCCTGACTCAATGGTTCGAAAAGATCGAGTCCATTTTTGAAATCTGTTCCTGTTCTGAAGCCAACAAAGTAAAATTCGCCGCTTGCACTTTCGCCAACAGGGAACTGACCTGGTGGAATGGTCGGGTTAAATCCCTAACCTTGCCAGTGGCAAATGCTATGGGTTGGGAAAGTTTAAAGGAACTCATGCTAGCTGAGTACTGCCCACGGGGCGAGATGCAGAAACTAGAGCACGAACTCTGGAACCTAAGGATGAAGGAATCCGACATTGCTGCCTACACTTCTAGGTTTGAAGACCTAGCACTTCTTTGTCCGGGAATGGTCACCCCGGAAAGCATGAAGATAGAGAGATACATATGGGGACTGACACAACCCACCAAAGGAAATGTTTTGGCTGCTAGGCCAAACACCTTTGACAGCGCTAAGTGCCTGGCACAAACTCTCATAGATCATGAAGTTGATCTTGATAAAGTGGCAACCGCTCCTGAGCCAGCAAAAGGGAGTGGTGAGAAAAGAAAGTTCTGAAAGCAGTGAAAGGGCCAGTCTTCACACGAGCCTTGAAAGAAACAGCAAAACGGTGGCAGTCCACGCTGCTACTACTCCTGCCGCTGCTCCTGCCACTCAAGCACCTACCAGTAAATATGTTGGTACCCTTCCTCGGTGCGACAAGTGTAACTATCATCATAATCCCGGCCCATGTCGAGAAATGGCATGCACCAGCTGTGGCAAAAAGGGACACACAACTCGAGTTTGCAAGACACCAGTCCAACCGACCAATCAGGCACCTGGAGCAGGTGTCGGTCCAGCCTGTTATGGTTGTGGAGAAGTCGGGCACTATAAGAGAAACTACCCCAAGGCAACAACAGCAGGTGACATAGGGAGAGTGCTAACGATAGGGCAAGAGGAGGCAGTCGCTGATCCCACAGTTGTTTCGGGTACGTTCCTCCTCGACAACTCTTATGCATGCATTCTTTTCGTTTCTGGTGCGGAGAGGAGTTTTGTTAGTCATGCATTCAAACATCTTCTCAAACATAAACCTCAACCACTAACTGAAACATTTACCGTTGAGATGGATAACGGTGAGAAAGAGAGCACTAATGATATATACGTAGGCTGTACCCTTACCTTGAACGATCATTCTTTTCCTATCGACCTTATGCCAGTCTCCATAAAAAGCTTTGATGTCATCATCGGCATGGATTGGTTGAGCCCCAATCATGCTGATATTCTTTGTTACGAAAAATCTATCCATCTCAATCTTTCCTCTGATGAAACTCTTGTAATCTACGGCGATAAACTCAATTCAAACCTTCGCATCATTTCGTGCATCAAAGCCCAGAAACTCCTGCGGAAGGAGTGTTATGCATTCCTAGCCCACGTCATTAACGAGAAGCAGGAAGTTAAAGACCTCGAGAGCATCCCCGAAGTCTGCAACTTTCCCGATGTTTTTCCCGAAGATCTCCCGGGAATCCCTCCCGAATGCCAAGTCGAGTTTCGCATCGACTTAGTCCCCGGAGCTACCCCCGTAGCTAAATCCCCATACCGACTAGCGCCGGCAGAAATGCAGGAGTTATCCAGTCAGCTCAATGAGCTGCTCAGCAAAGGATTCATCAGACCGAGTTCCTCACCCTGGGGAGCCCCGATCTTATTTGTGAAAAAGAAGGATGGATCCTTTCGGATGTGCATCGATTATCGAGAGCTGAACAAACTCACAGTCAAAAACCGTTACCCTCTTCCTCGAATCGTCGACCTCTTCGATCAACTTCAAGGAGCCAGTTACTTTTCCAAAATAGACCTAAGATCAGGGTACCATCAGCTGCGAGTCCATGAGAGTGATGTTCCTAAGACAGCAGTTCGGACTCGGTATGGTCACTACGAATTTGTAGCAATGCCCTTCGGTCTAACCAACGCACCGGCAGTATTCATGGACCTGATGAATCGGGTGTGCCGTTCTTTCCTGGACAAGTTTGTAATCGTGTTCATCGACGATATACTTGTCTATTCCAGAAGTGAGGAAGATCATCGACAGCACTTGAGATCGCTGCTGGAAACCTTAAGGACGGATAAGCTGTACACGAAATTCTCCAAATGCGAATTTTGGATTCGAAAAGTAACCTTCTTAGGTCACGTGGTAAGCAAGGAAGGCATACACGTGGACCCCTCCAAAATCAAAGCGATAGAGAACTGGTCAGCACCGAAGACACCCACAGAAATCCGTCAATTCTTGGGTCTCGCTGGCTACTATCGCAGATTTATCCAGAATTTCTCCAGAATTGCCAAACCCTTAACCACTCTGACTCAGAAAGGCGTACCCTTTTATTGGAGTGAGAAGCAAGACACTGCGTTCCAAACGTTGAAGCGGGCCCTATGCAGCGCACCTATCTTGTCTCTGCCCGAAGGGACAGAGGACTTCGTTGTCTACTGTGATGCATCCAATCAGGGCCTAGGCTGTGTGCTCATGCAACGGGGAAAAGTCATTGCTTATGCCTCAAGACAGCTGAAAGCACACGAAGTCAACTACACAACGCACGACCTGGAATTGGGAGCAGTGGTCTTCGCATTGAAGATATGGAGACATTATCTCTACGGAACCAAGTGCACTATCTTCACTGACCATAAAAGTCTGCAGCATATCTTCGACCAGAAGGAGCTGAACATGAGACAACGACGATGGGTTGAGCTACTCAGCGATTACGAGTGCGAAATCCGCTACCATCCCGGCAAGGCCAATGTGGTGGCAGATGCCCTCAACCGGAAGGAGTACTCAGGTCGTAGAGTGAAGGCACTGACCATGACTATCCATTCCCATTTATCCGCGCAAATCAAGGAGGCTCAGTTGGAAGCCTTGAAACCAGAGAACATGTCGGGTGAAGCCCTGAGAGGAATGGAAAAGAACCTAGAGATCAAGGGAGACAGAGTCTATTATTTCATGGACCGGATCTGGACCCCAAAGTTCGGTGGTTACAGAGAGGTTGTAATGAATGAAGCTCACAAGACTAGATACTCCGTTCATCCAGGCTCGGACAAGATGTACCTCGATCTCAAGAAACTGTATTGGTGGCCGAACATGAAAGCAGAGATCGCTACCTTCGTGGGCAAGTGCCTGACTTGCGCCAAGGTGAAGGTCGAATATCAGAAGCCCTCAGGTCTACTCCACCAGCCGGAGATACCTGAGTGGAAGTGGGAGAGAATTATTATGGATTTTATCACCAAATTACCTAAGTCTCCGAGTGGGCACGACGCCATTTGGGTAATTGTCGACCGTTTGACTAAATCCGCCCACTTCCTGCCGATTAAGGAAAACTTTAAAATGGAGAGACTCATGAGAATCTACATCCGAGAGATAGTTCGACTGTATGGTGGGCCTGTGTCCATTATCTCCGATCGAGATAGCAGGTTCACTTCGAGGTTCTGACAGTCACTACAGAAGGCTCTTGGAACTAAACTGAATATGAGCACAGCTTACCATCCTCAGACAGACGGGCAGAGTGAGAGAACCATCCAAACCTTGGAAGACATGTTAGGAGCTTGTGTCATTGACTTCGGTGAGTCGTGGGACACCCATTTGCCCTTGGTCGAGTTTTCCTATAACAACAGTTACCACACAAGCATCAAGGCTGCGCCTTTCAAAGCCCTCTATGGTCGCAAGTGCAGATCCCCTCTATGCTGGGCTGAGGTGGGCGACACACAGCTAGCCAAGGGGCAAATCCCTGACAGCACTCTCACTGGCCCATAAATCATCCGCGAAACCACCGAAAAGATCATACAAATCCGAGAACGACTTAAGGCCTCACGAGATCGACAAAAGAGCTACGCAGATAAGCGATGAAAACCCTTGGAATTCTAGGTTGGAGACCGTGTCCTGCTAAAAGTCTCACCCTGGAAAGGCATGATACGCTTTGGAAAGTGTGGAAAGCTAAATCCAAGATACATAGGACCATTCGAGATCCTCGCTAGGATCGGTCCCGTAGCCTACAAACTTCGTTTACCGCAAGAACTTAGCAACATTCATCCTGTCTTCCACGTTTCGAATCTTAAGAAATGCGTATCCGACGAAATCCTTACGATTCCTCTTGACGAGATTGAGATCAACGAGAACCTGAACTTTGTGGAAGAACCAGTCGAAATCATGGATAGAGAGATCAAACGAACAAAACAATGTCGCATCCCGATAGTGAAGGTTCGCTGGAATGCCAAGCGGGGACCTGAATTCACTTGGGAGCGCGAAGATCAGATGAATCAGAAATATCCGCATCTCTTTTCTAATCCATGATTTGTATTCTATGTTTAAATTTCAGGCCGAAATTCCCTCTAACGGGGGGATAATGTGGCAACCCGAAACTTTATTTCTGTACACTTGGTCAACTTTATCAACATTTAACTTGATTTCCGTTACCTTTTAACGCCGTTTAAGAGTTAGTTTAAGTGTTCTAAGCTTGAGTACAGCCGGGAATGAGATTAGAAATGAGTCAACAAGTCGTATAGAGACAAAACCGGGTCATACACCCTCTCGGGAGGAGTGTACGGCCGTACACCTGAGTGTGCGGCCGCGCACTCACCCTTATATATATAAGGTGACCCCCTTCACTCATTCCTTTCATTTGGCTGCACTTTACTTTCTCTCACTACTTTCTCTCTCTAAAAACTTCATCCAAGAACACTCTAAGGGCCTAAAAAACGTGAATTACTCCATCTTTCAGCTTGTATACTGGTAAGACACCTTGATCTAATCCTAAAACTCTTCATGTTCTTCGTGTTCTTCATCACTTGAAGGTGTACGGCCGCACACCTTCATAAGGTGGCCGTACACACCTTAAACACTTTCCAAGGTGAGAGTTTGGCCTTCATTTGCTAGTTGGACTTGGTATTGGCCTTGAAACACCCGAAAATCGACATTTTGGGCATGAATGAAGAGTGTACGGCCGCACACTCCCATGTACGACCGCACACTCCCATGTACGACCGCACACGCCTCCTGTACGGCCGCACACTCCTGTGTGCAACCGCACATACATGCTGACCGCACTCCCTGGCCGCACACACACTCTTTTGGCCATACACCTCCCTTGTTTGACCATATAGGGTCCCGACAAGAATTTCCAAGTCTTTAGGGTGGTTTCCCGTCATGTTTAGTCATGAAACACCCTAATTCTAACACACATAGGTGTTACCATATGTTAATAGGATCCACTTGCGTACGAAACACCAGTTGACACTCAGCATCCACACCGATCATACGCTCGAATCCTCCGTGAAACGGTGAGTTCATATCCCTACGTTTTTCCGAGTGTGCGGCTGGAGGGTGGGTGTGCGGCCGCACACTCAGGTGTACGGCCGTACACTCCTCCCGAGAGGGTGTATGGCCCGTTTTTGTCTCTATACGACTTGTTGGCTCATTTCTAATCTCATTCTCGGCTGTACTCAATCTTAGAACACTTAAACTAACTCTTAAATGGCGTTAAAAGGTAACGGAAATCAAGTTAAATGTTGATAAAGTTGACCAAGTGTACAAAAATAAAGTTTCGGGTTGCCACAGATTGGAGTATTTCGTGGTGTATTGTGATGCGTCCATATCGGGGCTAGGTGCGGTTCTTATGCAGAGAGGGCACATGATAGCATACGCATCGAGGCAGCTGAAGCCTCATGAGACGAGGTATCCCACCCACGATCTGGAGTTGGGGGCAGTAGTGTTCGCCCTCAAGATATGGCGCCATTAGTTGTATGGGGTTCGGTGTACCATATACACGGACCACAAGAGTTTGAAGTATCTGATGGATCAGCCCAACCTGAATATGCGCCAGAGGAGATGGTTGGATGTGGTCAAGGATTACGAATGTGAGATCCTGTACCACCCGGGCAAGGCTAACGTAGTAGCCGATGCTCTGAGTCGCAGGGCGGAGAGTGCCCCGATTCGAGATATATGCATGAGGATGACGGTGATGACTCCGGTGTTGGATACCATTCGAGAGGCCTAGGCAGAGGCTGTGAGACCGGAGAACCGCAGGAGGGAGCGGGTGATTGGGCATGTATCCGAGTTTGTGACTGATAGCCGAGGGCTTATGACCTTTCGTGGTCGGATTTGGGTGTCGTATACGGGCGGGTCACGAAGCACTCTGATGGAGGAGGCGCATAGATCGAGATTTTCGATCCATCCCGGGGCCACTAAGATGTATTTGGACCTGAAAAGAGACTACTGGTGGCCCTGTATGAAAAGGGATGTTGCATGGGTAGTAGAGAGGTGCTTGACCTGTCGCCGGGTTAAGGCCGAGCACCAGCCTCCGCATGGCAAATTGCAGCCATTAGAGGTTCCCCAGTGGAAGTGGGAACAGATTTCTATGGATTTTATCACCAAATTTCCGAGAACCGCGAGAGGCGTTGATGCAATTTGGGTGATTGTGGACTGGCTGACGAAGAGCGCTCACTTCCTTGCTATCAGCGAGAGCTCTTCTGCGGAGAGGCTGGTAGAGACATATGTGAGAGAGGTGGTGTCGCGGCATGGAGTGCCGATCTCGATTGTGTCAAACCCGGGATGTACGTTTCACTTCCAGGTTCTGGAAGAAGTTCCATGAGGATTTGGGTACGAGATTGCACTTCAGTACTGCTTATCACCCACAGACGGATGGCCAGAGTGAGCGAACGATTTAGACGCTCGAGGACATGCTTCGGGCATGTGTTATGGACTTCGGGGGAAGTTGGGACACATACCTAACCTTGGCTGAGTTTTCTTACAAAA
Source organism: Lactuca virosa (assembly GCF_052849685.1). Lineage (NCBI taxonomy): Eukaryota > Viridiplantae > Streptophyta > Magnoliopsida > Asterales > Asteraceae > Lactuca > Lactuca virosa. The sequence continues at coordinate 14,135,717 of NC_136431.1, read as the reverse complement.
AAAGCCACCATTCGAGTATTGGTATGCCTCCTTTTGAGCTTTTATATGGGAGGAGGTGTCGGACTCCCATATGTTGGAAAGAGGTAGGATAGCGAGTGATGGGTAGCATTGAGATAGTGCTTAAGACGACTAAGCAGATACAGCAGGTCAGACATAGGTTACTGACAGCCTAGAGCCGCCAGAAGAGTTATGCGGATAGGCGGCAATCCGAACTCGAGTTCCAGGTTGGAGACCTTGTACTCCTGAAGGTATGTCCTTGGAAAGGAGTGATCCGATTCAGGAAGAGGAGCAAGCTGGGGCCCCGATACATTGGTCCTTTCAGAGTGATCGCCAGAGTGGGCAAGGTAGCATACCGTTTAGAGCTACCCGAGGAGTTGAGTCAGATCCATGATACCTTCCACGTATCCCAGTTGAGGAAGTGTATAGCTAATGAGACGGCGGTAGTGCCGCTAGAGGATATTCAGGTGGATGCGATTCTGAATTACATTGAGAGGCCGATCGCAATCTTGGATCGGAAGATCAAGGTTCTGAGGAACAAAGAGGTGCCCCTGGTTCAGGTCTATTGGCAACATCGGAGAGGGTCCGAGCTAACTTGGGAGCCGGAGGTAGAGATGCGGGAGCAGCATCCAAAGTTGTTTGTAGAGTGAGACTTCGAGGGCGAAGTCTGATTCTAGTGGGGGAGAATTGTAACATCCAGATTTCCAGGTATGATTAAATGAGATTGTTTTCTAAGTTATGAGGAGTGACGCGACGAGTTGTCGCCTTAACTCGTCGAGTAGGATCGCAACTTGGTGACGTGGAAAATGAATGGACTCGACGAGTCGACAAGCCGACTCGCCGATTCAGCGCTGTTGGCAGAAACCCTAATTCTTTTGGGCTTGGGCCTATTTAAAGGCACTTATAGCCTCCTTGGCCCTCCCCACCAGTGTCTTCTTCCCTTGAGAGAAACCCTAGAGTTAATGTGAGTTAGAGAGGAAAGAGGCTAATTGGAGGTCATTTCTTTGAAGAAGAAGGTCAAGAGTGTTGCAAGGATCTCAGAGGAGAGTTGGTGGATCAGCTTCATCTTCATTCAAGCTTCAGATCTGGTACAAGCTCTTGTCTCCTTAGTGTTTGAATAGATTTCCTTTGGTTGTTGAGTTAGGGCTTGTATCACCATTTGGATGGGGTTTTTGGTGCATCCAAACCCTTTTTCTAGTTGTATTGTAGATATGGACCTTGTGAGGTCCAGAGAACCAGAGAGTAAGTAGCTTTGAGTGAGTAACTTTGGAACCTTGATGCTATGGAGCTTCAATGGAGTCATAATGGTGTATAGAGCAAAATACACCATGCATGAGCCCCAAGTTCAGACCTTTACGTGACTTTTGGGTGTTAGAAGGCCAGATCTATAAGTTAGAGAAACAGATCTGACCTCAGAAGGTGAAATGAGTATTGCCATGGAGGAAACTCGCCGAGTCCATAAGGGGACTCGACGAGTCCATAAGGGGACTCGACAAATCGGATCGGGTTGCCCTGCGATTCGTGATCAGTGGTAACCCGTCGAGTGACAGGTTAACTCTACGAGTCGAGTGAGGACTTATGAGGATTCAGAGGACACGCATGGACTCGCCGAGTCACCCAAGTGCACTCGACGAGTCTGGTCAAGTTGGACCGTTAACTGGAGTTGACTTTTGTTGACTTTTAGGGTTTGGTCAACAAGTGGACATTTGGTCCATTGGAGGGGTAAAATGGTATTTTCCCCTTCTATGAGATTATAGGAAGGGATTAGTCTAGCCATGAGAATCGTTGTTACTTAGAGGTAAATTACTTTACGTGATTAGGTGGAGGCTAGAGCAGTATTTCGAGTTCGAGACTTACCGAGATTACCCAAGGTGAGTCTTCTCACTATACATTACCTAGAGTGGTATCCATGTGCAGACCGGAGGGTCTTATGTGTTATGTGTTTACTTGAGATTATGTGTATTGTGATTTATGTATGCTATATGATATTTAGACCGGACCGGAGGGTCCAATGATTTAGACCGGATCAGAGGGTCCAACGAGCTAGACCGGACCAGAGGGTCCAACGAGCTACGGGACTGGAGGGTCCCGCTGAGACACATTGACCAGGGGGTCTTATCGATTTGTAGCCTCGAGTGGCTTATGTGTTGTATGTGGTATTTTGGGGAACTCACTAAGCATTTATGCTTACCGTGTTATGTGATATGTGTTTCAGGTACTAGCGAGGATCGCGGGAAGGCGCCAGCATGATTTGTACACACTGGAAGAGGATTATGTTTTTGAGATTCTGGGATATGTTTTATTGTGATGACATTTGATACACATGAGATTTTGAGAATATTATATGAGTTTTATTGTGTTGAAAAATGAAAAATTGTTTTAAAATTTACGTCGTTACAGTTTGACTCATCAGATCATAAGGTGTGACTTTACAATTTCCCCCTATTTGTTGATGTCCAAACTAATCTTCAACGAAGTCATCGAGATCATGAAGGTCATCATTTGAGAATTTCTCAACTTCAGTTAAGATCTCAGGCTTTAGCCACTTGAAGTCATCAAGATGAAGATCAATTAAACGATTGTTGAGTTCAAAGGAGATCAACACCCGATATCCTCTTTCCAGCTCTTTATGTCGCATCCCCTCCAGACGAAGATTGAACAAATGCTCGGTGGGAACATTAGGAATTTCTTCAGTGCATTGAAATCACATTTGGTTTTGGTTGTCAAGATAGAAAATGTCATGTTCTGGTTCCCAAATGAACATGTGCTGAACTGGCTCAACACCCACTAATAGCTTGTTGTTGATGTAGCGAATGTCATACGAAAGAATAAACTTAGTGTATTTTAACATTTTGGGCCTGCGAATTCTTTCTGAGGTGGATGCTTGGGATGGACCAACTAAAGGAACTAAGTTTAGCTTTTTAACTTTGTTCATCAGGGTTTGAATGGCCAGCTTTACCTCCTGACCATGAACACCTTTGTGTTTAGAGATTATCTCTTGAATTTCTATCCTCTCAATGTAGCCATATTTAACCAATTCACGAGCAAATATGACTTCAGTGTATTCATAGTCAGCCTTCTTTCTCACCAGATGCTACTTCAAAGATTCATTTTTGGGTTGAGTGCATCTGACTTTGATGATGGGATTAACTTGGTATCTTCCTCCAATAACATTCCCAAATTTCTTCAGATTGATTCATTCATTCAATTCATATACTTTGTTTCTTTTGGCTACACCAACATTGAAATGTTGAATGTTGGTCTGTTGAGCATTGGCTAAAGCAAGGTGTTGAACAAGTTTGATAGACCGACGTTCCTTTTTTCTTCTTTTAACCGAGGCATTATGTTCCAACATGATTTCTCTGACTTATTCAACAGTCATTTGCCAATCTGCAACTAAATCTACCAAGTCAACTATCAACCTATATCTCTTGGGAGGAGGGGATTAAGAACCACCAATAGCAAAGGATCTTCCAGCTTCAACATCATTTTCTCCCCCTGAGAAGGAAGCCTTCCTCTTTCTAGGATTCATCTGTTCATCATCAGACTCTATGTCATTGTTGGTTCCTTGAGGAATCTCCCCCTTAAAATATGTATCAGGGTAAACAACACTCAAAGGAAAAACAACTTGTGCCATAAACCCCAAATCAAGAAACCCTTCATACTCATCAGCCTCAGATTGATCACCAGCGTCTGGGATAGGCTAATCATTTTCACCAACGTCTGGGATAGGCTGATCGTTTCTCTCTTGTTCATCTACAATAATTGGCTTTTGATTATCATCCCTTCTTGATTTCGACATTTCAGGCAGCGATAAACTTGTTGTAGTCACCATTTGCTCTTGATTTTTCTCCCCCTTTTTGGCATCATCAGTTTGGTGATGAGAGTCAAGTGGTGGAGAAGGAGTGCGAAGAGGGGGATGAGATGGTGGAGGAGGAGGTGGAGGTGGATTTCCTGGAGAGGTAGGAGGTGTATCCTCTATCATCACATCATCATCATCCAAAGTTATTAATCGTTGCATATCAACCACATCTTTCTCTACTTTGGTCAAACTTCCTCCTAGAGATTGAGTTAGCTACACCAATAGAGAGAGTTGAGAGAGAACAATAGTTTGAAAGTTAGAGTTGGATTCCCCCTAATAAATAGAAACACTCTGAAGGGGAGTTGGCATTGGAGGAGCAGTTGCACCTTAAGGAGAAGGAGACGCTAATCTTGGAGGATTCACATATTGAATCAGTGAATATGTAGTTTCCATTTGGGGTGAGGTTGATCCATGTTGTACAATATCACATGCAAAGGGAGTAGATGAAGAAGTAGAATAGAAATGATTGCGCTTGTTCAATTTTGGAGGATAATTCATTCCCTGAACAGACGCTTCTCCCTTATCAATGGCAAGTTCATCTTCTTCATCATCAGCATCTTCATCATCATCAGCACTTTCCTTGTTATCTTCATCATCATTCTCATCATCCTCTTCTTCAGAGTAATAGGATTCAACAATCTAGGGATTTTCAATCAAATTTTCCATTCTCTGAGTAATATGCTTATCTCCATCAGAAGGAGCAGCGTTGATGATATTTGAGGAGAGGGCAAGAATGAGAATGATGATTCCATGATTGACATTGTAACCCTCTTCATTATGAGCTAAAATTAGACCAAGCCACTAAGGATAAGGGACATATGCTGACTTCTAGTTCCCAGTGATACATTTAATCAATTGATCAAAAAAGAGTTAAGCAAAATCTTGGCTTTTATTGCACACCATGGAATACAAAATTCTTTTCTCAAATAGGCTCAATTGATCTAAGCTCCTAATTTTTTGTCCAAGCCATTTACCAATCACCTCTGATAAGTACTTCCACCCTACACGATAACACTGATGAAGAATGTATTTGGATGGATCACGAGCGGTGCCCTGAAGGGAAAAGTTATACCCTAATGTTGCACGAATGGACTTGCATATTTATTCAGAATGAATTTCAGAATAGTTTTTTGATCGAGGAAGACGAAGAGCAGTTCGAAAAGATTCTGCATCGATAGTAACCCTAGATTGACCATCTCCAATCGTTCCAGTAATGGTTTGAGCACTAGAATCAATAGATCAAGAATAATAGAACTCACATACTTTCTTAGGGTAGAATGGCTCTGGGAAGTCGCAGAAAGAATATCGAAGAGGGCATCTTTTGATGTAGTTAATAAAGTCTTCAATTCCCGAGTTCATGAACTGTTTCGAGATAACATCATAGAATGCCACATTGTTTACTTGAATGATAATGGGAGAACAAGGGGCATGAAGGCCTTTGACGACATTGGCTTTTGTAACGACGTAAATTTTCAAACCAAAATTTTCATTTCAACATAAAACCAGATGTCATATTTCCCAAAAATCTCAACTGTCAACATTAATACAATTTATTTATCAAAATTTGTTTATCACATAAAACAGGATCCTCCAAAATATATCTCCAAGTGTGTGCGTGTGCGTGTGCGTGTACAATCAAGTCGGGGCCTTCCCGCGATCATCGGAAGTACCTGAAACACATAACACATAACACGGTAAGCATGAAGCTTAGTGAGTTCCCCAAAATACCACATACAACCCATCAGCCATTCGAGGCTATAACTCTGTAAGACCCTCCGGTCAAAGTGTCTCAGTGGGACCCTCCAGTCCCACAACTCTGAAGGACCTTCCGGTCCTAACTCTGTGGACCCTCCGGTCCTAACTCTGTAAACTCTGAATAACACATAGCATAAATCACACAGAAAAAATGCAGTAATATCACAGTACTCAATAAACACGTAAGACCCTCTGGTCACACATAAATACCACTCTAGGTAAAGTATAGTGAGAAGACTCACCTCGTAAGCTAGCAAGTAAAAGTCTCATGCTCGGAAATCCTTGATCTAGTCTCTACCTATCACAAGGATAATATCTCTAATTAATACTCTCCTCACACTCAAATGCACCAAACGTTGATCTCTCTTACACTCTAGCCTCAGAAATGGGTAAAAGACCATTTTACCCCTTCCTGACCTCCATCACTCCTTTGACCAACCCTAAAGTCAACAGAATTCAATTCCAGTCAACAACCCAAATTAACCAGACTCACCGAGTGCACTCGTGCGACTCGTCGAGTCCCATCGATTCTTGACAATCTCATGAAGGTCCAGCCCGTCGAGTTAACCCCTAACTCGCCGAGCTTTCGCCTGATCCAGCTAATCGGGACAACACTAATCTACTCGCCGAGTCGGCTCAACAACTCGGCGAGTCCATTCAGACTCAACTAGCTTTCCGACGACTTTAAGGCATGATACTTTCCCAAACTCCAGATCCATACTCTCAGGTCTCATTTATCACGTAAAGTCATAGACTTTACGTCCATGCATGACATTTGGGCAAGAAATGCCAAGAACACGATCTAAATGGAGTCCTTTACCCAGAACTTCCATCAAGGTTGAATAAAGTAGGAACCTTTAGATGCTAGGGACCTCCTAAGGTCCAGATCTGGAGTTCAAGCCTCCTCATGAACCCCAAATCCTCAAAGTCCCAAAATATAAAGAAAAGAAGCCCTAATCTTCAAAATGAGAGATCTACTCAAACAAGAGAGAAAGGTTCGAACTTGATACCTCTAACAGAAGCCCTTGGATGTATATTGACAGATCTAACAACCTTCTTTTGCTCCTTGCTTGAAACCTTCTCATTTCCTTGCAAAGATACACCAAAATGCTAAAGGTTAGCTCTCTCTTTTTCTCTATAAGCTCAAAGATCGTTTAGGGTTTCTCTCTGGGAAAAGTGGCCACAAAGGGAGGCTATAAGTGCCTTTAAATAGGCCACATGCCCGAGAAATTAGGGTTTCCTTCAGCAGCGCTGACTCGGCGAGTCGCCTCACAGACTCGTCGAGTCTATTCATTAATCCACGTCACCAGCCGCGACTCTACTCGACGATTTGAGGCACCAAATCGTCGAGTCACTCCATAATTCTCAAATTAAATAATAAAATATTATACCTGGGAATCCGGATGTTACAACGTTAGGAGCAAAGTCGTGCATAACCATTGACATGATGAGAGATTGAGGAAGATGATGGTTGAGAGAGCCTTTTTCGAGAGAGAAAATATGTTGCTTGAATGAATTATGAAAGTGACCTAGGAGAGAAATTTCCCAATTTATTCGTAAATTTTCTTCCCTTTTACGTAATCATGATTTAAGAGATCGGTGCTGTAGAAATCTCGTAACCTAAGATATTGATAAATCATTTAATCGTTATCCAAAAGTTATCATTGAGATAAAGGAGTTACATCAGTGGTACATACCATCAACGACAATAGTCATCAGTGGAAGCAATCAACGTATCAGAGTGCAGCTGGTAATTCAGTGAGTTTGTGATGTCTCTTGATAGTATGGGTTTAAACTATCATTCGCTGACATAGTACTGTGAGGTATCATCAGCGTATGGTTTTATACGCTGACTCATTAACCACTTTTATTAGAAGAATAAAGGGCAAGAATGGAATGATGTGTGTAATACATTCTGGTATGAAATGTACCCATCGACATAGAGTGTCGAAGTCTTATCAGTGTATGGCTAATAGAGTGAATCATTAACTTTTTTACTAGAATAATTGCTGGGAAAGAATGGGTAGATGCGTGTAATATATCACGGACAATGATAAACCTATCGGCACATATTTTTCGAATTCTCATCAGTGCCTGGCTTCATATGCTGAATCATAAAATTCTTAAGAAGAATATATGGTGAGAAAGGATTGGTGCGTGAGATAAGTTGTGGTGTTTTAGCTTAACCATCGACACAAATTTTTTAAGCCTTCATCAGTGTATGGTACATTACATTGAATCATAAAGCTTTTAAATAAGAATTTATGGGTAAGAAGGGGTTGGTGCGTGTGATAGCATACGGTACATAGACTAACCATCGGCACAGAGTTTCAAACTTTCATCAGTGTGTGGTATATCACAGTGAATTGTAAATTATTATCAAGAAGAATTTGAGGAGATAATTGAATGTTTCTGTCACACTGAGGTGGAATCAACGTGAATCATAAACAGTGTCAGCTCATCAACAAGAAGTGGTTCAACATCCGTATAATAGAGCTGAGTTGCAGTCTAGAACTTTTAAGTTCACCATCAATTCATTTTTAAAATGGTACAAGAAAAAATAATGAATAATATATGAGTAACAACAAAAGAGTTGATCAAACAAGGAAATATTCTAAAAGCGATATTTGTGCAGCTTTGTCAAAAACATAATAAAGACCCGATTCATTGAATCTTTTGAATTGAAAGGCCATAAATGAAATTCTTTTTTCCAAGAAATATGTCCCTCAACACTGTCTATAAAATAATAAGCAAACAAGATCAGAATTATCAAACTAAAAACACAATTCATATTAACTAAAGAGAGAAAATTCCTTTAATTGTTAAAGTATTGCAAATTGATTCCAAGTTTCATGTTCACCAAGAACAAGAGAAGAACATGAACTAGTTTTTATAACAAATGAGTTAAAATGATCCAATCTTTGTCACCTTCGAGTTATGAGAGTCACTAAGAAAAAACTTGAAGGTTTCATACATTGTGATCCCTGATAGAAGCGATGAGGAGCACTGTCTTGTTGAATAGGTCTTTGGATCTCAGATGGGAATCGGTGTAGCAGTGTGACATCCCAGAATTTAGGTCAAAGACCATGGACGGTCAATTCATAGTAAATCTCTTTGTAATTTGATCTACTGAGTTTTAGTGAATCTTTTGTATAATAAATGAGTTCATTTCAACTATTATAAGATACCAGATGGTATCTTACTTCCATGTATGTAAACTGGAAAATGAATCAAACAACTCAAACTACAACCCTAGTTAATGCGTCTAAAAAATTGAAAATTCGTATTAAGCAGTTGCGAGAGAAGAAAACACTCTAGCCTCATATTACATGTTTCCATATTTCTGAAAATATAAAGAACATCCAAAACGGAGTTCGTATGCAAAAGATACTACCGTTTTAAGAATTCAAACCAGTATAATACTGATTTTCTTAAAACTACTAAAACCGTTTCCATCTGTTGAGGCACTTGCACACCTCATATGGAAATTCGAAGAACGTTTTTGGACTCAGGTCATAATTTATTATTTAATTTCATACAAGAAATACTTTTATCAAAAATATTTGAAAAAGTCGAAAAGCCGGACGTTTCAGATTAATTAAACACGGATCTTTAAACACGATTTCCCGAAGTTCTACAACTCGAAAAATTAATCTGTTTGGATTTTTGAAATCCTTGAACTAAACTCTATTATTCGCCAGCCTCTGAAAAATTATTTGATTTAAGGATTGATGGAATGCAAATCAAGAATGCTAGGAAATAACATCACCTCATTGGTACTTTTTAACCAAGTGTATTAGTCAAATGAATAAACTAACTCACCAGCTATATAATTCTTTGCTTACACACTTAGCCAAAAGTACAAAAATTATTATACTCAAACCACATGAACTGAGACATTCTTTCTTCACCAATCATTCAAACCCACAAACACGAAAGGGGTGTGTTTTCCTTTTTATTCGGTGAACAATAGGCAACTGCCTCCTCAACTACTCCCTTCGTCTTCTTCTTTGTTTCCTACCAAGAACCACCGGAGATGGTAGACTGTTTTCTTGGTGAGACCAAGAGGACAGCATCCTATTTTTTGCTTCCTTCTAATCTTACTTCGTTTTTCTTGCTTCCTTTTCCGTGAAACATCAAACCCAAACACCCCCTCTCCCTCCATCGGTTTCTCTTCAACGATTCCTATTCAGAAACAAAAAAAATCAAGAAGCTTCAAGGAGGCTGCCGGAATAGAACCCATCACACCTTCACTTCTTCTGCTGTCGAGCAGCTGCCGCCGAACACCCTCACCGGAGTTGATGTCGCTGATCGTCCTTCCTTCGTACATGTCTCTTCCTTCTCGTCGGATACACAACAAATCCAGAACACCCATCACATACCATACCTTCTCCGATTGGGAAACTACCTCCGAAGATCTCACCTACATTGTTGTTGTTGCTTATGGCCACCTCTCCCCTTCCCCCTTCGCACCTCGTTATCAGAGCAGGAAGAGAGCAGCCTCGTTGCTTCTTCCCTTCCTTTCTTTGGTCTTGTCGACCCCCGGAGACGTTCCCTTCTCGCGATCGATCGAGAAAACATCAAATTAATAGGGTGTTTGGATAAATTAGCTTATAGCTTATTAGCTTATAGTGGTGTGAGAAAGCAACTTTTGCCAAAGTGTTTGGATTAGAAATAAGCTATAAGTTATAAGCAAGGGGGAATGCTTTTTAAAATTAGCTTATAGCGGTGGGGATAAGCAATAAGCTATAAACATTCTCTTTTTTCCCTATCTAAACACCCTCTAACTACGTGTGAGCCTTTGTGATTTCTTTTTGGTTGTTATTCTTTCGTGTTTCTTCTTCCTTTTGATCGATTAGTCAAATGACGATGGAGGGCACAAAAGCCCTAAAATCCATTTATCTTTTAAGAAATGACAAAGTTAAACCCTTCATTTAAAATAAGTCCATTTTCCCCAAACTTAGGTTTATTTAAAAAAGAGTAGCCCCCCCCCCCCCCATGAAGATTTCTTAACAAAATCCGTCCAATTCCCAAACTTTAATTCCACTTAAACCATTTCAGTCCCTCCCTTGATTTATTTTAACCAAAACATTCCTACTTTGGTTAATTAAATTACCAAACAGCCCCAATAGTTTAAATTCGGTACGAAACGGTCCAAAAGTATTTCAAAGTTCAAGAATCATGGCTTTACAATTTCTCACGTCAAGCTTCTCGAAATAAATTGATTTCGTACAAATCAAATTTACGCTTCAAGGGTGAGTGCTTACGGCCCCTTTTTAATAATTTTAATTATCTAAGGGAGGGGGGAGGGAATATATTGTTGGATTAGGTGTCTAAGCCCATAACTATAATTGGTATGTACTTGACCCGATAGTAGCATGGTCCTTTTGGGTTGTCTTCACCAAAGAAACTTGACTGGATGAATAATAGAGAAAGAGGATAAATGTGATTTATTAATATATTATGATAATAATATATTGAAAGATAAATCATATTATTTAATTAATATTGGTCAAGAATTAATTTAGAATTAATTTTGTTGTCAGAAGAGGTTAATTGAATTAAGGGGACTGATATTGTAATTATAAGATAACTGCAATATGGGCTGAGGAACCCTTAGGAAAGGGGTGGACGAAATATTATGGGAGCCCATAAGGATTTCTTCCAAGGGTAGGTGTTCTGGAAGATTCCTATGGGCTGCTTATGGCCTAAGCAACCGGATTAGGTATTTGATGGAAACCCTAATTCGTCACCTATATAAAGACCCCCTTGGCATCTGATTTTCGGCTACACTGAACCCTAAGGATCCCTAGAGCCGAAATTAGGCTTCCACCTCTATCTCTAATATTCTCCAATTGCTTTGGTGTTTGTGATCTATTAGAGGCATCACATTTGAGGTGTTAAGTTCTCAAAGGCTCAAGGTCATCAAGCTACAATTGAAAGGTATGTTTCTAACTTGTTTTAGTCATAGTTTTCGATTTTTATATGATATATTAGGGTTTATAAGCCTTGGATGATTATTTCATGTACAATTAGAAAAACCTAGATCCAAAGCTTTAGGGTTTGCATGTGCATCATAGGATTAATGTTTTGCTCAAAACCCATCAGTGGTATCAAAGACTAGTTGTTTTTCTATTGTATTTGATGCATAGCTAAATTGTTCAAAGCTGAAAAAGTCGGAAAAAACTGCTTCTGCCTGATGAACTCGTCGAGTCCCCTGATGAACTCGACGAGTCAGGGCTACTCGATGAGTCCAGTCCGTGACTCAGCGAGTCGGCTCGTCTGTTAGCAGATTTTTCGGGATTTTGACTACAATTGGGTTGGGATAATTACCATAAACGTTTTTAACTGATAAAATTCGGTTTTTTCAATATGGTATTGATTATCCTCATCCAATTAGAAGATAATTGTTAAATAATAAGATAATTACTTGTTTATATGATAAAATAAATTATTTGTATTATTTAATATGAATCATCTTGCCATAAATGAATTAGGTCAAATTTAGATAATCACAAATTATTTGATTAATTAAATTATTTGAAATTTGATCTAGAAGGTTTTAAAAGGTTTCAAAACTTGCCCTCAAGTTTTGGAATTTTAATTTTTGATTAATAGTTTATTTTTGAAATATTTAAATTCTAAACCCTAGAATTTTACAAGTTTAAAATTCAACCCTTATACTATTATAATATTATAAGACTAATAATTATATATATATATATATATATATATATATATATATATATATATATATATATATATAAGATGAGCTATTCTTACCGTTAGTAGGCCTCATTCACGAAGCTGGTCTATAAGGGGTGTTTAAGGAAACGGCTTATAAAATGATCGCCATTGGGTATCCACTCTTACCCACCGCACTCTTGACTAGTGGAGGGTCGTTAGCCGAATGGGTAGGATAGGGCAACTAATTCCTCATTAATAAGTATAATGATTCTATAAAGTAACTAAATGTTTTATAAATTCCCAATCTTAGTTACTTTAGGAAAAATGTGAAAATGATGTTATTCCATGAAATTACACTTTGCACCTTGCCAAGTCGTTAGTGGAGCGTGCGTGGATAACCGACACACTAATTTGGGACTAACAAGGGTGGAAAAGGGTAACTCGATGTTTATCATAGATCAATGGAGCGTGTGTGGTTAACTGACACATTGATTAGGTGGTAAATGACATCGAGAGTACCAAGTACATTTGCATGGTTATTCACGCCTTGTTTGTGATCCTCGGTATCCCAATCACGAACTTGAAGGGCATATCGAGATTTAAACATGTCATTGAAAAGTTCAATGAATCTCAAAAGAATCTATGAATTTCAATTAATTTAAAACTTAATTGTATTTTTCGTTTTTCATGGTGAAAATTGGTAAATCGTCATTTACCTACCTTCAAATTATTTGTAATTAGATTACGGCATCCCTTTTCTAAATTTTAAATAATTGTGTTGGGTCCTAGCCCTGATTTCTCATTTGGGTGTTAAATTGGGGATTCTTATCTAACCTAAACTTTGTCTCTTTTTTTTTTCCAGATGTCTACTCCAAACAACAACGCTTCTAGCTCAACCCCTTCTGGCTCATTCTCACTCATGAACTTCTGTGGGATCATTCTTCATATTTCAACTTCTATGAAGTTTCTTTTCTACAGCTGATAAAAATCGTTGTTTTAGACGATGCATATGTAGAAAGCTTGTTGGGTCTAAATTTGGTTTATACTTTGCTTTTCTAGGAAAATATATTTTTATGTAATGTTGTATGTGTTTGCGGTTTGTGTGTACGGACGTACACGGGTGTACGATCGTACACCCGTGTACGGCCCATATCTCATATATATAGGGTGAGGAGTGTGTAGAGGAGTGTAAGGCTAGAGAGAAGGAGAGCATATTGTAGAGAGAGAAACTAGAGAGAGAAGGAATAGTGTGTGTGAGAGAATCTTGTGTAAGGAGCATCATTCATATCTTCAATACATTCAAGATTCAAGTTATTCTCCTTCTCTTTCTTCTTCTATTTTGATCTGGCATCATCCGTTTGATTGGGATTCTGCACCATCAAACGGATCTGATTGATACACAAGCAGATTGGGGACTTACAAGTGGTATCAGAGCTTGGATTGTATCAATCAATTTTTTCAGATCTGGAGCGTATTTGTCCTTATTTTTAAAGGATTTTTGCGTTTTTGGATAGATCTCTGAAAGTTAGGGGGGTTTTTGTTTCGCGTTTTTCATAAAAACGAGTTCTGGATCGAGTTTTGGAGCAAAAAGTGTGAAAAACGTCGTTTTTCTTCACATCTGTTGAAGGTGTACGGCCACGGCCAGTTGAAGGTGTACGGTCCTCGGTGTGCGCTCTTCGGTGTACGGCCGTACACGGGAGTCCGGTTTCGGAGTTTACGGCCCAGCAGCTCCAGCATGTGTCCGACCATCTTCGCACACGCGCCTCGTCCTCGCTTCGCATCGCACTTCGTTCAGCATCTCAGCGTCCTTGCAGCGTGCTTCCATTAAAAAAAATCAATTTTAGGGGTGCCGGGGATCGAACCCGGGTCTCCTCCCAACTCAGCCACACACCTTACCAACTCCTCTAGCATCCTGGTGTTCCATTACTCCCGGATTTAATTCAAAAAGACTTCCTTTCGCACCTATTTTCGCAAATTTGGCACTTTTAACCCAAAATTCAATTTCCTTTTATTTTTTAAATTCCTTTTTCTCCCAAAATTTTATTTTTTAATTTTTGACTTTTATTTTTGACTTTTGACCTTAAAACTTTGACTTTGAATTTTAAAGTTTGACCTTTGACTTCAAGTTTGACCTTTGACTTTAAACTTTGACTTTTTCGTTTAACTTTTAAATTTTCAAATTTAGCTTTTCGGTTTGACTTTTTAAGTTTGACTTTTTAAGTTTGACTTTTTAAATTTGACTTTTGAGGTTTTAAGTCAAAGGGCATTTTTTGATAAACAATGAGTTCTTCAACAACCAAAGTCAATGAAATTTCTAGTTCTCAAACATGCATTGATAATGTTAAAAATTTACTTGAGCATATCGAATTATTACGCAGAGAGAATGAGGACCTAAAATACGAAGGATATCAACTTAGGAAAGGTCAAAAACCCTTAAAAGCACAATTAGAAACCAAAACAAAAGATTTTAGAAAACTTCAAGAAGAATACAGTAATAAACGTGCAAACTATATATTTGTGACAGAACAACTTGCTGAGTTAACTGCTGAACTTGACACATTGAAAAATAAGTTTGAAAATGCAAATTTTAACTTCAGAAAATTTGATGTGTCGAGTGAAGTAGTTGCATCAACGATGGAAAATAGTTTGAGATTTAAAAATAACCAGCAAAAGGGTTTAGGGTATGATAATGTGCCTCCTCCTTTTAATCACACGTATCAGTATAACCCTTTGACAAAAGAGGAAATGGACAGAGAGCCACATCTTAAATATGGATTTGTGTCAGGAGGTAGTATTAATGTTGAAAATACTAATGTTTCTACTTCCCATGCAGATTAATCTTTAAGTCAATCAAAGCAAGCAGCTGAAGAGAATGTGTCTAATAATGAAATTGTATCAAAGTCTGATGACTTAAATTTTTTCGATATATTTGATGATATCTTTAATAATTCTGCCGTGGTTGTGCCAGAAAGTGTTGAGCTGAACGATTCTAATGCTTCTAATTCTTGTGCAGGTAAAGTAATGGAAGATGAGAACAAGGAGAAAACTATTGAACAAACCAATGTCTCCTTGAACTCTGAATCTGTTGCTTCGAACTCAGTTGCTTCTGATCAACCTGATGTTGAGAAATACAGGCCACCAAAACAAGCGAAACAGAGTGCTTGCTGTAATTGTGCTTATAGGAACAATAAGAGAAAATGCATGGATACGCCACCAGGGGCAGGGAGAAACAACTCCTGCATGAAAAAGCAGACTTGCTTTCACTGTGGAACACCTGGACACATTGCCAGAAATTGTCCAAATCGCGCATACGTTCCCTACTACGCACAAGGCTGGCAGAACGTGCCAAGAGGGAGATCTTTCAAAAGAAACCCTTTAAGGCAACGTTCACACAATGGAGACTGGAACGCGCAAAAGGCCAAGAATCAAAATCCCAAGGGCAAGAAGGGAATGTCGGCCAAGAAGTCCAATCCAAGAGATGCTCCTGTGAAGCCAAGACCGGCTAGGTCAAAGTCGTCTCGACAGCAGACCTCAAGTTCAAAATCAAGGTCGGGGCACCCATCCGATTGAAAAAGAAATGGGTTAAACCCAACTACAAATGGGTACCAAAGGTTCAATCTCCCAAATCACCCAATGACTCTAATATTTCTACATCTTCTGTTTGTGATAAACGGGATATGTCATGGGAGAGAGTACCGTGCAAGGATGACAAAGGTCAACCCAGTTTCAAAATGGATTGGGTTCCAAAGACCAACTGATCCCGCTCGGTGTCGGAGTAGCTATGGAGGCATATCATCTGACTTCGGTTTATTGGTAGTGGCTGTTCCAGGCACATGATAGGAGGCATCTCTCAACTATACAACATTCAGAACATTGTTTGAGAGTATGTGTCCTTTGCGGGAAAGGAAGAAAAGGAGAGGATCACAAATGGGGTTTGTGCTTAACGATGTGAAGAATTTTCGGATCTGTTCTGAGATTATGCGTGCTGTTCTCAGACCTTCTGGATGCAAATTCAATCGGTGACTTATGTTTCATTTCAAAGACATTTTTCTTTAATTTCCTTATATGTCTTTCTTTAGTAGGTTGTTTGGGAAGTGATATGAAGTCTAGTGCTAAAGGGCAATATGTAATTCATGTAATGCACTAAAGCCGAATTGTCTAAACTTTGTATTCAATGTGCTGGTAGGCACAAAGGATTCAAAAGGACTTGACATTGATTGACCTTGAAAGGACTTGACTAATATGAACTTAGATAGTTTCATTTGGACTGACCATACGACGCTCGGGTAGATTGAACAGTGAGATAAACATGGGAACCTGCGAGATACACTAAAAGTTAATTATCTAGAACTGTGGCTCAACATTTCCTTGATGTATGGAGTTATGTCCTTAATTCTAGTTCTGATAGGGCGACTGGGGGGTTCTGATAAAGTAGGTCTGTAGGAAATTATTTTCTTGCTTTCTATCTGCCAGTAATATGTTGCTTCCTTTGCGTGATTGGAACATATCCGATCTGGAATGCAACATATGCAACTCTATCTCTATGCATTTCCATATCTATGAAATTCTTTCTATCTGTTAGCCATATGTTGTTCCCTCTGCGTGATCGGAAGATCCGACCTGGGACACAACATATGCACTCTACTATCTCTCTAAACCCCTATCTATGTTAGTCATATGTTGTTCCCTCTGTGTGATTGGAAGACATCCGACCTGGGATACAACATATGCACTTCTATATCTGGCTTCTTTCTTAATGATTGAATACTCACCTAAAGTAAGGAGTTCTTTGGAAGTTCTTGATTACCGGGGTATATCGGGAAGTGGGAAACATGTTCTAATACATCTAAAATTGAACTATTTAATAGGTTGTCTGTAGATCTTGCTGCTTAATTTAAGTGGACAACAATATCCTTGGTCGTCGTCAGCTAAATGTCCATTTAGGAATATATATCACAATGACTTGTCACTTATAATCTGTCCAAATTGTCAACATCCTTTGTGTTTAAGTGGACCACAATGTCGGTGATTGACCAGATCTAGACATGCAGGCGTGTGCTGATAAACGATATTGGATTGCTTGACAACTTTGATCCCAAATAATTTTGTTTTTGTTAAATTTGTTCATAGTTTTCCTCTATGCACAAATTTAGGGGGATAATTAAAAAAAATTCAAAAATCAAACAAAAAAATTAGAAAAATTAAAAATCCAAAAATAGTGTTATTTCTGTTTTTTTGTTCAGAAAATCAAAAATCCAAAAATATTTTTGTTTCTGTTTTATTTTTGCAGAAAATATAAAAAATCCAAAAATATTGTGTGCTATGTTTTCTTTTAGTTTTGTTTTGTCTTGAAAAGTGAATTTAGATGTAGGTGAGACTCATGGAGACTGAATCGAAAATTTCTGAGCCAAGGCTTCATCCGTGAGCATCGAAGAATTCTCATTCGATGGAGCAAGAAATGAAGATTATTCTTTCAACATTCAATCCTTCAACCCCAGAAGCAAGGTCAAGCTGTTCTTGAAGATTATGTAACAGATTGCATTGAAGCCTCCTCAATCAATTTGCTGCTATTCTTGTACCTGCTGAAGTGATCCAGAAGTTTCGTTCTCTATTGTTCTCTCTGAAGATTCTCAAGCTGAAAGCGCCATCTTTCAAGAATCTTTTCAAGAAGCCTCCTCACCCAACGTGCGTTCAATGCCAAATTCTGAAGAAAAGCCCAAGTGTTGAAGATGAAGTCATTTATTGAAGATTCATCATGTTCATCTTGAAGCTGTGAAGAATTTAAAGATTAATGCTGAAGCCAAGCTCCCAATGAAGATTGACAAGAAAAGTCAGCTACTTTTTAGGGGGAGCTTGTTGGGTCAATTAGAAAAGAAAGCTATAAACCAAGGGAGAGATTGTTGGGTCTAAATTTGGTTTATACTTTGCTTTTCTAGAAAAATATATTTTTATGTAATGTTGTATGTGTTTGCGGTTTGTGTGTACGGACGTACACGGGTGTACGGCCGTACACCGGTGTGCGGCCCATATCTCATATATATAGGGTGAGGAGTGTGTAGAGGAGTGTAAGCTAGAGAGAAGGAGAGCATATTGTAGAGAGAGAAACTAGAGAGAGAAGGAATAGTGTGTGTGAGAGAATCTTGTGTAAGGAGCATCATTCATATCTTCAATACATTCAAGATTCAAGTTATTCTCCTTTGCCTTCTTCTTCTATTTTGATCCGGCATCATCCGTTTGATTGGGATTCCGCACCATCAAACGGATCTGATTGATACACAAGCAGATTGGGGACTTACAAAGCCCAGTTTTCTAGTATTTACTAGCGAATTTGATCTTTCTTTACTTTTTTCTTTCTATAGAGGAGATAGTCGCGCGTAGTGACAGATCACGACCATATTATTAAAAGCTTGTGGTAAGAATGGGTTTCGTTCAAGTGCTCGAAAATAATATTCCAAAGCATTCGTATGTTCTCCGTTACTTGTGTGGATAAGTCCTATGTTATAGAGTATATAACTTCGGTCATATGGATAAATTTCTAGTCGCATAGCTTCATAATAATTCTGTAAAGCTTCCGCATAATTTCCTTCGGATTGAGCTGACATCTGTTACGGTCGTCATTCAATTCAAAGAATCTCCGTTACAGAACCGTACATGAGATTTTCATCGTATACGGCTCCTCCCTTATGTGCATAATGATAAAATGATAAATAAGATGAAAATCTTATCATTATGAACAGAGTATGGCTAGTGTTTTTACAAGAACTCTCTAGCCAACCTTCCTGCAAGAGATCCTTTCTTAACATCAAACGTATTGGTACTAGAGAGAAATGAAAACTCCAACAATTTCTTTGTTCTCAACGCTTCCCAATTTCCAGTAATTAGTCACTTCAACAGCCTTCGATGGTTATACAGGAATCCAAAATACTAACGAGATGGATGTTTGTTGTCCCAACCATTCTTTTAATCCCAAGCCTGCTAAGGAAAAGGATAAGGGTCCAACTTTAACGATTGGATTCGCAACATTCACATGGTCACCCGCTACAAGGACAAAGAGTATGTTCTCGACAAGGAGCTGAAGGAGATTCGCCACAACACTGCTACTCCCAAGGAAATTGTTGCGTACGAGACTCATGAGAGAGATGCTACGAAGGTTCATTGCATCATGCTCGCAACAATGACTGCTGAACTCCAAAAGTCCTACGAGGACTACTACCCATACGAGATGCACCGAGATTTGATGGAAAGGTACCATCAAAGTGCTAGGAAGGAAAGGTACGAGATCATTGTTGGATTAGATGTCTAAGCCCATAACTATAATTGGTATGTACTTGACCCGAGAGTAGCATGATCTATTTGGGTTGCATATCACCACGACAATTTGATAGGATGGACTTTTGAGAAGAGGTTATTTATGATTTATTAATATATTATAAGTTCTAATATATTAATATGAAATCATATTATTTAATTAGTATTGATCAAGAATTAATTTGGAATTAATTTAGTGATCAAAAGAGACTAATTAAATGTAAGGGGATTGATTTGGTAAATCAATCATTCTTATGGTGTGGGTTTATGGTTATTTAGGATGGGCTAAACCAATATGGTAGTCCATGGATAGTCCATGGAGGTTTTAACCCATGGATCCTAAGTAAGATGAAAATTCATTCACATTAGGGTTTACATGGATGTAACCCTAATCCTAGCCGCACTGTATAATAAGACCCTAGGCTACTAAAATCGACACCTAGTGATCTTTGGAAGACTATAACCGATTTTTAGTGTGTATAAACTCTCTCAAAATTCATCCTTTGTCTAAGGTGTGTTGTGAACCATTTGAGGTGTCCCACTTGGGGCACTAAGTTCTTAAAGGCCAGATACAACAAGTTCTACAAGCTACATAAAGAGGTAAACTCCTAACTAGTATTTTATGTTGTTTATGTCAACTGCATGCTAGTTGTAGGCTTAATGCTGTGGAAACAATATTGCATGTATAATTAGAGAAAACATAGATCCAAAGCATTTAGGGTTGTGTGTGCACCATAGGATGTTGTAGTATACTAAAACCCTTCAGTGGTCTCAGAGTTGTGGGTTGTTTTTCTATTATATTTGATGCAAATGTGTTATTTTTCCAAAACTGAAAAGTTGTCTGACAACCCTACTCGACGAGTCCATGCTTGAAGTCGACGAGTAGGATGATTTTTGGCATGGACTCGACGAGTTGCATGTCCAGACAGCAAATTTTCGAGTTTTTTGGCTAGTTTTGGATTAGAATCATTACCACAAAATGTTTTAGTTCATAAAATTTGATTTTGTTGATATGGTAATGATGATTCTCATCCAATGAAAAGATAATTGTCAAAATTTTAAGAGAATTGTGAGTTTAATTGATAACTAATTTTCTTGTAAATTGTTGATATGAATTATCTTGGCTTATGAGTTAATTTAGATCATAAAAATTATGTGTTAATTTTGTTTGGAAAAATTGATCTTAAATGATTTTAAAGTCTTCCATAACTTGTCCTCGAGTTATGGAAAATGAAGAATCTTTTACATAAATGTTTTTATGAACTCTATAACTTGTCCTCAAGTTATGGAATTTCTAGAGTTTTTTCATAAAAACCACATTAACTCATAAGTTATGGAAACCAAGAGTTTTGAAAAGGTTCAAAACTTGCCCTCAAGTTTTGGAATTTGTAAATGTAAAGTCTAACTTTTGAAACGTTTAATTCCAAACCATAGAATTTTAAAAAGTTTAAAATTCAACCCTTATACTATTATAATATTTTAGGTTTAATATTTATATATATATATAAGAACAAAGTCAGTCTTACCGTTAGTAGGCTTCATTCACGAAGCCGGTCTATAAGGAGGGTATATGGTCACTGCCTATACAATGGCAGTTTAATGGGTGTCCACTCTCACCCACCGCTTCCTTGACTGGTGGAGGGTCGTTAGCCGAACGGGTAGGATAGGACATTAATTCTCATTATAAGTATAATGATAATAATAAATTAACTAAACTTTTATTAAATTCTCAATCTTAGTTACTTTAGGAAAAATGTGAAAATGGTGTCATTCCATGAAATTGCACTTTGCACCTTGTTAAGTCGTTAGTGGAGCGTGTGTGGTTAACCGGCACACTAATCTGGGACTAACAGTGCGTGGCAAAGGGTAGCTTGATGTTAATCATAGATCAATGGAGCGTGTGTGGTTAACCGGCACATTGATTAGGTGGTTTGTGACATTGGGTGTACCAAGCTAATTTTCATGGTTATTCACACCTTGTTTGTGATCCTCGGCATCCCAGTCACAAACTTGAAGGGCACAATCGAGATTTAAACATGCCATTGAAAAATTCAATGAATCTCAAAGGATCTAGGAATTTCAATCCATTTAAAACTTATTAATCAATTTCGTTTTTCTTGATGGAAATTGGTAAATCGTCATTTACCTACCTTCAAACATTTTGCAATTGGATTACGGCATCCCTCTTCCGAATTGTAAAATATTGTGTTGGGTCCTAGCCTTAATATTTCATTTCGGTGTTATATTAAGGACTTAAATCAACTGACTTGAATTTCTCCCTTGTAGATGTCTAGTTCAGACTACTATGGTCTTCCCGAATCCTTTCTTCATAAAGATGATATTCCACAAGACGATCAAGCTGAAAGATTAATCCCTTCTTCATGCTATAGTGGAACTTCACTTTCTCCACCTCCTCTAATTATTCTCCCTGACCCACAAGTTCGAAGACTTGAAAAGTTCAAGGTCACTCAAGCCCTATTGGCAAGTAAACACCAAGATGGAAGGTATGTGTGTACTCATGTCTTGGTGATGAAGTCACATATTGACAGGCTGAGAGTATTGGGTGTCGTTGTCTCAAGGAAGATGGCTATTGACTGGGTTCTTCAATCACTTCCTGAGTCATATAATGAGTTCGTTAAGGACTACTATGTGACAGACCACAACATGACCCTTATTGATCTTACCTATTTACTTGTTGTTGCTGAATCAACAATGATTTGGCGCACTGGAAAAGCAAATTTGATTGGAAGATCTACTTCTCAAACTTCCATGGACATTGACAATGGTAACGTTGGAAGTCCAGAAAAGATTTCTCTTCCCAATGGAAAGGGATCGACCATAGTCAACCCGGTTGACCAAATGGTAAAGAGAAAGGCTAAGTCTGAGATTGTCTCATGTGCCAATGCAAAAGAAGCCATTTGTTTCTACTACCATTTGAAGGAACAATGGAAGCGAAGCTGCCCTGGCTACCTGAAAGATCTGAGAGAAGGTAGAATCAAAAAGTTTGACTCTACTTCAGGTAAGTCTACTGTCTGACTCTATCAAGTTCCTAATTGTTGATTCTTAATACATGATGCGACAAGGTTGAATTTTGATGTTTTGTAGGATCATGCAAAGGGAAGGAATCTTAAATGAAGAGTATGTTGAATCTGGTCGCGATGATGGATTTCAATCGCATGGTTCGATGATCAGATTTTTGAGTTGCAGCTTAAGAATTATGATAGATTGCTTAGAAATTTGTAATGACATAGTTTCATTTATAATTGCATTGTAAGGAAAAGTTTTTCTGCATTCTATAAATAAATAAAATTTTGTTTTAATTTTATTATATCTCCTTGCAATGGCATTTGTGAAAATTGATGTTTCTATGTTTCTATGTTAGCAATATGAATTTGATTCTTTCGTTTGTGGTAGTGTCGAGAATTTGCCAAATAAGGAAAGATTCTCATCACCCAAATTTCAATTGGATAGAAACTTGGAATCATGCAACTTGTAGTGTGTGATGAATGAGAACCTTTGCCTTTGGGAAATTAAGACTAATTCCTTGTTCACATGAATATCTGAGTCAAGTGAAGGACTAGGAGATTGGGGACACTTGGTTGTGTACTGGTCGAGGTCCACCACAAAGATCGATAAAACTATTCGTCATGATTTACTGAAAATAAGTAAATATAGTTAGGCTTACAAGTTTAAGTATAATTTTGAAACATGGGAAAATTTTCAATGTATGGCAGAACGAATGAGAAGAATCAAATTAAGCAGAAAGATAAACGTTTCTCCAATCTGAAAAGATGGGAGAGTACTTTAGTATCGTGTTTTATGATCATCATAATGATTATGGAAAACCATATCACAATTGATCCTTGTAACGCCCTTTTCTAAATTACTCAATTATAGAATTTCAGAGGCCAAGGCTAGGGGCGTTCTAGTCTTTTAAGAGTCCTAGAGGTATTATTCGAGAAGTTTTTGGGCCGGGGAGTGTTGTTAGACGCGTAGAGCTTCTCGCCACCTTTCCGTGGATATAAAGTTCATCGGAAACGGATCTAGTTAGAAGGAGTTATGACACTTTGAAGATATTGACATTTATGGCCCTTAATGGAAAAGTTGACAAGGCAGTCCCTAGCATGCACAAAGTGCACGCGTGTTTAGCTGGGTACGCCTAGCATAGCGGGGCAAAAGATCGTGGGATTTTAAGGCGTACGCCCAGCGTACGCTAACAGCCTCTAAACCCTATTTTTGGGAGTGCCACTATATAAAGAACATAATGGCTTCAACCCTAGCCCCCATATCAGCTTCCCCAACCTTAGAAGAAACCCTAGAACGTCCCAACCTTCATTTTGTGAGATCTTGACCTTGAAAAGCTTATTTTGGTGGTTTAAAGCTTGGAAGAGAAAAGAAGAAGATTGGCAAGGAGGAACCTTGGAAGCTAGAGCTTATAGATCTGGGATAAGTGCTTCATTTCGGACCTCTACAAGGTAAAAAGTTTTGAGCTTGATGATTATTCTCTTAGATCCCTCTTAGTACAAGTTTATGGACTTTTTGGTCCCAAGAATGGGTCTTTGAGACTTAAGCATGTTTCTAAGACCAGGGTTGCCTCCCTTAGAGTCATATGTGTCCCATAAGCAGTAAAGTTCCAACCTTTAGGACTTATATGAGTTCATGCAATGGTTAAGACCTTCATCCATGGAAATAGATTATGGTTTTTGGAGTTGGGGCTTATGTGAGTCAAGGAAGCCATAAAGTAAGCAACTTTATGGTTTAAGACGTGAAATAAGACTTGGATCTGAGTTGGTAGCTTCTGAATCGAGGTATTCAACTCTTAATAGAGAAATGACTTAACAGAGCATTACGCCGAGCGTACGTGCAGGTACGCCCAACGTACACGTCATCGAACCTGTACGCCCAACGTACATTGAATTACGCCCTGCGTAACGCTGCCAGTTTGGGCCTTGAGTATTTGGGCGTCGGTGTGGGCGGTGCTTTGGACTTTGGGCCTTTGTGTTGGATAAGGTGTCTAAGTCCATAACTTATTTGGTATATACTTGACCCGACCCGGCATGGTCCATTTGGGTTGCACTTCACCCGAACTATTTATATGGATAACATTATGAGAAGAGTATATTTGCGGCCTACTAATATATTATAAGTTATAATATATTAATATGAAATTGTATTATTTAATTAGTATTGATCTTAAATTAATTATGAATTAATTTAGTGATCATAAGGTGACTAATTAAATAATGGGCTATTGTACTTATATAGTGTGGGCTAACACTCATAAGGAAATGGGCTAAGCTTGAATGGGAGTCCATGGATGATCCATGGAGCTTTTAACCCATGGATCCTTGGAATAGGAAAAGACATGGGTTATTAGGGTTTGCATGGTTCATAACCCTAATAATCTACACTATATAAAGAGGCTTATGGTGCTTGAGAAGAGACTATGTGTGTGTGCATAAGGTGTGGCCGATTTCTAGAGTATTAGAGTGCTCTCTCATAAGTTTTCCAAGTTTGTGGTGATTTGTGATTTCCATTTGAGGCATTCACATTATTGTTGCTTGGCTCTCAAACTCCCAAGGAATCAACTCACTAACAAAGGTATGTAATCCTTCTAGTATCTTTTATGTTTAAAAGTACCCCATGTATGCTAGATAGGTTATGAACCTTGGAAAATTATTTTGCATGTATTTTAGACAAACATAGATCCAAGGTTTCTAGGGTTGCATGAACACCTTAGGAGTGTTAGTTTCCTCAAAACCCAACAGTGGTATCAGAGCCTAGGCTTGTTTGTTTGATACTTGATGCAAACTTGTTGAAAAACTCAAGTTTTCTGCATTCTGCAGCATGAACTCGCCGAGTCCATGGGGGGACTCACCGAGTCCATGAGTAAATTCATCCTACTCGTCGAGTAGGTTCGTGCACTCGACGAGTAGAAGCCTCAGAATGCAGATTTTCGAGTTTTGCTGCTGGAAATGGACTAGAAACATTACCCTAAACTGTTTTGGTGTTATAAAACCTGTTTTAGATGGTGTAATGTTTATGCTAATCCATTTACAATGGCTTATATCAAAATTGCATGATGATATGTGTTCATATGTTCTTGGAATTTTTGATATGATGTTCATGTTCTTATGAATTATTGTTAGATCATAGGAATTATTTGCTAAATTGTTTATTGATAATTCTTGATCATTTATGTGTTTTAATGGAGTCCATAATTTGTCCTCAAGTTATGGATTTCCAAAGGTCACTTTCATTTATGCACACTTAAAACACATAAGTTACATGAAAATGAAGAGTCTTCATTTTATGAACCTTTAATTCATAAGTTATGAAATGAAAAGTTTTGAATAGTTTCAAAACTTGTCCTCGAGTTTTGGAATTTGTAAAGTTACACACACTTTAATATACTTTAATTCCAAACCCTTAGAGTTTTAAAAGTTAGAATTCAACCCTTATACTATTTATAACATTAATGGTTAATTATTATATATATGTATAAGATTAAGTCGTTTTACCGTTAGTAGGCCTCATTCACGAAGCCGGTCTATAAGGGGGGGTATAAGGTTGTTGCCTATAAAATGGCAACTTAATGGGTGTCCATTCTCACCCACCGCTTCCTTGATCGGTGGAGGGTCGTTAGCCGAACGGGTAGGACAATGACTTTAAATTCTCATTAAAAGTATAATGAATATTATAAAGTAACTAAACCTTTAATAAATTCCCAATCTTAGTTACTTTAGGAAAATGTGAATATGGTGCTAACCCATGAAATTCACACTTTGTACCTTACCAAGTCGTTGGTGGAGCGTGTGTGGTTAACCGACACACTAACTTGGACTAGTAAGGATCACGAAGGGTGACTTAATGTTTATCATAGATCGGTGGAGCGTGTGTGGTTAACCGGCACATTGATTAGGTGATAATATTAAGGGTACCAAGTGAATTTGCATGGTTATTCACACCTTGTTTTGTGATCCTCGGCATCCCAGTCACAAAACTTGAAGGGCACAATCGAGATTGAAACATGCCATTGAAAAGTTCAATGAATCTCAAAAAGAATCTAGGAATTTCAAAACCAATTAAACCTAATAATTCATTTCGTTTTCATGGTGGAAATTAATGAATCGTCATTCACCTACCTTCAAATATGTTATAGCTTAGATTACGGCATCCCTCTTCTAAGTTATAATATATTGTGTTGGATCCTAGCCTTAATATTACATTTGGGTGTATTATTAAGGATTCGAGATATCTAATCTAAACTTGTTTTCTTCTTTTCAGATGTCTTCCAACAACAAAGCTTCGGGCTCTAACCCTACTGGCTCCTTTTCCCTCATGAACCTTTGTGGGAGGGTCATCTTTGATGGTTCCAACTTCATGGATTGGATCCGAAACATCAGGATGGTCACTCGTTACGAGGACAATGAATATTTCCTCGATAAGGAGCTAAAGGAGCTTGATGAGTCCACTGCTACTCCTGAGGAGGTCGCTGAGTATCAGGCACATGAAAGAGATGCCACTAAGGTGGCATGCATCATGATGGCCACCATGACAGCTGAACTCCAAAAGTCCTATGAGGACTATTACCCTTTTGAGATGCATCAGGATCTGATGGAAAGGTACCATCAGAGTGCTCGTCAAGAGCGGTATGAAATAATCTCCTCCATGATCACTACCCGTATGAAGGATAGCGAACCAATCACGAGCCACATGCAGAAAATGCAAAGGTATGTGGACCGTCTAATGAAACTGAATGTGAACTTCCCTGAGGAGTTGGCAATTGATATCATTTTGCACTCCTTGCCATCGTGTTATGATCAATTTCATATGACATACCACATGAACAAGGAGGAAGTCACACTCAGTAAGCTTCAAGGACTTCTGAAGACTGCCGAAAGTGGTCTTAAGAGTAAGTCGGTTGCTACTCCTACTCCTACTACTACCCCTGTTTTGGCTATCGGGCAAGGCAAAGGGAAGAAGAGGAAGCACCCTTCGAAGGGTACCAAGGGAAAGTCCCTTGAAGGCTCCTCATCTGGAACCAAAGGTGGTTCTATCACTCCTACTGCCATCCCTAAGGATGCTGAATGCTTCTACTGTCAAAATAAGGGGCACTGGAAGCGAAACTGCCCAAAGTACTTGCAGGATGTCAAGGATGGGAAAGTGAAACCATCCCATGCAGGTATTTACACTATATTGTCTAATAACTCACCATATTCTAATTCTTGGGTTCTTGATACAGGTTGTGGTATTCACATCTGTTGTGACTTGCAGGGCCTAAGAAGAAGTGAGGATGTGGAGCACGGAAAGATAAACTTACTCATGGGGAACAAGAAGGTTGCACTTGTTGCCAAGATTGGAGTTTATACTTTGTTGCTAGATAGTGGGTTAAAGTTAGATTTGAATAAATGTGTGTACTCGTATGAAATGGCGAGGAATATTATTTCCTTTCATGCTTTGTACAAACAAGGTTTTACCTTTTCTTCTGATAATGAAGTTGGTAGTATTAATGTTTTCTTTAATAATGTTATTTATTTTAAAGCATTACCTTGTGATGGTGTGTATGAAGCTGTATCGGTTGTAGATAATTTAGGAAATAATGTATTATATATTGATTCTTCTACTAGCTTGGATAGAGCATCTTTGTGGCATTGTCGTCTTGGACATGTAAGCAAGAAACGCATAGGCCAGCTCCAAAAGGATGGAGTCTTGGAGTCGTTCGACCTCAATTCGGATGATAGTTGTGAGTCTTGTCTACTTGGAAAAATGACAAAATCACCCTTCACTGGTACTTGTGCAAGGGGTGAGGGTTTGTTGGACCTTATACATACTGATGTATGTGGACCATTCAAAACCGCCACAAGGGATGCTAATCGCTATTATGTGACTTTTATTGATGATTTTAGTAGATATGGTTATGTCTACTTAATCAAACATAAGTCAGAAACTTTTGAAAGGTTTAAAGAGTTTAAACATGAAGTAGAAAATCAATTGGGCAGGAACATTAAGATGCTTCGATCCGATCGAGGTGGTGAGTATCTTAGTACTGAGTTCCTCGACTATCTTAAGGAGTGTGGGATTGTCTCACAATTGACACCTCCCAGGACACCACAGCTGAATGGTGTAGCTGAGAGGCGTAATCGAACTTTGTTGGACATGGTTCACATTATGATGAGTCGAGCTTCGCTACCAATCTTTTTTTGGGGGTATGCCTTAGAGACTGTTGCCCACATCCTTAATCTAGTCCCTACAAAGAAGGTTGCCAAAACATCTCATGAAATGTGGACTGGGAAAGTTCCAAATTTGGACCATATCAAGATTTAGGGTTGCGAGGCTTTCGTGAGGCGCGGGACTCATGACAAGCTCGAACCTCGAAGTGAAAGGTGTATTTTCATCGGCTACCCACAAAAATCCTTTGGTTACCTCTTCTACAGACCCAGTGAGAATGTAGTCTTTGTGGCAAGGAGAGGGGTCTTTCGAGAGAGAGAATTTATAAACCAAGGAGACAGTGGGAGGCAAATTGACCTTGAAGAAATTCAAGACTCAATTGGTGAAGGAACCTCAGACACTAGCAATCAACTTGAGGAGGAAATTCCTGTTGATCCAGCTGACGAGTCTATACTTCCGAGGCGTTCCACAAGGGTTAGGAACACACCTGAGTTTTATTATGGATTTCATATTACTACAGAAGGTGATACATTTATCAGTGACAGTACACTGGTAAATCTGGATGAACCTAACAGTGCTAAGGAAGCCATGGCAGGCCCAGAGTCTGCTAAATGGAAGGAGGCTATGGACAGCAAGATACAGTCCATGTATGACAATCAAGTTTGGAACTTGGTTGACAATGTACCAGGCCGTAAGACAGTCGAGTGCAAATGGATCTTCAAGAAGAAGACCGACATGGATGGGAAGGTGCACACTTATAAGGCTCGACTGGTTGCGAAGGGTTTTACTTAGACTCAGGGTATTGATTATGATGAAACCTTTTCACCAGTAGCAAAGATTAAGTCTATTAGGGTTATGCTAGCCATTGCTGCATTTCATGATTATGAAATATGGCAAATGGATGTCAAAACCGCTTTCCTTAACGGAAAGTTGGGTGAGGATGTTTACATGAATCAGCCAGAAGGTTTTGTCAGTGCAGAGTACCCCAATAGAGTGTGCAAGCTTGAGAAATCCATTTATGGATTGAAACAAGCATCTCGAAGTTGGAATCTTTGTTTCGATGAGAAGGTCAAAGAGTTTGGTTTCTCAAGAAGTGAAGATGAGTCCTGCGTGTATGTCAGAGCTAGTGGGAGTATAGTTAGCTTTTTGGTACTATATGTGGATGACATACTACTAATAGGAAATGACATCCCAACCTTGCAGGAGGTTAAGTCCTGGCTTGGGAAGTGCTTTGCTATGAACGACCTTAAGAAGCTGCCTATATCCTAGGGATAAGGATATTAAGAGAAAGGAGTAAAAGACTAATTGGACTTAGTCAGAGTATCTACTTGGATAAGGTGTTGAAAAGGTTCAACATGCAGAATTCCAAGAAAGGAGAATTACCGATCCAAAGCAATGCCAAACTGAGCAAGGCTCAGAGCCCGAGTACAGAAGATGAGATAGCTGAGATGAGTCGATTACCTTATGCTTCCGCTGTTGGCTCGATCATGTATGCTATGACTTGTACCCATCCTGATGTGGCCTTTGCTTTGAGCATGGTCAGCAGATATCAGGGGAACCCTGGCAAGGCTCATTGGACTGCGGTAAAGAATATTCTCAAGTACCTACGGAGGACTAAGGATTGGATCCTTACCCTTGGTGGGAGTGATGACTTGAGAGTAGTAGGGTATAGTGATGCTAGCTTTCAGACTGATAGGGATAACTTCCGCTCTCAGTCGGGCTGGGTCTTTACCTTAAATGGAGGGGCAATCACTTGGAAGAGTTCCAAACATGAGACTGTAGCTGATTCGACTTGTGAATCAGAGTACATAGCAGCGAGTGAAGCGGCAAAGGAGGCGATATGGCTGAGGAACTTCATCGGAGACCTTGGAGTTGTACCAGCTATTAAGGAGCCTATGGAGATTTTCTGTGACAGCAATAGTGCGGTTGCCTTAGCCAAGGAACCAAGAGATCATGGCAGAACCCGATACATTGACAGAAAATATCACTTCATAAGACACAAGATAGAAGAAGGACTCCTCGTGGCAAAGAGGGTATCGTCAGATGAGAACCCTGTGGATCCCCTTACGAAGGGACTGACGAGGGTGAAGCATTTGCAGCATGCGAGACGCATCGGGCTGAGGGACGATATTAGTTTTACAGATTAGATAGTTATTACTGAAACTTGTAAAATGTAATCGACGTTTGATGATGAATAAAAGTTGTGATTTATTTATGAGTAAGGTGTTGCTATCATTGTCAATTATTTACTATTGTTTCAGCTTTGCATGTTTTGACTTCCAGAATAATAAGTTTATTCAAACTCTCCACAGTCGGTCATATGTCGGAAGTAGGTATGAATCAAGACTGTCATGAATTGGGATTGTAGATGACTAAAGGTGTTTAGCCATAGCAATTGTTGCTACAACATTCATGAGTACTCATAAGTTATGAGTATTGGAATAAACCCATGCTCACTTGTATCACTTCATGGAATTTATCTCGAGTGATCGTGAGACGGTAATATCATATAAGTCTTCAAACCTAGAGATATGAGTTGTTACCTATGAGTTGGTTGTGCATTGATTGCACGTAAACGCATCAGTAACTTGATGTTATAAAACGTGCCTTGGTGTGCAATTCAATGAGTAGTAGAACAAGCATATGAGTTAAAGTTTATCTGTTCCTTCTAGAAATAGAAGCGATATCTGGGCCCCTCGATGATTTTGTTTTGACCTATGTACCGGGCCCGGTCAGAACTAAATTGATGTGTTCGATTAAGTTCTTTGTCAAACAAATCGGAAATCGGGAAACAAACTGCTGGACAATAAGTAAGACATTGTTCCATGTATTTGTCCGGCTGATATCATGAGAGCAGAGGATTATGTGATCACTTTTCTAAAATGGCGCTTCATAGTTCAACAGAGTTTTCGAGAGCTACGATTGTCGGTTGGTTCCTGAAGCTATATAGGCAAATACAGTTATCAGACTTATCCAAGTGGGAGACTGTTGGATAAGGTGTCTAAGTCCATAACTTATTTGGTATATACTTGACCCGACCCGGCATGGTCCATTTGGGTTGCACTTCACCCGAACTATTTATATGGATAACATTATGAGAAGAGTATATTTGCGGCCTACTAATATATTATAAGTTATAATATATTAATATGAAATTGTATTATTTAATTAGTATTGATCTTAAATTAATTATGAATTAATTTAGTGATCATAAGGTGACTAATTAAATAATGGGCTATTGTACTTATATAGTGTGGGCTAACACTCATAAGGAAATGGGCTAAGCTTGAATGGGAGTCCATGGATGATCCATGGAGCTTTTAACCCATGGATCCTTGGAATAGGAAAAGACATGGGTTATTAGGGTTTGCATGGTTCATAACCCTAATCATCTACACTATATAAAGAGGCTTATGGTGCTTGAGAAGAGACTATGTGTGTGTGCATAAGGTGTGGCCGATTTCTAGAGTATTAGAGTGCTCTCTCATAAGTTTTCCAAGTTTGTGGTGATTTGTGATTTCCATTTGAGGCATTCAATTATTGGTGCTTGGCTCTCAAACTCCCAAGGAATCAACTCACTAACAAAGGTATGTAATCCTTCTAGTATCTTTTATGTTTAAAAGTACCCCATGTATGCTAGATAGGTTATGAACCTTGGAAAATTATTTTGCATGTATTTTAGACAAACATAGATCCAAGGTTTCTAGGGTTGCATGAACACCTTAGGAGTGTTAGTTTGCTCAAAACCCAACACTTTGGGCCTTAGTGGGCCATCCGGAGTCAGGGAATATGGGCCGAGTATGGGTGTTGGGCTTAGGGTAAGGCCCAATAAAGAGATTGGGCCCAATGTAGCAAATTAGGCCATTAGTGGGCTTGGGAAGCCTACCTTGGGTTTGGGCCTTTATATATTATGCTTGGGCCTTAGTTATGGACTATATTGGGTAGGGGTAAAATAGTAATCTTACCCTGAGAAAAGACTATGATATTTAGCTAAGTAATATTATGATCTTGGTAGCTCGGGGAGCCGAAGAAGCAGCAGTCGGGGAATTTCCAGTCAGCAGTAGAGGGTTATCAGCAAGTTCAGCAGTGCAGGTGAGTTTCCCTTTGTGTGGATGGGTCTACGGCCACAAATTCGGCCCTTGTAGTTATGAGTAGGAAGACTCGGGGGTTAGCCCTAGGCACCGTATGCTAGTATGATATTCAGGACCAAGGTCCGATAGCGGGCGGCTGCCCAAGGAATTGTTTGCATGATAGAGTATAATTGTTGTCTGTGTGATACATGTATGTGCCTGGTAGGGGGGTCAGTGTGGGCGAGGTCCCGTATCTCACCTATAGCAGAGTGTGGACGGTGTTCCATATCTCATTAGCAGCAGAGCAGGGGCGAGGCCCAAGTTAGGGAAAGAGTGAGTATGGGCTGGGCCCGTATCTCAATATCAGTAGGAGTGTGGATGGGGTTCCATGACTCATCAGTAGCAGGACAGGGGAGGGGCCCAAGATAGGCGAGGCCTTTAGGACAGGATACAGTAGTGTATGTTAGTTATGTGTTATGCGTTATCTTACATGTTTGTATATGTTTAGCGGGCGAGGTCCAGAGACAGGCGAGGACTAAGAGAAACAGATCTGTATACCGAGCAGGGCTCGATGCCAGGCGGGGCCTGATGTCGGGCGGGGCCCCATGCCAGAGCAAGTCCGATGCCGGGCTAGTCCCGATGCAGCAGGGGCGAGGCCCAGTATGTGATTATGTGTATGGTATGTGGTAGGTTGGGGAACTCACTAAGCTTCGTGCTTACGGTTTTCAGTTTTGGTTTCAGGTACTTCCGGTAGCGGAGGGAAGAGCTCGGGATGATCGCATTGCACACACCAAGAAGTTTAGCCTGGGATGTTTACTCTGATGAAATGAACAAGTGTTTTGAAAAGATACTTTGTTTTGTTATATAACTCTTTTAGTATGTTTGAAATGAATTAATACTATGGTTTAGTTATGACTTAAAAATGAAATTTTCGGACCGTATTTTTGGGATGTTACAATCCTCTAAGGACACCTTAGTGCACTTGTATGTCTAAGAAGAGGAATCGTGAATTGTTGAAATGGTTAAATCAAAAGGTGAATCATACTTCGTTCAAAGAACAAGTCTTAGAGTCATACTCCAAAATTGTAACTTGAGTGACATAATCTTAAGAAAGGTTTATAAAACTTGTCAAATGTAGAGTAAAATGTTTCTTACTCTTGTACATTTGAAATTGGTAAGTTGTGATGTCTTAGTAAGGACAAAGACCAACTAAGACCAATTGTGTGAAGTGTTTATCTTGATAAGAATCCGCACTAACTCTTGAATATTTTTTTGTCAATGAATGGTTCATGAAAAGAGAATCTTATATGTCAAGAGGTCAGTGGGAGTCTTAAAGATCTTGACAAGTTTTAAGAACTAATCAAGAATAAACCTATTGTTAATCACTAGCACATGACTTGAGGTTGTAACCTATCGTGATGACATATTCTTATTTCTATGCTCATTCCAGTTAAAAGTTGACTATGCATGTGAGTTCTATGAGTTCTCAGTTGTTTGCATAAAGCAAAGCACCTGGATCAATGAAAGTTTCATTGTACTACCAGGTGGCTAGAAATTAAGATTAAACAAGTTCAGTCCATATGAGTTTGGATTTGTCACTAACCTTGTCTTATGATTATGGTTTGATAAATTCACATGGATAGGAACACATACACCATAAAATTTAAGTGTCATAAGGTTTCTCTCCAATTCATGAAAATGATTGTGAGGAAACGCTTTCACTAAGTTGATTTTAAATAGTTAGCAATTGTGACATTTGCATTCTCAAATTTGATTATGATTACGGCATCCCTCTTCATAGTTTGAATTGTGAGAAATGGAAAAGGTCTAAACATTTGGGACTTATTGATGTAAGTTCTAAAATTGTTTAGACACACATGTGAGCTATCTAAGGAAAGATGTATGAGTTTGAGAAGCCTAGATAAAGTCTTATCGAAGCATCTCGTATCAGAAATCTGAACTTTGGAAAGGAAGTCAATAAGTATTGATTTCTAGAAGTCCAGCTGATTTCTGAATACATGTCAAAGCTAGTGGGAGTATGTGACAACCCGTAATTTCTATCTTGTAAAAGTCAAACTTGGTCAAAGAAAGTCAAACTTATCAAATAAAGGTCAAATTTTTTCTTTCTTTAATTATCTTGTGGTTAGATTAGATTAATGAGATGAATGTGTTCAAGCCTAGTATTCTAAAGTGTTGTATGTTAAGTGAGGAAATCATGTGGACCGAGGACCGCAAACCTTGCTTAGACCGCAAATAGCCTTCGGGCCGTGAACGAGCCTTCGGGCCGTGATCAAGCCTTCGGGCGGTGAACGGGCTTCGGACCGTGAACCCATGGTTTGCGGCCGTGAACTCCTCCCCTATATATAAAAAGTGTTGTCTGATTTCACTTCACTTCTTCTCCTCTGGCCGTGAACACCTCTCTTCTCTCTCAAGGATCTTCAACCTAAAACACCTTCCTCTTAACTAGCATCCTTTTCCTTTTGAATATTCATAAGATATTGCTAAAAGATCTTCAAGTATTCTTCATCCTTGAATATCCTTGGGTCGTAAACTCAAGAACACCAAGTGTTCTTGGGTCGTGAACCCTTGCATCCTCTCCATTTGTCAAGAACATAAAGCCGTGAACCCAAGATCATCAAGATATTTAGGCCGTGAACACTTGCATCTTCATCATTTCACCTAGAACACCAAGAACACACACTAGAGTGTGGGCCGTGAACTCCTTCCAGCCTTCCCTTTTCGACTTTAGCACACTCTTTTGTAAGTTAAGCTTGCAACTTAATCTATTTCCTTGCTATATTTATGATTATGATCACTAAATGTATACATATATATGTCCTAATATGCTAAATAGGACTCATTTGTGCTTCGGGACTTCACCCCTGAACTTATCATCCTATATCGAACATTCATTTGAATCACCCACATAAGGTGAGTTCATACCCCTACAAATTACAGTTTTAATGCTTTTGAATGCTTTTAAGTGATTTTAGGGGGAGAATACAAGTAGAACACAATATAATTGTGTTAACCACTTACATGTGAAAAACATCAAACGAAAGGATTTCTTATACTCAAATACTTGTTAAAACCATTTTAAAACTCTTTTAAAATATTCTTAGATTTTGTTCTTATCAAAATCATATTCGTATAGATATTTATGTATAAATATGCTTTAATGGACTTAGGACTATTGCTAAATACCATAACTCATGTTCCTTGTTTGGTTGTGGGCTTAGGGTAGGATCACTAGTCCGACTGTCGGCTAAATCGTAGTTATACTCATTGAATATATACATGAATATTAAACCCCATTTTTAAGGAACATACTTAACTCAGTTTCTTATGTTGAACAATTGAGTCTTTTCTACAAATCAGTAACGTTTCATACAATCATACTAGTAAACTATAATAGGTATAGTTTAGAGGATCACTACATACTATTTTCTAGAACAGAGAAACATACATGAGTCAGTACATACATACTATTACTATTCATTACAAAGTATACTATTCATTTACAAGAATAAGGAGGAACATACATACTATAACAAGACCAAGATAACTAAAATGTGAGATACCAATTCATGGCATAACAATATCCTTGCTATGTCACGTTTTATAACCAAAGTCTCTTGGAGGGAGAGCGTGAGTTTGTGTATAGATCTATACGGGATTGACCATCCTACACCTTGCTGCTAGCTACAGTTGGACCTGCAGGTCTACGGGTGACAAATGGCATACCATTTCGACGTTTGAAGAACGTCGTGTTTTATACTAGTCTATTAAGTATTGTTATAACCTTATCACATTTTTAACCTTAATTAACAGTTTGGTTTTAAGGTAGTTAATGCATCAGTAGTTTATTTTATACAACACTACTGTAAATCTTTTCATTTTTCCATTACATTCATACAGTGATATTCTCGCATGAGAAATGCATACTATTTTTCGAGTAAAGATAGTCACCTATATGGAAAAACACACATTTATACTATTTCAACTACAAACATACATTTTTACTATTTCAAGTACAAATATACATTTTACACCATTTTCAAAAGAGAACAGAGCATACAAACAGTTGAGTCTTGGTAGAAGGCTACTTCTCGTTTTAGTAGAAAATATAGGATTTTCTAGGAAGTATACAAACATTTTCATCAAACAATTACAAACATTTTCATGAAACAAATGCAAACTTTTGACACTAAGATACTTATGAACTCACTAACTTAAATGTTGATACTCTCTTTCAAAATAACTTGTATTCTCAGGTCACCAGTAGACAGGTACACTGGACCAGGTTTTGAGAAGACGGAGCATGTTCAAGACTCTTCTTTTATTTTGATATGTTTTTGGCGTCTCACAACTATACACAAAACACACTTCTATAAACTATATTATTAATGCAATGGATGTTGTTGCTTGTTCTACTATTGTGCATTGTTATGATACTGTACATGATGTCCTTCGCCCCCGAATGTTTCCGCCATCTCGGTTTGGGGGTGTGACAGAGCATAAGTGTTATTCTTGCAAGATAATAATTATTATGCTAGTGGGAGCATAATTATTATGGAAAGTGTTGCAAGTTAGAAATGTTATATATAGAAAAACGAAAGGTCTCAAATCGCAAAGTTGCAGGGTTTGAAAAGTTGTTTTGCTATAATTTAGGGAGAGGAAATTATACTTCATTTCAAAATCTAAAAGCTTAGATTGAGTTTTTAATCAAATTTAGTCAAATATATATGAATGTTATGTTGGAATGGTTCAACATAAGGAAATTCTATATATGGAAATGTTAATTGCGTTCTCAAAATTTGATTATGATTACGGCATCCCTCTTCATAATTCAAATTATGAGAACATGGCAAATAGAAATATTGTAGCAAAAGACTGGTCAAGTATCATGTCTTTATGAATCGTGTCCAATATGCTTCGGGTATAGGATCGATTACATGTGCTATAATATTCAACTGTTCTAAATTTTCCAAATGCCTAGGCCATTAAAAGGGAAAAAGGACTAGAACCGGATATGACTAAAGTGGTTAACAACTGTTAAGGACAATCTAAGGTTCACCAAGGATTGGTCGCTTGTAGTTGGAAGTATAAAAATGGACGGACCATATTGTCACACTCTGAGAAGAGGCAACTCTTATTCAGAAGTGATAGTCAAAATGGGAACATGGAAATGTTTCCATAAGTGGAAGTTATTCTTTACATCTGTGTAAGATTAGGAAACTTAATGCAAGAAGGATGCTCAAAGGAATGTACTTTGAATTTGAGACTTCGTTTCCATGGGATTGATCTCCATTGGAATACTTTGTAATGTCTGTTGCCAAGTCTCTGTGATTTTTGTGCATAGTCATTACAAGAGGATCATTGCATATAAGTTTAGAATCTAACATATTACAGTAAATGGCAAGAATTTGATATTCTTACATTTACGGTAAGGATTTGGAATTGTGAAATGAGCATCATTGAAATGTTGCCAATTGATCTATTTCACAAAGTAAGGATCATAGATAAACATAGTGTGCATGCTTGGAGCATCGGACAACTATTGTTTTAATTCAAGTGTTAACTTGATTATACGAAACATTATACAATGAATAAAGAGTAATCAATATGGCACTCAAAAGTTTTGGGGCCATATAGGATTAGTATTATTCTTGTGTTTCACTTTGCATGTTTTGACTTCCCGAATAACTAGGTAATTCAAACCATCCACATTCGATCATACTTTGGAAGTAGGTATTGAGGCAAGACTGTCATGAATGGGTCTGTAGTTTGTCTAGGTGTTTTAGACATAGCACAAGTTTGCTGCAGTGTTCATGAGTACTCCTGGAATAAGATTCGAGTATTGGATTCAACCCAAGCTCATCTAAATCATTTCATGAATTTTATCACGAGTGATTGTGAGATGATAATATCTTATATTCTTGAAACCAAGACATGTGAGTTGTAATTTACAAGTCGGTTACACATTGACATATGTAAACGCACCAGTAACTTGGTGTTATAAAACATATTGTTGTGTGTGATTCGATGAGTCAGTACAAGCAAGAATTTAAGTCGAATTTTATCCGTTCCTTTTACCCCATGTGGTTAAAAGCGATATTTGTGGGCCCCTCGATGATTTAGTGATGACACCCCTAAGTGCTTGGCCAAGCCTGGACTGATTTTGAATTGTTCAATTATTCGGTCGTCATAAATCGGAAATCGGGAAACAACAGATGGACAGAGAGATTGATTATAATCCATGTCTCAATCCATATGATATCTAGAATGAAGGAATATATGATCCCTTATCTAATGGACGCGTCATTGACTAGGTCAGAGTTCGACAGCGGCTTTTAAGAGCTACGATTGCTAGTCGAGATTTTGGAGTCATACATGCAATAATAGTTATTAGACTTATCCAAGTGGGAGACTGTTTGATTAGGTGTCTAAGCCCATAACTATAATTGGTATGTACTTGACCCGAGAGTAGCATGGTCCATTTGGGTTGCATATCACCACGACAATTTGATAGGATGGACTTTTGAGAATAGGTTATTTATGATTTATTAATATATTATAAGTTCTAATATCTTAATATGAAATCATATTATTTAATTAGTATTGATCAAGAATTAATTTGGAATTAATTTAGTGATCAAAATAGACTAATTAAATGTAAGGGGATTGATTTGGTAAATCAATCATTCTTATGGTGTGGGCTTATGGTTATTTAGGATGGGCTAAACCAATATGGTAGTCCATAGAGGTTTTAACCCATGGATCCTAAGTAAGATGAAAAGTCATTCAAATTAGGGTTTACATGGATGTAACCCTAATCCTAGTCACACTATATAAGAAGACCCTAGGCTACTAAAATCGACACCTAGTGATCTTTGGAAGACTATAACTGATTTTTAGTGTATATAAACTCTCTCAAAAGTCATCCTTTGTCTAAGGTGTGTTGTGAACTATTTGAGGGTTCACACTTGGGGCACTAAGTTCTTAAAGGCCAATTACAACAAGTTCTACAAGCTACAAAAGAGGTAAACTCCTAACTAGTATTTTATGTTGTTTATGTCAATTGCATGCTAGTTGTAGGCTTAATGCTTTGTTAAAAATATTGCATGTATAATTAGAGAAAACATAGATCCAAAGCATTTAGGGTTGTATGTGCACCTTAGGATGTTGTAGTATACTAAAACCCTTCAATCATCGTTGCGATTATCACTACCAAAATGAAGGATGGAGAGTCCATCACGAACCACTTGCAGAAAATGCAAAGATATGTGGACCGCTTGCTGAAGTTAAATGTCAACGTCAATGAGGAGTTGGCCATATATATATATATATATATATATATATCATTCTACACTCCTTGCCTCCCTGTTATGATCAGTTTCGTATGACTTATCATATGAACAAGGAGGAGGTCACTCTAAGCAAACGTCAAGGCCTGCTAAGGACTGCTGAGAGTAATCTAAAAGGAAAATCTATTGCATCTACTCCTACTATTGCTGCCCCTGTCTTGGCTATTGGGCAATTAAAACGAAAGAAGAGGAAGGCTCCTTCTAAGAGCCACAAGGGAAAGTCCCATGATGGTAGCCCTTCTAGTGGAACCAAAGCTGGTCCTGCTGCTTCCTCTTCCAACCCGAAGGATGCATAGTGCTTCTACTGCCACGAGAAATGGCATTGGAAACGAAGTTGCCCGAAGTATTTGCAAGATATCAAGGATGGGAAGATAAAGCTCACCTTCGCAGGTATTTATACTATTCGATATAATAACTCATCACGTGCTATGTATTGGGTCCTCGATACAGGATGTGGTTTTCACATTTGTTCTGATTTGCAGGGTCTAAGAAGAAGTAGGGATGTGCAGCATGGGAAGATAAACTTGATCATGGGGAATAGGAAAGCGTCACCTGTCACCAAGATTAGAGTTTACTCTTTAGTGCTTATTAGTGGGTTAGGTTTAGATTTGAATAATTGTTGCTACTCGTCAGAAATGATACGAAACATTATTTCTTTTCATGGTTTGTATAAAGAAGGTTTTAGATTTTCGTTTAATAATGAAATTGGGTCCATTAATGCTTTCTTTAATGGTACTTTCTATTTTGAAGCATTGCCTTGTAATGGAATATATGAAACTGTGATGGTTGTATACAACTTAGGAAATGATGTGTTGCATACCGATTCTTCCAATGGTTTGGACAAAGCATGCTTGTGGCATTGTCGTCTTGGAAATGTCAACAAGAAGCGCATAGCCCAACTCCAAAAGGATGGAGTGTTGGAGTCATTCGACCTTAGGGACGATGACACGTGCGATTCTTGTTTACTTGGAAAGATGACCAAGTCACCCTTCACTGGTACTTGTGAAAAGGGTGAGGGTTTGTTGGATCTCATACATACTGATGTATGTGGGCCCTTTAGATCCACCACATGAGATGCGAACCGCTTCTATGTGACTTTCACTAATGATTATAGCAGATATGGGTATATCTACTTAATCAAGCACAAGTCAAAAACCTTTGAAAAGTTCAAAGAGTTTAAGCAAGAAGTGGAGAATCAGCTGAGCAGGAAAATTAAGATGCTCCGATCCGATCGAGGAGGTGAGTACCTTAGTATTGAATTCCATGACTACCTCAAGGAATGAAGAATTGTTTCGCTATTGACACCACCTAGGATACCGCAGTTGAATGGTGTGGCTGAGAGGCGCAATCGAACCTTGTTGTACATGGTTCATTCTATGATGAGTCGAGCTTCATTACCTATCTCATTATGGGGGTACGCCTTAGAGACTGCCGCCCATATCCTTAATCTAGTCCTGGCTAAGAAGGTTGCCAAAACACCTCAAGAGATGTGGATAGAGAAAGCTCCCTCATTGTCACATATCAAGGTTTGGGGTTACGAGGCTTTTGTAAGACGAGAGACTCACGACAAGCTTGAACCTCGTAGTGAGCGATGTATTTTCATCAGCTATCCGCAGAAGTCCTTTAGATATATCTTCTATAGACCGAGTGACAATGCTGTCTTCGTTGTGAGGAGAGGGATTTTCCGAGAGCGAGAAATCATATGCCAAGAGGACAGTGGGTGGCAAATTGATCTTGAAGAGCTTTAAGAATCAAGTGGTGAAGGAACCTCTAACACTAGCGATCAACCCGAGGAGGAAACTCTTGTTGAACCGATTGACGAGTCCTTACCTCTTAGACGTTCCAGTAGAGTTAGTGTTCAACCTGTGTTGTATGGTTTCCATATAACAAGTGAAGGTGATACGTTTATTAGTGATAGCACACTAATAAATTCGGATGAACATGGTAACACATACAAGGAAGCCATGGCAAGCCCGGAGTCTGCGAAATAGAAAGAGGCTATGGACAACGAGATTCAGTCCATGTATGACAATCAAGTTTGGAACTTGGTTGACAATGTGTCAGGTCGTAACACGGTCGAGTGCAAATGGATCTTCAAGAAGAAGACCGACATGGATGGGAAAGTACACACGTATAAGGCGCGATTGGTTGCGAACGGCTTTACTCAAACTCCCGGAGTTGACTATGATGAGACATTCTCACAAGTAGCGAAGATTATATTTACAAGGGTTATGCTAGCCATAGTTGCATTTCATGACTATGAAATATGGCAAATGGATGTCAAAACCGCTTTTCTTAATGGAAAGTTGGCTGAAGATGTTTACATGAGTCAGCTAGAGGGTTTTGTTAATGCAGAGCACCCTAATAGAGTGTGTAAGCTTGAGAAATCCATTTATGGATTGAAACAAGCATCTCACAGATGGAATCTTTGTTTCAATGAGAAAGTCAAAGAGTTTGGTTTTTAGAGAAGCGAGGATGAGTCCTACATATATGGAAAAGCTAGTGGGAGTATAGTTATCTTTCTCGTATTGTATGTGGACGACATACTGTTCATAGGAAATGACATCCCAACCCTGCAGGAGGTTAAGTCCTGGATTGGGAAGTGCTTCGCTATGAAGGGCCTCGGAGAAGCTGCTTATATTCTTGGGATAAGGATATTGAGAAATAGGAGTAAAAGGCTAATAGGACTTAGTCAAAGTACTTACTTGGATAAAGTGTTAAAACGTTTTAGCATGAAGAATTCCAAGAATGGGGAGTTACCAATCCAAAGCAATATCAAGTTGAGTAAGACTCAAAGCCCGAGTACCGAAGCCGAGATAGCAGAGATGAGCCGAGTACCTTATGCTTCCGCAGTTGGCTCAATCATGTATGATATGACGTGTACTCGCCCCGATGTGGCTTTCGTTTTGAGCATGGTCAACAGATATCAAGGGAACCCTGGTAGGGCACATTGGACCGCAGTAAAGAACATTCTCAAGTACCTACGAAGGACTAAGGAATGGTTCCTTATCCTCGGTGGGAGTGATGACTTGAGAGTGTGAGGGTATAGTGACGCTAGTTTTCAGACCGATCGGGATAATTTCCGCTCGCAGTCGGGCTGGGTGTTTACCCTGAATGGAGGAGCAGTGACTTGGAAAAGTTCCAAGCAGGATACCGTAGCTGATTCAACATGCGAATCAGAGTGCATAGCAGCAAGCGAAGCATCAAAGGAGGCAATATGGCTAAAGAACTTCATTGGAGACCTTGGAGTTGTACCCGCCATAAATGAGCCTATGGAGATTTTCTGCGATAACGAAGGTGCGGTTGCCTTAACCAAGGAACCGAGGGATCATGGCAGATCCAGGCATATCGACAAAAAAT
Organism: Lactuca virosa; assembly: GCF_052849685.1. Taxonomy (NCBI): domain Eukaryota; kingdom Viridiplantae; phylum Streptophyta; class Magnoliopsida; order Asterales; family Asteraceae; genus Lactuca; species Lactuca virosa. The sequence continues at coordinate 14,092,140 of NC_136431.1, read as the reverse complement.
ATCATTTCATTAGACATCGGGTAGAAGAGGGACTCCTCATAGTAAAGAGGGTATCGTCAGAGGAGAACTCCACAGATCCCCTTACGAAGGGACTGAGTAGGGTTAAGCACTTGCAACACGCTAGGAGCATTGGGCTCAAGGACGGTATTAGTTTTAGTGATTAGATAGCTTTTAGAAACTTGTAATAGATAAATTGTAATTAACATTTGATGACCAAATAAAGGAGTTTTATTTATACGTAAAGTTATTGTCTCGTGTTAATTATTTACTATTGTTTCACTTTGCATGTTTTGACTTCCTAAATAATAAGATTATTTAAACTATCCACAGTCGATCATACGTTGGAAGTAAGTATGAAAGAAGACTGCCATGAATTGGATTGTAGATTGTCTAAGCGTTTAGACATAGCAAAAGTTTGCTGCAACGTTCATGAGTGCTTCTGAAATATGATTTGAGTAATGGATTAAACCCCCGCTCACATGAATCACTTCATGGAATTTAATCACGAGTGATTGTGAGACGATAATATCATATAGTCTTTAAACCTAGATATATGAGTTGTTGTTTACGAGTTGGTTGTACATTGATAGTGCCTAAACGCATCAGTACCTTGATGTTATAAAACGCATTATTGTGTACAATTTGATGAGTAAATAGTACAAGCATATAACTCGAAGTTCATCTGTTCCTTTTATCCTACAAGGTTAAAAGCGATATCTTGGGCCCCTCGATGATTTTGTTTTGACTTATGTGTCGGGCCCTGTCAGGACTGAATTGATGTGTTCAATTAAGTTCTATGTCAGACAAATCAGAGATCGAGAAACAAACTGTTGGATAATAAGTATGACTATGTTCCATGTATTTGTCCACACGATATCTTGAGAACGGAGGACTATATGATCCCTTATCTAAAGGACGTGTCAGAGTTCGACAGCGGCTTTTGAGAGCTACGATTGCTAATCGGATTTTGAAGTTGTACTTGCATTTATAGTTATTAGACTTATCCAAGTGGGAGACTGTTGGATTAGGTGTCTAAGCCCATAACTATAATTGGTATGTACTTGACCCGATAGTAGCATGGTCCTTTTGGGTTGCCTTCACTAAAGCAACTTGACTGGATGAATAATAGATAAAGAGGATAAATGTGATTTATTAATATATTATGGGAATAATATATTAAAATATAAATCATATTATTTAATTAATATTGGTCAATAATTAATTTAGAATTAATTTTGTGGTCAAAAGAGGTTTATTGAATTAAGGGGATTGATATTGTAATTATAAGATAATTGTAATATGGGTTAAGGAACCCTTAGGAAAGGGGTGGACGAAATCTTATGGGAGACCATAAGGATTTCGTCCAGGGCTAGGTGTTCTGGAAGATTCCTATGGGCTGCTTAGGGCCTAAGCAACTGGATTACGTATTTGACTGAAACCCTAATTCCTCACCTATATAAAGACCCCCTTGGCATCTGATTTTCAGCTACATTGAACCCTAAGGATCCCTAGAGCCGAAATTAGCCTTCCTCCTCTCTCTCTCTAATATTCTCCAATTGCTTTTGGTGGTTGTGATCTATTAGAGGAATCACATTTGAGGTGCTAAGTTCTCAAAGGCTCAAGCTCATCAAGCTACAACTGAAAGGTATGTTTCTAACTTGTTTTAGTCATAGTTTTCGATTTCTATATGTTAGATTAGGGTTTATAAGCTTTGGATGATTATTGTATGTACAATTAGAAAAACCTAGATCCAAAGCTTTAAGGTTTGCATGTGCACCATAAGACTGATGTTTTTCTCAAAACCCATCATATATGTGCCTATATCCTTTGCTTATACAAACAAATTATCCTTTTATGCGAAAATACAATACGGCTAGTTTATAAAAAAAATATTTAACAATGTAACATATTGTTACAAAATAAACTAGTATAAACTTTTCATATACATATTATAGTTATCGTGAAATAACTAGTCCACACCACAAATTCTACATGATATAAAAATATATGATTTATGTGACATTGTATGTCATAAATTGCACGTCATAAAACTTTGTAATATTTCAAGGATTCAAGTTATTACTATGTATGTATATTTATATGTTTAAATACATAAATTTTATACATGTATATATGTTCATTACTTTGGAATGTACATCTTTATAAAAGCGAGTACATTACACTTTTACATACATACCAAGCATGCTCGGCTTTTATAAACTTTATACAATGAAATTCATTATGCCTAGTGACTTATCCACAATTAAGTTAGGGCTGAGAGTTATTCACATACTTTAGCTAAGGGCTTTTTAATGAGACTATATTCATTATCTGAGTCTAAACACTTAGCATACCCACACTTCTATAACCATTAATCTTTGGAGCGAGATACATATGTATAGATCTATACAGGGTTGACATCCCCACCTGCGGTTGCTAGGTACAACCTCGACCGATCAATCAAAGCGGGTGATAAGTGTCTACTATTGTTACTACAACGTCCAATGAAGCATTGTAGGGGTTACATTCAGTCACATAACTCGGTTATAGGGCTCACTATAAACATTAACTATAATCTCTCTCTCTCTCTTTCTCTCTTTCACTACAAACCATGGACATGGTTGCTTTCAAAATTATATTAAGTATGGATTTACTTATGCAACAGTACAACTTGTTTTTCAAGGATTGTTTACAAACACAGTTTTAAGTATAGATTTACTTATACAAAGATACATTTTGGCTTTCAAAGACTCTTTACAAACACAGTTTTAAGTATTGTTATATTTACAAAGGGAATACTTTTTAGACTTTCTAAAAGTATTACTGTTGTTAGCAGAAAACCTATAACTCTCACCAACTTTGTGTTGACCCTCAAAACTACATGTATTCTTAGGAAATCACTAAACAAGCATTCAAGACAAAATGGATTACAGGTGACCTAGTTTACTAGCTGATGTATTATCTGCCTATCTGTTAAGGAAATTCATGTACTATTATTATATGTAAGAACATTGTATTCAAACATCAAGATGGAATACGAATGTTGTTTTTTTATTGTTGTACTTGTGCTATATTTCCAGTTTGCCCGTGATCCATGAACTTAGTCGCATAACCCAGCATGTTCCGCTGCCTCGGCCGGGGTTGTGACAGATTGGTATCAGAGCTAAATTGGTTATAGAGAGTTCGTATCCTCGAAAGAGGAATACATATATAAAAGCAACCTTTTAATAAAAGTATTGTTATTAATTACACTACTTCGTGGATACTTACGGTACGGGGAATCTAGTTTGAAGGGTCGTATGGGTTGCTGGATTTCAGCACGGCTTAATTGCCAAAATGGTCCCGCCCTCCGGTGTTTCCTGTATGACCCTCGTCTATACTTGGTAGTCTTGGAGTACAAAACAAAATTTAATAATACTAAAAACCTCACCAACACTAATATATAAGAGTTATATATTTACTCTGACCCACGATGAGAGCACTTAATAAAATTCTAACATACCTCCAACTAAAACTACCAACTCAACCATTTAGGTCAAACACCTCAACTAAGGTTAGTACCATACATAAGTCATACTATAAATAAACTTGGAACGTATGCCTAGGTTATTTATGGTCGGTCCAATGCATAACCAACCTTGAGCAAGGAGTTTGAAAGACTACAATGGTTGAAAGTTTTAGAGATTGAAGGGTGTTCTCAAGATTCGCTGCAAAAACCTAGTACCTTAGGATTTCAATTCTCTCTCTATGGTTTGAAAATTTGAAGGATTTCTGGAATCAATCACTTTCTATAATTTGGAACCTTACCATGAAAGAATTGAAGGTGACTACTTACACCTCCCGATTTAACAACCTCGCAAACTGTTGCCCGGGAATGGTGAACCCAGAATACAAAGAGACAGAAAGGTACATCTGGGGATTAGTCTCACCAGTTCAAGGTCTGGTTACTACATCCAGACCCACTACCTTTGATATGCTAAGCAATTGGCCTATCAATTGACTGATCAGTGTATCCGTCAGGGTACAATAACCCTACATACTAAAAAGAACCAGACTTGGAGTACAAAAAGGAAGTTTCATAGCAAGTCAACGGGGAACTTCAAGGACCGCAAACCCAATCCACAACTTATAACTATGTATGCCGCAATCACAAACACTCCCCCTCCATCAAGGCCCTACTCTCGGAATTTACCCCATTGTACCAAGTGTAATTTCCACCATGTCGGAAATTGTATGGTCTGCAACATCTGTAACTTACGAGGTCACACCTTTAAGTAGCGCAAAAAGGCCCCGAACAACATAACCTCAACCCCTGCTGCAGGAGGAAGCCAAAATTGCTTGAATGCAATCAACCAGTGCATTTTAAGAAGGATTGCCCAAAACTAAAGAATCAGGGTGGCCAAGGAAGAACATTTGTGATAGGTGCTTGAGATGCTCGCCAAGAACCAACTGTAGTTACGGGTACGTTTCATATCAACAATATTTATGCTTCCGTATTATTTAATATTGGTGCCGATAGAAGCTTTATTTCCCATAAGTTTAGAAGCATGATTAACCATAATCACGAAAACTTAATGAAGCTTACACGGTAGAAGAACCAAACGAACAGTTAGAAAGCACCTTAGAAATACTCACTAATTGCCTTCTTAACCTGAATAACCACGTCTTTGACGTCGACCTAATGCCTATGACCATTGGAAGTTTCGATATAATCATCGAAATGGATTGGTTATCATTTCATCGAGCGGAGAACTTATTTTACGAAAAATTTGTTCAACTACCTTTACCCAACAACGAAAATCATTTGATTTACAGACATAACTCTAGGAAGAACCTAACAATCATCTCTTGCATAAAGGCGAGAAAGTGTTTGCAGAAGAGATGCTTCGCTTTCTTGGCCCATGTGGTGGATATGCAAGACAAGGGTAAGGAAATAAAGGACATACCGCAAGTGTGTGATTACCTAGACATAGTTCTAGAGGATCTAAATAGAATACCTCCAGTCAGACATGTCGAATTCCGAATCGACCTAATTCCAGGTGCAGCACCAGTGGCAAGATCTCCTTATCGTCTGGCTCCATCGGAAACACAAGAAATATCTAGTCAACTCCAAGAACTTCTCAACAAAGGCTTTATCCATCCAATCTTCCCTCCATGAGTAGCTCTGATATTGTTTGTCAAAAAGAAGGATGGGTCGTTCAGGATGTGCATCGACTATCGAGAGTTGAACAAACTCACCGTCAAAAACTGATACCCACTCTCAAGGATCGAGGACATGTTTGATCAGCTACAAGGATCCTTCTACTACTCAAAGATTGATCTAAGATCCAACTGTCATCAACTCAGAGTTCAAGAAGCATACATTCCAAAGACGACATCCAGGACTCGATACGGTTACTATTAGTTTTTGGTTATGCCATTCGGACAGACCAACGACGCCAACTGAAGTATGCCAATTACTAGGGCTTGCAGACTATTATTAGAGACTCATCAAGAACTTCGCTAAAATACGCAAGACTCTCACCACAATAACCCAGAAGGACAAGAAATCTGATTAGGGAAACAGACAAGAGTCTTCCTTCAAGAAATTGAAATAATTGTTGTGCAGTGCACCAATTTTGTATCTTCCAGAGGGAACAAAATATTTTGTAGTTTTCTGTGACGCCTCTCTCCAAGGTTTAGGATTTGTATTAATGCAAAGGAATAAATTCATTGAATACGCATCTGGACAAATTAAGCCAAACGAGGTTAACTACACTACCCATGACTTAGAGTTGGGAGTAGTAGTGTTTTCCTTAAAGATTTGGAGACACTACTTATACGGAACGAAGTGTTTCGTGTTCGCCAAACACAAAAGCTTTAAAAACATCTTTGACCAGAAGGAGCTCAACGTGAGACAACGAAGGTGGGTTGAATTGCTAAATGATTACGAATGTGAAATTCGTTATCATCCTGGTAAAGCAAATTTCATAGCAGACGCTTTATACAGGAAAGAATGAGCAAAGCCACTTTGTGTAAAAGTCTTAACCCTAACCATCCACTATAATCTCACCACCCAAATTCGAGATGCTTAGCTGGAAGCACTCAAACCCGAAAATATCATAGAAGAAAACCTGCGAGGAATGGACAAACAGTTCGACCACAAGAAAGACAGAACACGATATTTCATGAGTCAAATTTTGACCCCAAAGTTTGGTGAAGTCAGGAGTCTAGTCTTAAATGAAGCTCATAAATCGAGATATTTGATACATCCCAGATCAGAAAAGATGTATCTCGATCCCAATAAGCTTTATTGGTGGCCCAACATGAAGGCAAAGATTACCACCCATGTCAATAAATGCTTGACTTGCTCCAAAGTCAATGTAGAGTACCAAAAGCCATCAGGACTACTACAACAACCGTTAATATGGGAATGAAAATAGGAACAGATAACCACGGACTTCATAACGAATTTTCCAATAACTTCAAGCAGTTATGATACCATCTGGGTAGCGGTTGACCGTTTAACCAAGTCCGCCCATTTCATAGCCATCAAAGAAACCGACAAGATGGAGAAACTCACTAGGACCAATCTCAAGGAGATAGTCATGCTACATGGTGTGCCAATATCTATTATCTTGGACTGATATAGCAGATTCACTTTCGGATTTTAGCAATCATTGCAGAGGTCTCTAGGAACCAAACTCCACATGAGTATTGTATATCATCCACAGACAGATGGCCAGAGAAAAAGAACGATAAAAACTCTGTAAGACATGCTCCACACTCTGTAATACATGCTCCCCACTTCAGACCGAAAACTCTACGCGAGACCGAGAACTTGGACCGAAGTCAGGGGATTTCGGTGGAATCTAGACCGAAAACTCCCCTTTTCGGTTGAACATTTAGACCGAAATCATAGTTTTCGGTTTGAAGGATAAGCCGAAAACTCCATTTCTAGGTGGTGGCACACATTCCAATTAGATAATTTCACCTCCCAATGCATGTGTCACATCACATTTTATCCCATATATATATATATATATATATATATATATATATATATATATATATATATATATGTTACAACCGAAATCTCTTCCTCATTTCTCACATTTCACTTCGAAATACTTCCATTTTGCTCTCAAAATTCATAAGGCAATCTTCATAACTTCAAACCTTCATCCAGTGCATCTTCAAGTTTACCAAGAACATCTTTGAACCATTTCCCAGGAAACCAAAAATTTTCAAGATTTATTTATGGAAACCTTTGTAAGTAATTCTTACATAATTTGATATTCTATTACATATTTACGATTATTTCAACTAATTTTACACACATTATTATTATGTGTTAAATAGTATTAGGATTACAATTATACACACGTGTTCTAACCCGAGGATTATCGCAACCAAGTCGTAACCAACCAAGAACACACACCCGATGTGAGTTCATACCCCTACGTTTTCACGATTTTTCATTGTTTTAGGGGGGGGGGAATACAAGTAAAACACAAGAAATATTGTTTTAATATCTAAACTATTTCAAATTTATTTCAATTGTTGTTTTCACCTATATATATATATATATATATATATATATATATATATATATATATATATATATATATATATATATATATATATATATATATAATGAAGATTCTACAGGCTTAGAATTGGTGATTCCGCCTTATTTCATGTTCCTTGTTTGGTTGTGGGCTTAGGGTATAATCATTTATTCGAATGACTTTTCAATATTAATTATATATATATATATATATATATATATATATATATATATATATATATATATATATATATATATATATATATATATATAAGTATAAAAATTATTTTAACACGTTAAACAAAAAGAATATTTTCGCAACTTATTTTATTACCGTTTGTACCAAAAAGGTTAAATTTCACGAAATACCTTTATCTCAGAGTTACGAATATATACATTCAAAATCGTTAAAAATACAAAGATTTTCATTTTAATACAACATACATCTTAAACTATAATAGGTATAGTTTATGGAACATATGTACTATTTTACCAAGTTCGGGATGCAATACAAAAACAAATATATAAACTATAATAGGTATAGTTTATGAGACATACATACAGTTTATTCACTACAAAAAGGGCTTTTCATTATTCTACACGTAACCGTCAATATAGCTTTGTGAGACACACTTCACGTACTTATCTAAGTACCAACAAAAGACCTGAAATTATAACCAGAGTCACCTGGAGGGAGAGCGTGACACTTGTGTATAGATCTATACGGGACTGACAATCCCGCACCTAAATTGTTAGCTACAGTTAGGCCGGCAGGCCTGGGGTGATAAATGTCGTACCAATTCTGACGCCTGAAGAACATCGTATCAGGCCATCTTAGGTCATCAAGCATGGTTATAATAACTCACAATTTGGTATTAACAATACGATTAGTGTACGAATACATAAACAACTTCATATAATTTTATTTAATAATAAAACTATCATACAATATTTTACAGTACAGCTGGTGGATCTAGGCACATACATTCACAAGAGTTTTACACAAGTACTAAATACAGTATACTATTTTCAGAACAGAGAAACTTACATTTCTGGAAACATTCATTCATTGGTTTTATATGAATTAAAACTACATTATACTATTCCAGAGTACAACAACACTTACACATGTTTGGCCTTATGGTATTAAGACTACAATTTATTTACAACAGAAAATATTGGATTTTTTGGAAGAATACACTAACATTTTCAAGGAACAAATCACAGACTTCTAATACAATCATGCTTATGAACTCACCAACTTAATTGTTGACACTTTTTTCAAAACCACTTGTATTCTCAGGAAATCAGTAAACTGGTATCCACACAGATTTTGAGAAGACGGAGCTTCATAGAGTCACGTCTTTTAGTTTTTGCTATACATTTTTGGTGTCAAGTATACAAGGATTTGAACATAGATGTAAAAACTATATATTATCAATATCATGGTTGTTGTACTTTGATTACTATTATTCAATTGTTGTGATATTATACATGACGTCATCCGTCCCCCGAACGTTTTTGCCGTTGTGGTTTGGGGGTGTGACAGATTGGTATCAGAGCATTGTTTATAGTGAACTAAGTATATCAAACCACAGAAGATATACAACTATAAATACAACGGGGCTGAAACACTCTGACTAAAAGTATACTTTTAAAATACAAGTATTTTTGTAAAAGTATACGAACATGCATACATACCAGAAACATTATCATAGTAAGAACTACATAAAAGTATTTAGAGGAGTTGGACGTTGCGGTTAAGCCTGGATAGTTATGTAATCATATCTAGGATAAATATAGCCTGATCAACTATATTTATTTGAGATACGACCAACGTGTGTTTGGGAATGATCGTGTTGTTGCAACGAGTCTAAAACTTGCCAACTCTACATAGAAGAGGAACTCTAGAACCGAACATGAATTTAAAATACTATAGGAGTATTTTATGGCACTATAACACTAGAACAACAAAAATTAGGCCTCGATAGTTATATAAACTAATAGTCGAGAAAGGCCTTCTTAACAGAATCAATCATGTGAAAACAAAGGACCCTTGCTGGTAGATCTATAATTGCTAAGTGTATACGTTAGGATTATATATAATTAAGATTTTATAGACTTAGAATTTGTGATTTCGCTTTACTTCCTATTCCTTGTTTGGTTGTGGACTTAGAGTAGGATTACTTATTCGAGGTCTATTTGATCTTGGTTATATATAATTTATATACACTATGTGATTATAGGAGGACCCGGTATGGGTCACACTATACAAATTCATTAGAAGTGTTGCTATAAATTTCATAAATTGAAATTGCGATTGTTTACTTATATTAGTAGACTTTTATTGTAAATCGCTTAAATAGAACACTATAAAAGTCAGGATATGATGCGTTTAGAACTAAGATATATCTTGTTCAATATCACCTGACTCATAACTATTATAGGGGACTTATCATCACTTCCTCGTTAAACCTTATACAGAAAGATTCCGCCACGTAAATCAAACAGGCGTTTCAACAACACTCCACCAACTCCACCACCAACTCCACAGTATGACCCTGCTGTTTTCCAAGTAGCAGTAACAGTCGTCGTGGCAGCCGCCATGACGAAAATCAACGCAAGTGGTGCTAGTGGGGCGGGTAGTGGTGCCAACAACTCTAATCATGGAGAAAGCCACGGACACCCAAGGGAGTGTTCCTATAAAGACTTCACGAATGCCAAACCCAAATCCTTTGATGGCACTGGAAGTGTCATTTCTCTAACACGCTGGTTCGAGAAGACAAAATCGGTGTTTGAAATCTGTGTGTGCCCTGAAGCTAGCAAAGTGAAATTTGCAGCATGCACTTTCATGGACAGAGCCCTCTCTTGGTGGAACGGCTATGTCAAATCGTTGACTCTCCCATTAGCCAATGTCATGATCTGGGAAGACTTAAAGGCCCTAATGCTAGCAGAATACTGCCCGAGAGGCGAAGTGCAAAAGCTAGAGCAAGAACTATGGGGTCTGACGATGAAGGACTCCGACATTTCAGCTTATACTGCCAGATTTAGTGATCTGGCTATTCTATGCCCCGGGATGGTCACCCCGGAAAGTAAGAAAGTGGAAAGGTACATCTGGGGACTATCTCCTCAGATCCAAGGAAATGTGATAGCTACAAACCCACTTACTTTCGACAGTGCCAAGCGTCTGGCACAAACACTCGTTGATCATGGAGTTCACCAAGGCTTCATGACAGCCATTTCCAAGCAACCCAAAGAAGGTGGTAACAAAAAGAAGTATTGGAACAAAAGAAAGGGCCAATCATCACAAGAGTCCTCAAAGAAGCAACAAACTGTGGCAGTCTATGCTGCTACTGTTCCTGTTGTTGTTCCTACTACTTCAGCACCTCCCAATCGATATGTTGGAAACCTTCCAAAGTGTAACAAGTGCAACTTGAATCCCACGGGAGTTTGTTGGGAAATGCACTGCAAAAACTGCAACAGAAAGGGGCACACCGCCCGTTTCTGTAAGGCACCAGCACAACCAATCACCCAAGTTCCCGGCATTGGAGTAAGCCAGACCTGTTACGGTGTGATGAAACAGGACACTTCAAGTGAGATTGTCCAAAAGCAAAGAATGATGGCGGGGTGGGAAGAGTATTGGCAATAGGTCACGAAGAAGCAATAGCAGATCCTACCATGGTTACCGGTATGTTTCTTCTCAACAATTCATACGCATGCATTCTTTTCGATAGTGGTGCGGAGAAACGCTTCGTGAGCCATAAATTTAAGCACATACTTAAACAAAATTCTCAATCACTAAAAGACACATTCATCTTAGAAATGGCAAACAGAAAGACAGAGAACACTAACGACATATACGTAGGATGTACCCTCACTCTAAACAACTATTCTTTCCAAATCGACCTTATGTCGGTCTCAATAAAAAGCTTCGACGTTGTCATCGGCATGGATTGGTTAAGTTCTCACCATGATGATATCCTATATTATGAAAAATCCATTCGTCTTAATCTTCCAAGTAGTGAAACCTTCGTCATTTATGGCAACAAACCCGACACGAACCTCCAAATCATTTCTTACGTCAAGGCCCAGAAGTATCTTCGCAAAGATTATTGTGCCTTCTTAGCTCATGTGGTAGAAAGGAAAAGAGAAGGGAAAGATATCAAAGATATCCCCGAAGTTTGTAACTTCCCCAACGTATTCCCCGAAGATCTCCCAGGAGTTCCTCCTGAACGCCAAGTCGAGTTCCGAATCGACTTGATTCCCGAAGCTACCCCTGTACCCAAATCCTCGTATCGTCTAGCACTGGCAGAGATGCAGGAACTATCCAGTCAACAAAATGAACTGCTAAGCAAAGCATTCATCAAACCAAGCTTCTCGCCTTGGCGAGCATCGGTGTTGTTCGTGAAGAAGAATGATGGATCGTTCCGCATGTGCATAGACTACCGGGAATTAAATAAGCTCACTATCAAAAACCGATACCCATTACCTTGAATCGACGACCTCTTCGACCAACTACAAGGAGCAAGTTTTTTCTCAACGATCAACCTAAGATCAGGATACCATCAGCTACGAGTCCAGGAGGAAGATATTCCTAAGACCGCATTCAGAACTCGCTACGGTCACTATGAATTTGTAGTGATGCCCTTCGGTTTAACAAACGCACCCGCAGTGTTCATGGACCTGATGAACCATGTGTGTCGACCTTACTTAGATAAGTTTGTAATAGTTTCCATCGACGATATACTAGTCTACTCCCGAAGTAAGGAAGAAAACAGCCAACACTTAAGACAAGTCTCGGAAACATTAAGGGCAAAGAAATTGTATGCGAAGTTCTCGAAGTGCAAATTCTGGATTCGAAAGGTGGACTTCCTAGGTCAAGTGGTCAGCGAGGAAGGGATACATGTGGATCGTTCCAAAATCAAAGCTATCGAAAACTGGACGACCCCTAGAACCCCAACAGAGATTCGCCAATTTCTAGGCCTCGCTGGCTACTACTGAAGGTTCATTCAAAACTTCTCAAAGATCGCGAAGCCACTTACCACCTTGACTCAGAAGGGTGTAACCTTCAGCTGGGAGGAAAAACAAGAAACTTCTTTCCAGACACTAAAGCGAGCCCTATGCAGCGCCCCGATCTTGTCCCTCCCAGAAGGGACGGAAGATTTTGTAGTTTACTGCGATGCGTCCAAGCAAGGGCTAGACTGCGTTCTTATGCAGCGAGGAAAAGTCATATCCTATGCCTCGAGACAACTTATGAACCACAAGGTCAACTATACTACGCACGACCTCGAACTGGGAGCAGTGGTTTTTGCTCTCAAGATCTGAAGGCATTACCTTTATGGTACAAAGTGCACAGTCTTCACGGACCACAAAAGCCTCCAGCACATCTTCGTTCAAAAATAACTGAACATGAGGCAACGACGATGGGTAGAACTACTCAATGATTACGAATGCAAGATTCGCTATCATTCCGGCAAAGCCAATGTAGTAGCAGATGCCCTTAGTCAAAAAGAGTACCCGGGTCGCCGAGTAAAGTCTTTAACTATGACCATCCATTCACACCTGTCCACGCAGATCAAAGAGGCTCAGCTGGAAGCCTTGAAACCTGAGAATGTGACTGGTGAATCCTTAAGAGTAATGGATAAAAAGCTAGAAGTTAAGGGTGACGGAGTTCGTTACCTCATGAATCGAATCTGGACACCAAAGTTCGGTGGGTACAGAGACGTTGTCATGAACGAAGCACACAAGACTCGATTCTCCGTTCATCCCGATTCAGATAAGATGTATCTGGATCTCAAGAAACTTTATTGGTGGCCAAACATGAAAACTGAAATTGCTACCTATGTGGGCAAATGCCTGACTTGCACCAAAGTCAAGGTAGAATACCAGAAGCCTTCGGGTTTACTACAACAACCAGAAATACCCGAATGGAAGTGAGAGCGGATAACTATGGATTTCATAACCAAGTTACCCAAGACAACGGGTGGTCATGACACCATTTGGGTAATCGTCGACAGATTAACCAAATCCGCGCACTTCCTACCAATGAAAGAAACTGAAAAGATGGAAAAGTTAACAAGGACGTACATTAAAGAGATAGTATGATTGCATGGTGTGCCAATATCCATTATCTATGACAAAGACAGTAGATTCGGTTTTGGCAATCACTGCAAAAGTCCTTGGGAACCAAACTCGACATGAGTACAGCGTACCATCTCATTACTGATGGGCAAAGCGAGAGAACCATACAGACACTGGAAGACATGTTGAGAGCTTGTGTGATAGATTTTGGTAAAGCTTGGGATACCCATTTACCACTCGTCGAATTCTCGTACAATAACAGCTATCACACTAGCATCAAAGTTGCTCCATTTGAAGCCCTCTATGGCCGTAAGTGCAGATCCCCTCTTTGTTGGGCTGAAGTGGGTGATACACAACTAGCAAAGAAACAAGTTCCTGACAGCACTCTCACCGGTCTCGATATCATTCAAGAAACAACAGAGAAAATCGTCCAAATCCGAGAACGACTAAAAGCTTCTAGAGACAGACAAAAGAGTTATGCTGACAAACGACGAAAACCCTTGTAGTTTCAGGTTGGTGACTGCGTCCTGTTAAAGGTCTCACCCTAGAAAGGAATTATATGTTTCATCTAACGTGGAAAACTAAATCCAAGGTACATCGGACCATTTGAGATTCTTGCTAGAATCGGTATGGTAGCTTACAAACTCAAACTACCGCATAAACTTAGTAAATACATCCCACTTTCCACGTATCAAATCTAAAGAAGTGTCTATCCGACGAGACTCTTGTAATCCCACTCGATGAAATCGAGATAAACGAGAGTCTTCACTTCGTAGAGGAACCTGTGGAAATCATGGACAGGGAAATCAAGAGAACGAAACAAAGCCGTATATCAAGAGTGAAGGTTCGCTGGAGTGCCAAGCGGGGACCTGAATTCACTTGGGAACGGGAAGATCAGATGAAACAAAAGTACCCACATCTTTTCCCTAGTTCATGAGTACCACTTTAGAAACAATTTCTGGACGAAATTCCCTCTAACGGGGGGATAATGTAACAATCAGTTATTTCAAGTCAATGAAAATCAAAGAAAGTCAATAAAAGTCAAACAAGTCAAACAAAAGTCAAATAATTAAAATTGTTTGATTTAAATAATGAAAAATTAAATTGCTTTATGGGTTTTAGGTATTTGGAATCATAGTCCAAACCAAAAACCGAAAACACCAAATTGTGAATCAATTAGACCGAAATCACCCCAACCGAAAACCCTATGCGGGGACCCCAGTTCGGACCGAAAACTCTATGCGAGACCGAGAACTTGGACCGAAATCAGGGGATTTCGGTGGAATCTAGACCGAAAACTCCCCTTTTCAGTTGAACATTTAGACCGAAATCATAGTTTTCGGTTTGAAGGAAAAGCCGAAAACTCCATTTCTAGGCGGTGGCACACATTCCAATTAGATAATTTCACCTCCCAATGCATGTGTCACATCACATTTTATCCCATATATATACAATATACTATTTTCAGAACGGAGAAACTTACATTTCTGGAAACATTCATTCATTGGTTTTATATGAACTAAAACTACATTATACTATTTCAGAGTACAACAACACTTACACATGTTTGGTCTTATGGTATTAAGACTACAACTTATTTACAACAGAAAATATTGGATTTTCCTGGAAGAGTACACTAACGTTTTCAAGGAACAAATCACAGACTTCTAAACCACTTGTATGAGCTTATGAACTCACCAACTTAATTGTTGACACTTTTTTCAAAACCACTTGTATTCTCATGAAATCAGTAAACAGGTATCCACACAGGTTTTGAGAAGACGGAGCTTCATAGAGTCACGTCTTTTAGTTTTTGCTATACATTTTTGGTGTCAAGTATACAATGATTTGAACACAGATGTAAAAACTATATATTATCAATATCATGGTTCTTGTACTTTGATTACTATTATTCAATTGTTGTACTTTGATTACTATTATTTAGTGAATATTTTTTAAAATCAATGAGTTCATTTCAACTATTATAAGATACCTGAGTATCTTACTTCCAGATATGTAAACTGGCAAACGAATCAAACAACTCAAACTGCAACCCTAGTTAATGCATATGAAAAACTGAAATTTCGTATTAAGCAATTGTGACCAAAGCAAATACTCTAGCCTCATAGTGCATGTTTATCTGTTTCTGAAAAAATAAAGAACGTCCAAAACGGAGTTCGTATGCATAAGATACGACCATTTTAAGAATCTAAACCACTATAATACGGATTTTCTTAAAACTGTTAAAACTGTTTCTATCCGTTGAGACACTTAAACACGTTAGATGGGAATTCCGAAAACATTTTTGGACTCAAATTTAACTTCATACTAGAAATATTTTTAGCAAAAATATTTGTAAAAGTAAAAAAATCGGACGTTACAGATTAATTAAACGCGAATCTTTAAACACGATTTTCCGGATTCTGCAACTCGAAAAATTAATCGGTACGGATTTTTGAAATCCTTGAAAAAAACTCTATTATTCGCCAGCCTCAAAAAAAGATCGATGACACGCAAATCAATAATGCTAGAAAATAACATCACCTCATTGGTACTTTTTAACCATGCGTATTAATGAATAAAATAACTGGTCAACTATATAATTCTTTGCTTAAACACTTGGCCAAAAGTACAAAAATTATTATTGTACTCAAACTGCATGAATTGAAACTTTCTTTCTTCACCGATCATTCAAACCCACAAACACGGAAGGAGTGTGTTTTCCTTTTTACTCGGTGAACAAGAGGCAACTGCCTCTTCAACTCCTCCCTTCGCTTCTTCTTTGTTTCCTGCCAACAACCACCGGAGATACATGTGCCTATATACTTTGTTTATATAAACAAATTATCTTTTTATGCGCAAATACAATAAGGCTAGTTTATAAAAAATGTTATTTAACAATGTAACATATTGTTACAAATAAACTAGTATAAACTTTTCATATACATATTATAGTTATTTTATCGTGAAATAACTAGTTCACACAACAAATTCTACATGATACAAAAATATATGATTTATGTGACATTGTATGTCATAAAAAGCACGTCATAAAACTTTGTAGTATTTCAAGGATTCAAGCTATTACTATGCATGTATATTTATATGTTTAAATACATAAAGTTTATACATGTACATATGTTTATTACTTGGAACAGACATCTTTATAAAAGCGAGTACATTACACTTTTACATACATACCAAGCATACTCGGCTTTTATAAACTTTATATAATGAAATTCATTATGCCTGGTGACTTATCCACAATTAAAGTTAGGGCTGAGAGTTACTTACATACTTTAGTTAAGGGCTTTTTAGTGAAACTAGATTCATTAGCTGAGTCTAAACACTTAGCATACCCACACTACTATAACTGTTAATCTTCGGGGCGAGATACATATGTATAGATCTATACGGGGTTGACATCCCCATCTACGGTTGCTAGCTACAACCTTGACCGATCAATCAAAGTGGGTGATAAGTGTTTACCATTGTTACTACAACTTCCAGTGAATCGTTATAGGGGGTACATTCAGTCACATAGTTCGGTTATAGGACTCACTATAAACATTAACTAGAATCTCTCTCTTTCTCTCTCTCTCACTACAAACCATGAGCTTGGTTGCTTTCAAAACTATTTTAAGTATGGATTTACTTATTCAATAGTACAGTTAGGTTTTCAAGTATATTCAAGGATTCTTTATAAACACATTTTTAAGAATAGGTTTACTTATACAAAGATACATTTTGGCTTTCAAAGACTCTTTTCAAACACAGTTTTAAGTACTATTATACTTACAAAGAAAATGCTTTTTAGACTTTTTAAAAGTATTACTGTTGTTACAAGAAAACCTATAACTCTCACCAACTTTGTGTTGACCCTTAAAACTACGTGTATTCTCATAAAATCACTAAACAGACATTCAAGACGAAATTGATTACAGGCGACCTAGTTTACTAGTTGTTGTATTATCTGCGTAGCTATTAAGGCAATTTATGTACTATTATTATCTATAAGAACCTTGTATTCAAACATCAAGATGGAATACGAATGCTATTATGTTTATTATTGTACATGTGATCCATGAACTTATTCGCATTGCTCGACATGTTCCACCGCCTCGGTCAGGGGTGTGAAAAGCAGTAACAACGTATATGGAAATTAAACGTGCTACGTCACCTAGCTTCACTTCATCCCATTGCAACCGAAATAGTCTATCAGATAGGGAAGAGATATGTACGCAGAAGAACACTTTTAGACATAGTTCTCTCCTATCTGGTCTCATCAGCAGGATACTTCAAGTCAACCAGCATGAGCATCAGCGTCAGGGAGAGAACCATTGGTGCTGAAGAAAAGATGCAAAGCCAACTTTAACTAGCTCTACTCAGATAATGCTGCACCGAAGGAATAAGACAGGGATCTTTTCCAAAGAAACAAATCAGTTAAGATTAATGTTGAGATGAAGACAAAAGATCCTGAGAGATAGAAGGTGAGAGATAAGAACATACATTGTCAAAGTTAAAAGCAAAATGTACAATGTATTCTCCTTTTGTAAAATAAAAAGTTGAAATTTTTTTTCAAGAGAAAGAGTCATAGTAAACTAAAAATGTAACGCCCTGACTCTCAGGTGATAATTTTATGGCTTTGATTTTCATAAGTTGCAAGGTCTACTCGACGAGTTGGATGCCCTGACTCGCCGAGTAGGAGCGGTTTGGGCCACGCGTTTAAGTGACCTACTCGCCGAGTCCAAGATAGGACTCGACGAGTAGCAGCTGAAGGATGAAACCCTAATTTTCGGGGTTTTGCACCCTATTTAAAGGATCATAAGCCTCCTTCATCCCCTTGTAGCCTCTTGAGAGTCCAGCAAACCCTAATCTGTGTGTGTGCTTCATTCTTGGGTGTTTTAAGCTTTGGAAGGTGGATCCTTATAAGAAGAGCTTGGAGGGCAAGTGGCTAGAATCAAGGAACGTGTGGGGATCTGATATCTACCTCACTTAGCATCTTTTGGAAGGTATCAAATCATTACCTTGGCCTCATTTCATTCTAGATCTCATTTGGTTAAAGATTAGGGCTTTTCTAGCATAATAAGAAACTATTCTTGGGTATGAGCTAATATCTGAAGTTGTAACTTCAGATATGAACTCTCTTTGGTCTCTAAGTCCATAAAGCTCTCAGCTTTAGCAAGTATGAACCTCTACTTAAGTGTGAAACTCCATTTCAATCTTGGTTTTGACATTAGAAGACTTTAGAGCCTTGCATGCACGTAAAGTTTGCAACTTTACGTGATAAATATGCCTTGGGAAGCTGGATCTGCATTTTGGAACCTTAAAGTAGCTTAAAAAGCATCTGAATGGATAGTGGACTGAAGGGACTCAGCGAGTTGCTTGGTCAACTCGGGGAGTCCGATGAAGATTATCGTGCGAGGACTTCTGTGGACCATACTTCCACGCCACCGAATTCATCACGGTAGTCTGTATCCTGTATAATCAAAGCATTCATAGTTTTATTGTTAGCAGCAGACTTTCTTTTCTTGATATCCTCCAGTCGTCTCATGAGGCTCGCTTCCTCATCATCGTCATCCGTTTTTTCTGCCCTCTTTTTCAGCATGCAGTCCTTGGCAAAGTGATTCTTGCCTCCACAGTAATGGCAATCAAATCCTGAGTCTCCACCAATTTTCACTTCTTTCTTGGACTCTTCTGACTTCAATCCTATCTTCGGTTCCTCCTTAACCTTTTCAGCGCTGTAACTTCCCTGCCAGTTTCGGTTCTTGTTGGCTGGGAACTTTCTTTTAATGAACTTTCTAGGATTGGACACCATCAGGGCATACTCTTCACTGGTTAGATCGTAGTCGGCAAGATCCAATTCCTCTTCTTCTTCAACAGAACTTTTCCCTTTAGAAACAAGGGCTAACGAACCCAAACTAGAAACCACATTCGTTTCCTTAGACAGTGCACTTTCATGGGATTTCAAAATTCCCACCAGTTTCGCCAGAGAATACGATTTAAACTGTTCATGTGCTTTAACAGTGGATACGACAGCCATCCATTCAGGTCTTAGACCATTCATGAATGTAACCTTCTGTTCAATAACCTTCCTTTCGATCCCATGCTTTATCATCTTACTTAAAAGATGATTAAAGCGATCAAAAGCCTGAACCAGTTTCTCTTCGGGCTTCTGTTTGAAATCACCAAATTCAGAAAGCAAAAGAGTTTGAATCGAATGTTCCAGATCTGCGTCAGTGGAATACAATTCTTTTAGCCTGTCCCATATCTCTTTAGCTGTAGTGCAAGAATTCACCAAACGAAACGTATCTGACTGCAATACAAACCTAATCATTCTTAAGGCTTTAATGTTACATTTAAACTTCTCTTTCTCGTCTTGAGGAATGTCTTTCACATCACTCACAAGCTGATTGTACTCCTTTTGGGTTTTGACAATCCTTGAGGTGTTTGAATGAGCAAACGGGCCAACTGTGATAGCTTCCCAGATCAAGTACCCATTATCTTCTGATCCGATCACATAATCTTCAAAATGATGCGTCCAAACTTCATAATCTTGAGTATACAAGATTGGAATCCTTGTTGTTGAACCAATGCTGTTAGATATGTTGATTGGATTGGTTTGAGAATCATCCATGGACATTGTGATGAAGTTTGATCGATAAACTGTTTAAGATCAGACTTGTAATTTATCGTTAGGGAAAGATCGACAATTAATGAGATACGCCAATATGGAATGACGGCTCGATTAATATCAATCAATGCGGAAAAACCCTAATAACTTCTTCGACAGAAGAGATGTGTATGAATTACACAGTCTCCTGCTCTGATACCAATTGATGAGAATAAATCTCTGATCGATTAGATCTTTCACAGGTAAAAGATGAAGATCAAACAAAACAAACACAATAATATTAAGAACACAGAACAGAATCAACGTTATGCTTATGATTCAAATATAGTCACGCCTCAGCAGAGCTCTATGAAGAACTTCCACTATAGAGGCGAGCTAGGGTTTACAAAACTTGTGTGAAAAAATAATAAAAACCTTAATAACAAAGACTGCATGCATGCAGCTTAAATACTAAACCCTAGAGAAAAACATGCACGGTTGGACAGGCCCAAACCGGCATCCAAAACTGGGCTAAGGACCGAGCCCATGACGCAACACTATAAGCCCAACAAGCATATTATGAAGCACCTATACTACAAAGTTCTAGTTAGATGACATACCTTTTGATGTAGCTTGATGTCTTCAAGCTTTAAGAGCTTAGCCCCAATAGTGTGGAAGCCTCAAATGGAATCACAAATCACCAAAACACCTTGGAAGAACTTGAGAGAATATGTATGCACACTAAAATCGGCCCACTCTTATTTTCACACACTTGTGCCAATTTTGTGAGCCAAGGACCCCTTTATATATTATGGAGGATTAGGGTTACATCCATGTAAACCCTAATACCCATGACCTTTCATTTACATAGGATCCATGGGTTAAAAGATCCATGGACCATCCATGAAAGCTTAGCCCAACCTAAATAAACTTGGCCCATTCCATATATATAAGAGTCCATATTTAATTAGTTCTTTTTGATCACTTAATTAATTCTAAATTAATTCTTGATCAATACTAATTAAATAATATGATTCCATATTAATATATTAGAACTTATAATATATTAATATAAATCATAAATATACTATTCTCAAAAGACTATCCATATAAATTGTGCCGGTGAAGTGCAACCCAAATGGACCATGCCGGGTCGGGTCAAGTACATACCAAATATAGTTATGGACTTAGACATTAATCCAACAGTCTCCCACTTGGATTAGTCTAAAACTATTATTGAGTATGACTTCAAAACCTAACTGGCAATCGTAGCTCTTAAAGCCGCTGTCGAACTCTGACCTTGTCAATGACTTGTCCATTAGATAAGGGATCATATATTCCTCCATTCTAGATATCATATGGACTGAGACATGGATTATAATCATTCTCTCTGTCCATTTGTTGTTTCCCGATTTTCGATTTATGATGACTGACTGATTGAACAAATCAAATCAGTCCTGGCTTGGCCAAGCACTCACATATGTCATCGCTAAATCATCGAGGGGCCCACAGATATCGCTTTTATCCCGAAGGTAAAAGGAATGGATAAACTTCGACTCATATGGCTTGTTCTACTACTTGTTGAATCATAAACGAAGGCACGTTTTATAACATCGAGTTACCAATGCGTTTTCGTGCAATCAATGTATAACCAACTCATAGTAACAACTCATATCTCTAGGTTTTAAGAATATAAGATATTATCGTCTCATGATCACTCGTGATAAAATCCATGAAGTGATTCAAATGAGCGTGGGTTGAATCCAATACTCAGAACTTATGAGCACTCATGAGTGTTGTAGCACCACTTTGTCCACCAACTTGGACCTCTACAAACCAACCCATGACAGTCTTGATTCATATCTACTTCCAACATATGACCGACTGTGGATGGTTTGAATAACTTAATCATTCAGGAAGAGCGACTTAGTTATTCTGGAAGTCAAAACATGCAAAGTGAAACACAAGAATAAATGAATCAAATATGGTATCAAACCCTATGAATATAAATAAACACTTTTATTTATCACCCTACTGATTACTCATTATTCATTGTTTCGGTTTTATCAACTTTATACTTGAATTAAAAACACTAGTTGTCCCATGCTCCAAGCATGTACACTATGTTTTTCTTAAACAATAGCTTTGCCATACACCAAGTATGCACTCTATGTTTGTCTATGATCCTTACTTTGTGAAATAAACCAATTGAACATAATTTCAATGATTCTAATTTCACACTCCCAAATCCTTATCGAAAAATGTGAGAATTTCAAATTCCTATCATTTATCGAAATCTGTTTAGATTTTAAACTTATATGCACTGACCCTCCTGTAATGAATATGTACAAAGTCACAAAGACTTGTCAACAGTCATTATAAGGTATTCCAATGGAGATCAACTCCATGGAAACTAAGTCTCATATTCAAAGTACATTGCTTTGGACATGCTTCTTGCATTAAGTTTTCTAATCTTACACAGATAACTTCCACCTATGGAGAGAACTCCATATTCTCATTTTGACTATCACTTCTGAATAAGAGATGCCTCTTTTCAGAATATGTCAATATGGTCCTTCCAAAATTAGCACTATACTTCCAACTGTCCCTGAGCAACCAATCTTTGGTAAACCTCAGATTGTCCTCGACAATTGCTTAATCATTTTAGTCATATCCAATTCTAGACTTTTTCCCTTCTTAATACCTCTGGGCATTTGGAAAAATTTAGAAATGACAAATATTATAGCACATGCAATCGATCCTGTACCCAAAGCAAATGGTACACGATTCATGATGTCTCACATAAAGACATGATTCTAGACCAGTCTTTTGCTACAATATTTTTATTTGCCATGTTTTCAAAATTTGACTATGAAGAGGGATGCCGTAATCATAATCGAATTTTGAGAACACAATATATAGAATTTCCTTAAGTTGAACCAATCCAACATGAAATTCATATATATATTCTTGACTAAAGATGATTAAGGTCTCAATCTAAGCCTTTAGAACTGAAATGAAGTGTATCATCTCCCTTAATTATAGCAAAACAACTTTTTCAATCCCTGCAGCCTCACGAATTGAAACTTTTGTTTTCTATAATTAACATTGCTAACTTGCAACACTAACAATAATTATCATGCTCCCACTAACATGATGATTATTAGTATAACACTTATGCTCCCACTAGCTTTGACATGTACTCAGAAATCAGCTGGACTTCTAGAAATCAATACTTTATTGACTTTCTTACCAAAGTTCAGATTTCTGATACGAGATGCTTTGATAAAACTTTATCAAAATCATACACCTTTCCTTAGATAGCATGCATGTGTGTCTAAACAATTTCAGAACTATGAAAAGGGATGCCGTAATCATAGTCTCAATTGTTTGGACCTTTTGCCATCTGTATGTGTTCTTATCCATGTAAATCGTCAAAATCATAGTCACAAGACAAGGATAATGACAAATTCAAACTCATATGGACTGAACTTATGCAATCTTAACTTCTTGCCACCTGGCAGTACAGGGCCTGCCATTGCTTCCAAGTTGTTATGCAACCAATTGAGAACTTTCAGAACTCCTATGCAAAGCCAACTTTAACTGGAATAGGCACAGAATATGTCAACACGATAGGTTATAAACCTCAAGTCGTGTGCTAGTGAAGAACCTCAGGTTTTATTCTTAATTAGTTCTTGAAATTCTTTTTAGGATCTTTAAGACTCCCACTATCCTCTTGACATATAAGACTATCTTGCCAAATATTCAAGAGATAGTGCGGATTCTTTATCAAGACAAACACTTCACACAATTGGCCTTAGTTGGTCTTTGTTTTATCCAAAACATCACAACTTACCAATTTCAAATGTACAAGAGTAGGACACTTTTACTCTTACATTTGACAAGTGTTTTAAACCTTTCTTTAAGATATGTCACTCAAGTTACAATCTTGGAGTATGACTCTAAGAATTGTTTTGGAACGAAGTATGACTCATCTTCCTGATCTAACCATTTCAACAATTCATGACTCCTCTTCTTAGTCATAAGAATGTACTAAGATGACCTTTAGAGGACTAATTGTGATATGATTTCTAAATCATTAAGATGATCACAAACATGATACTAAAGTACTCTCCCATCTTTTCAGATTTGAGAAACTTTTATCTTTCTGCCTAATTTGATTCTTCCCATTCGTTCTGCCATACATTGAGACTTTTCCAATGTTTTAGAATTATACTTAAACTTGTAAGTATAACCTATTTACTAAACTTTAGTAAATCAAATAGTCTTAACGAGCTTTGTGGTGGACATGACCAGTGCACAAGAATATGTACTCGATCCCTTTAGTCCTTCACTTGACTCACACATCCATGTGAACAAGTAATTAGTCTTGATTTTCCAATGCTTGAAAGTTCTCATTCATCATACTATTCAACTTGCATGATTCCAAGTTTCGGTCCAATTGAAACTTGGGCGATGAGGAACTTTCCTGATTTGGTAAATTTAGACACTACCACAAATGAAAGAATCAAATCCATTTTCCAATATTGCTGTCAGTGGAATCATATAAGCAACAATTTTTCACAAATGTCATTGTAAGGATACTTCAAATAAATAAAATTAAACAATTTTCTTTTATTTTAAAACTTTGCGTAAAAACTTATCCTTACAATCCACATGGAAAATTGTTGTTATCTATTCCTTAGCAATATATCATAACTTCTTAAGCAACTGCTCAAAATTCTGATGCGATCGAAATCCACCTTCGCGATCAGAATCATCATATACTTTCTTTAAGATTTCTCTCTATTCTTTGATTCTTAAAACATCAACATGTGACCCAGTCACATCATGTAATGAGGATCTCAGAATAGAACTTAACAGAGTTAGATAATGGGCTCTACCTGATGTAGAGTCAAACTTATTGACTTTAACATCCTTAGGTAAATTTGGCAGCTTTGCAATCAACGCCCCTTCCTTTGGCAAAATAAACATATGGACCCTTTGGTAATGGGACTATCTTAGACTTAGCCTTTCTCTTTACCATTTGGTAAACCGGGTTGACTATGGCCAATCCCTTTCCATTGGGAAGAGAATGCTTTTTCTAGATTTCCAGTGTCACCATTGTCACTGTCCATAAAGTTTTTGGGAAGTTGATCTTCTAATCAAATTTGCTTTACTATCATTCCAAATCATTGTTGATTCAGCATCACCAAGCAAATAGATATGATCATTAAGGTTCATGTCATAGTCTGTTTCATAGTAGTCCTAAAGGAACTCACTATGTGACTTAGAAAGTTATTGAACATCCAACTTTCTCAAGACTTTGACACCCAACTCTCCCGGCTTGTCAATATGTGACTTCATCTCTAAGATGCGATCACACATAGACCTTGCTTGCCATTAGGGCTTGAGTGACCTTGAACTTGTGGGTTAGGGAGAATAATTGGAGGAGGTGGAGGAAGAGAAGTATGACTTCCATGAGCCAAACTCGGGAAGTCATATTCATTAGGAAAGCTTGGTTTGGGAAGATCATAGATGTCTGAACTAGACATCTTTTGGGAGATATTCAAGTTTAGTTGACTTAAAGTCCTTAATATAACACCCAAAATGAAATATTAAGGCTAGGACCCAACAACCTATTTATAACTGGAAGAGGGATGCCGTAATCCAAGTTATAAAATAGTTGAAGGTAGGTAAATGACGATTTACCAATTTCCACCATGAAAAACGAAATATAATTAAGTTTTAATTGGATTTGAAACTCCTAGATCTTTTGAGATACATTGAACTTTCAATGGCATGTTTGAATCTCGAGTGTGCCCTTCAGGTTTTGTGACTAGGATGCCGAGGATCACAAAACAAGGTGTGAATAACCATGCAAATATACTTGGTACCCTTAATATTTACCCCTCAATCGATGTGTCGGTTAACACCACACGCTCCACCGATGCTATGATAAACATTAAGTTACCCTTTGCCTACCTTGTTAAATCAAGCTAGTGTGCCGGTTAACCACACACGCTCCACTAACTGACTTAAGAAAGTGCAAAGTGTAAGTTCATGGGTTAGCACCAAATTCACATTTTCCTAAGTAACTAAGATTGGGAATTTATAAATGTTTAGTTACTTAGTATTTGTCATTAATACTTTTAATGAAGGGAGAATTATAGTCCTTGTCCTACCCGTTCGGCTAACGACCCTCCACCGATCAAGGAAGCGGTGGGTGAGAGTGGACACCCATTAAACTGCCATTTTATAGGCAGTAACCTTATACCCCCCTTATAGACCGGCTTCGTGAATGAGGCCTACTAATGGTAAGACGACTTGCTCTTATACATATAATATATTAAACTTTTAATATTATAATAGTATAAGGGTGTATTTTAGACATTTAAAATACTTGGTGGTTTAATCTATTAATTAAACTATACTCTTAATTTAATTAAATTCAAACCATGTCATTATGGAATTATTAATTCTCTTTTAATTAAACACTTTAATTATCTATTAATAAAGTCCATAAGAGTTAATTGAATTATTCAATAAAAACATCATAATTCCAATTATTAAATTCAAAATTAAAACCATTTAATTAATTGTTTAAGTTATGAACCCAAGAGTTTTAGAATTCAATTCTTTTTTTTATCATAAAAAAACTTTTTCCAAATTCCAAAACTTTAGGGCAAGTTTTGTAACTCTTGAAAACTTTTGGATTCCATAACTTATGGAGTTAAATACTTGTTTTATGATGAAACTTTTCATGTTCCATAACTTAAGAACAAGTTATGGAATTCTTTAAAACATTAAGACCAAGTTTTGTAACTCCATAAAAAACTTTGAATCAATTTTTTTAAAAACCTTTTCATATCCATAACTTATGGAGGTTTCAAAAAACTCTTTAGATCAAACTTTTAAAACTAATAAAATAATCATATCATTTTATCTTTTACTAAATTTGACCTAATTCAACTTATATAGCAAATGATTCAAATTTTACAAATAATTAGTTTTTCACAAAAACAAGTAATTATCTTAAAATTTGACAAACGTCATGTTTTTTTTTTCTTTTTTTTTCCAACTTTGAAAATAAAACATTTGCATCAATATAACAGAAAACAACCCATGGCTCTGATACCACTGTTGGGTTTTGAGCATTCTAACACTCCTATGGTGTACATGCAACCCTATAAACCTTGGATCTATGTTTTCTCTATTATACATGCAAATATTAACTATTCCAAGGTTTTATCCTAACTAGCATATTATGAAGCACCTATACTACAAAGTTCTAGTTAGATGACATACCTTTTGATGTAGCTTGATGTCTTCAAGCTTTAAGAGCTTAGCCCCAATAGTGTGGAAGCCTCAAATGGAATCACAAATCACCAAAACACCTTGGAAGAACTTGAGAGAATATGTATGCACACTAAAATCGGCCCACTCTTATTTTCACACACTTGTGCCAATTTTGTGAGCCAAGGACCCTTTTATATATTATGGAGGATTAGGGTTACATCCATGTAAACCCTAATACCCATGACCTTTCATTTACATAGGATCCATGGGTTAAAAGCTTCATGGACCATCCATGAAAGCTTAGCCCAACCTAAATGAACTTGGCCCATTCCATATATATAAGAGTCCATATTTAATTAGTTCTTTTTGATCACTTAATTAATGCTAAATTAATTCTTGATCAATACTAATTAAATAATATGATTCCATATTAATATATTAGAACTTATAATATATTAATATAAATCATAAATATACTATTCTCAAAAGACTATCCATATAAATTGTGTCGGTGAAGTGCAACCCAAATGGACCATGCCGGGTCGGTTCAAGTACATACCAAATATAGTTATGGACTTAGACATTAATCCAACAGGGTTTTCACGACTACTTGAGTTCTGGAAGGACTCGACGAGTCGGGTCAACATGGATTGTTGACCTTGATCGTTGACTTTGACTTTGATCAAGGGTTGATTATTTGACTTCTGGGGCATTTTGGGAAGTTTGAAATTTATTAGTATGGTTCTATGGTGAATATAGGTGGTGGAGTTTGTGGCAACAATCTGAGAGTTTGAGATTATCTTTCGAGTCGACAGTTGCGAGGTGAGTTATCCTCACTATATCAACAGGGTCTACGGCACCAAGGCCGGCCCTTTATGATTTGCATCCTGGTTTTAGGATGTTGCTATGCTATGTGATCTGTTAGATCAGATTGATTATCTGTACATATGTTAGTGACCTGGTTAGGTCGGTATCCTGGTTATAGGATGTTGCTATGCTATGTGATCTTTTAGATTCATATGATTATCTGTACATATGTTAGTGACCTGGTTAGGTCAGTATCCTGGGCATAGGATGATGCTATGTTAGTGACCAGTTAGTTTAATATCCTGGTTATAGGATGTTGCTATGCTATTTGATATGTTAGATCGGTTGAATGTTATATATGTTAGCGTATGATATGTGTGTGTACATGATTGTTTGATTGGGGGTTTGGGTTGAGGCGATCCTGCTTTGTATTTGATATGATATGGATATATCTGTATGACTTTGGTATTTTGGGGGTAACTCACTAAGCCTTCGAGCTTACAGTTTCAGTTTATTGTTTCAGGTTCAACGGATGACCGCGGGAAGGCGAAGGCGTGACTGTACACTTCCTCGATTGATGATTTTGATTTCTGGGAACTCTGATGTTTAAACTATTGTGAAAACAAATTGTAATAACTGAATGGTTTTAAATGATTTAAAAAGTTTTAAATTGGCTTGAATTTTATGGATGTTACAAGTTGGTATCAGAGCCTTGGTTTGAGTGAATTGGAGGAACACTCGTCTGAATCCAGTCTCAAATCAAGGAAGGATTTTTCAAAAATGATTTCTAAATGGTTTTCAAAATAAGTAAAGGAGGATGCAGAGTGTACAATCAGACGGAGCCAGTAAGTAGACCCCAAAATACCATACGGTTATTTGATATTGTGATATATTAGAACAGCATGCTAGTACTAGGCTAGGGATCTTCAGGAATTGCATGATAGAATTGTCTAATTACATGATGCCTGCTAGCCTAGGGTTTTTCTTTATATGAGATTGACATCATTAGTGTGGTTACTTGTGTATGTGTCGCGACTGTACATGATTAAGATCTTATAGCCCGAGAATGATTGATTTGGCCTTATGTTCTGTTCTTATTGATTAGGGCTTAGGGTAGGATCAGATATTCGAAAGTCTATAGGTTCCAGTGTTATGTATGGTTAGCATACACTAGTGCTGCAGGGTTGGTGGAAGTTTCATGGATGGGTGGGTAGAGAGAGGTCGAGAAGCCAGTTATGAGATATTTAGCATTCTTCTAGGAGTGAGCATTGAGCGCTCGCTATGATTATGTATATTGTTAAGGCGTTGTGATGATACTTGAGACAAATATGGGTAGGTGTGGAAGGTAGTATGGGCCCGTACTACTGAAAGCACAGGACCCATATGCGTAGCAAGGAAGTCGCAATCCCTAGGGTTGGGTTGGGAGTTGGTCCCCTGTCATTATATGGGTTATCAGAGATCTTTCTGGTGGTTTACCAGAATGGTGGTTACGAGACGTCTTGAGACCGGATCCAGGTTAGGATCGGGAGCGGGCAGTCAGGATAGGCCAACATTTTCAGGGGATCGTGTTAGTGAGATCATCCGGGAGGAGGTGATCAAGATTGTCCGGGAGCAGTTTCCGGAGATGTCGGGTCTCTTAATACCACCATGGTTGAGTATTTCGATGAGCATTATGCAGCCATTGCCGAGACGGTTGCTGCGACAGCTTTAGCAGCTGTAACGACGGCAAGGGGAGGAGCTGGATGAGCTTTCCAGTACTGGGACATATTCTGATGAGCGGAGGGCTGCAGTTACTTGAGATCAGGGAAGCATTCTGTACTCATTATTTTCCCACGGGCTGAGCGGGAGTGGCTATCACAGGAGTGTATGGATTTGAGGCTTCGGGGGTTCTGCTCGAGGCCGGAATGTGAGTCGCAGGGACTCTGGAAAGGAGTGATGATTACGTTCAGCTGGGGTTTTGGCAGCTGGAAGTGGAATGGTTAAATTCATGGTTTGGCTGTCATTTTATAGGGCAAGGATTGTTCCCTTTCAGTTTTCGAGATCGAAGGAGTAAGCAGGCTTGTGACCCTAGGATCAGGTTGAATTTCAGCTCGGGGTCAGTTGGTTGCAGGGATTGGCGAAATTATTTCAGCGCCGGTGAGCGCAGGTGGGTTGAGGTGGCATAAGTATTTTGTGAGGTCCGGTTCGCCTTGGATCTCTTGTATCAGGTGGTAAGGATTGATTATGCGACCTATTGCAATGTTGGGATTATAGACTATGTCTTGGGAATATTTTGTAGTCCGGTTTAGGGTAAAGGTTGCTTCAGCTACTGCAGTTCAGCTGTGAACGTTTGAGTGGGAAACTTGTTTGGAACACCTTTGGAAAAGGGGTATTATGTGGGAGATCTGCGGACAGGGTCCCACAGAATGGTTATTCAGCATTGTCAGGATTCAGTGGTTTTAGTAACCATTATTGATTGGCGGGTGAAAGCACCAAAGGAAGTAGCTCGTTGTTGAGGTATTAGTTGGATTATCTATATTTTGGTATTCAAGATTTGAATGAGGGATCATTCAAGCATTATGGATTGTCGGTTTCACTGGGATTCAGGAAGTGTTCATCTGGTTCTTAGAAGTGTGTGATCATTTGGGATTGGCTAGTAATGGAGCACTAGTTGGTAAGAGTTGGTTGTTATCGGATCGATCGCTGGAAAGGGAGAAAGATTGGGAATTCTCCAATTTTCGTGTATTGTAAAGACTTAGTCGAATCTAAGTGGGGGAGAATCGTCCCGGGATTCGGAAGCGAGAGTGGTTTCGAAACTGGGATAAGTTTCGCATCCTCGCCAGGAAGAAAGGCGGCCCAAGTGGCTGTTTGGTTTGAGAGTTGTGTGAATTGGGAGTTCGGTAAACTTCCCAGCATGTGTATCACATCTTCTCGGTGCTTGATAGCAGAATTTAGGGAATCAGTTTGGGGTTCCAGTCATGAATTGAGTTATGTTCGGGTGTTCAATCGGGTGTGATAGACTCTGAGGGTAATTGGATTGATAGATTGAGGGTAAGGTATCGGACTGCGGTTGTGTTAGAACGAAAGTGTTGTAAGACTGCGGGGGTAACCGTAGCATTCACGAGCGATCGGATAGTATGGAAAGTGTTGTAAGACTGCGGGGGTATCCATAGCATTCACTAGCGGTCAGATGGTGTGGGAAGTGTTGTTAGACTGCGAGATGATTCGTAGCATTCACGGATTCTTTCAGATGATCAGGTCAGGGTGGGCCTGTTCGCAAGATTGTGGGTAGACCATAGCATAATCGGAATCAAGAAAACGGTAGGTCGTTGGAGACCGGACATGATGTAAGACTACAGTATTCAGGTAGCATTCACTTTTCGTATCTGATTCAATGGTGTCAAGTTGTCAGGCTGTTATGATCAAATGGATCAGAATGATTGATGGAGCCATGAGTGGCGATATAGTTAGGGTGGTTATTGCTAGTCGTAGTTTCCTTCGGGAGTCGCATGGGGCGACTGTGAGATTACCATTGGCTCAGCAACCAGACAGGACTTCGGTATTCCAGATAAGTTGGGACCGGGGAGGTCTCAGTGGACTTCGGAAGCAACCAGAAGGCAGCCTACTGTTTCAGACAGTTTCTGTGTTTAGGGCGGTATTGACGACTTGGGTTTTCAGGTGTACGAAAAGTATATGTTTGTGCTTGTAGATCTATGTGTTCGTATTGAGCATGTTGTTATGCTATAGCAATCTGTAGGTCTATCCCCAAGTATTGAACATGCCGATGGAGCATACTGAAGACATTGTGTGGGTTTTGTTAGTTATATGATCAGGTTCTAAGTACATATGTGTTATGGGGTAGCAACTTGTTCTATAAGTGGATAGTGTGGGGTGAGGTTTCAATACTATAACGCTTGTTGGTGTTGTGAAGGATATTGTTTAGGCCCTCTTGGGCAATGGAGGAGGTGAGAATCTCCAGGATGGAGCATTGGGACAACTGAAGTGTCGATAGGTTATCGGGAGCATTCCAGTCATGAGCTGAGGGCCGAATTGGGCATGCCAGACTCGTGTTGTGGGCTCAGAGGTAATCCAGACCTATGCTGAGGACCATGTAAGGGTATTACAGTCATAGGCTGTAGGCATAGAGATTGTGTTGATTATGTCTTTTGTAGGAGCGCGTTTGGGTTAGAACTTTCTCCTAATCGTCTATGGCGACACATTATATTTGGGTAGGGTTGAGGCGGTCCTGCTCTATGCAGTAGGCCAAGATACCCGGTGCGGGCCGACTGAAATTCGTAGGCACGGAGGCTCAAAAGGAGCGGTAGGGTTAAGGCTGTAGGCCAACAAACCCTGAGAATTTCAACTCGATGGTTGAACTGATTCGACATGTTGGTATCCCAATCTAGGGTATTCCATCCCGAGGATAACCAGACCCTATGATTAACTGGATTTGGCATATTGGTATTCCAACCCGACGGGTGATATGGGCTAGATATTAGTGTTGTACTGGTTGACCGGTAGTTGTAGGTATGTTTTTGGTGGTAATCGCTTGTGGGACTGTATTCTATGGATGTGGTGGGCAACAGGGAGCGACATGGTAGATTATTGTTGGTGTTATGTGGATATCTTATCCTGATGGTCTATTAGATGGCATGTTGTGCTTGATCGGGCTAAGGCGGTCTCGCTCTATGCAGTAGGCGAAGATATCTGGTTCGGGCCGACGGTAAGTCGTAGGCACAAGGGTTCAGTAGAAGAGTAGGACTGGGGAAGGATGTTAGCAGACCAGAGCGGACCGGATTGATCGAGGGCCTAGCAGGGCGGCCCAGTCGGGACAAACACTCAGCGAGCGGTCCGGGGAGACTGTAGGCCCCGAGTGGGCGGTCCAGTCATGCCGAAGGCTCGGTGTAAGTTAGTTTGTTAAGCTATGAAGGCACATATTGGATGAGTAGACGGTTGTATCGCTGGGTGATGTTCATGTCGGAGAGCACTTGAGCTATGTAGGGAAACCAGTAGCAGCATCGGAAAGGATCTGAGTAGACATGGGAGCCGGAGGCGGAAATGCGGGAGCATTATCCAGGGTTGTTCACTGCAACAGACTTCGAGGACGAAGTCTAGTTCAAGTGGGGGAGAATTGTAACGCCCTGAATCTTAGGTGATAATTTTATGGCTTTGATTTTCATAAGTTGCAAGGTCTACTCGACGAGTTGGATGCCCTGACTCTTCTAGTAGGAGCGGTTTGGGCCACGTGTTTAAGTGACCTACTCCCCGAGTCAATGATAGGACTCGACGAGTAGGAGCTGAAGGATGAAACCCTAATTTTCGGGGTTTTGCACCCTATTTAAAGGATCATAAGCCTCCTTCAGCCCCTTGCAGCCTCTTGAGAGTCCAGCAAACCCTAATTCGTGTGTGTGCTTCATTCTTGGGTGTTTTAAGCTTTGGAAGGTGGAT
This sequence comes from Lactuca virosa, assembly GCF_052849685.1. NCBI lineage: Eukaryota > Viridiplantae > Streptophyta > Magnoliopsida > Asterales > Asteraceae > Lactuca > Lactuca virosa. Next base: position 14,058,364 of record NC_136431.1, on the reverse strand, counting down.
CCTTGTAAGAAGAGCTTTGAGGGAAAGTGGCTAGAAGCAAGGAACGTGTGGGGATCTGATATCTACCTCAGTTATCATCTTTTGGAAGGTATCAAGTCGTTAACTTGGCCTCATTTCATTCTAGATCTCATTTGGTTAAAGATTAGGGCTTTTCTAGCATAATAAGAAGCTATTATTGGGTATGAGCTAAGATTTGAAGTTGTAACTTCAGATCTGAAATCTATTTGGTCTCTAAGTCCATAAAGCTCTCAGCTTTAGCAAGTATGAACCTCTACTTAAGTGTGAAACTCCATTTCAAGCTTGGTTTTGACATTATAAGACTTTAGAGCCTTGCATGCACGTAAAGTTTGCAACTTTACGTGATAAATATGCCTTGGGAAGCTGGATCTGCATTTTGGAACCTTAAAGTGGCTTAAAAAGCATCTGAATGGATAGTGGACTGAAAGGACTCGGCGAGTTTCATGGTCAACTCGGCGAGTCCGATGAAGATTGTCGTGCAAGGACTTCTGCATGGACTCAGCAAGTCAGTGGGGTGACTCGGCGAGTCAACTTGGGTTTTACCGAAGTTTGGACACGCTTGGACTCGGCGAGTTGCAGGGAAACTCGACGAGTCAGTGGGGGGTTTTCATAACTACTCGAGTTCTAGAAGGACTCGACGAGTTAGTGACTGCACTCGACGAGTCGGGTCAACATGGATTGTTGACCTTAATCGTTGACTTTGACTTTGATCAAAGGTTGACCATTTGACTTCTGGAGCATTTTGGGAAGTTGGAAATTTATGAGTATGGTTCTATGGTGAATATAGGTGGTGGAGTTTGTGGCAAAGATCCGAGAGTTTGAGCTTATCTTTCGAGTCGACAGTTGCGAGGTGAGTTCTCCTCACTATATCAACAGGGTCTACGGCACCAAGGCCGACCCTTTATGATTTGCATCCTGGTTTTGGGATGTTGCTATGCTATGTGATCTGTTAGATCCGTATGATTATCTGTACATATGTTAGTGACCTGGTTAGGTCGGTATCCTGGTTATAGGATGTTGATATGTTGTGTGATCTGTTAGATCCATATGATTATCTATACATATGTTAGTGACCTGGTTAGGTCGGTAACCTGGGCATAAAATGATGCTATGTTAGTGACCGGTTAGGTCAGTATCCTTTTTATAGGATGTTGCTATGCTATTTGATCTGTTAGATCGGTTGACTGTTATATATGTTAGCGTATGATATGTATGTGCACATGATTGTTTGATTGGGGGTTTGGGTTGAGGCGGTCCTGCTTTGTGCTGAAGGCCAACATACCCAGGGAGGTCCGGATAGAATATAGACCCAGGAGGTTATGATAGTCAGACCGAAGGCCCGGCGAGCGGTCCGGATAGGCTGAAGGCCCTACGAGGCGGTCCAGACGTGTCGAAGGCTCGGAGAGCGGTCCAGATAGATTGAAGGACTGCAAGGCGGTCCAGTCACGCTGAAGGCTCTTTATGCATGCATGTTATGTATTTGATATGATATGGCTATATCTTTATGTGACAACCCGATATTCCAAGTCAATGTATTGTTCAAAAAGTCAAATGTTATAATCTATTTTGGAATCACTAAAAATAGCGTCAAAAATAAAGTGTTCTAAAGTCTCAATTGGGATACATAAAATGTTAGATATTGTGTCAAGGTTTTCAAAAATATAAAGAACACTCAAATCCGAGTTATAACGAAGAAGTTATGACCAATCGAAAATCCACGACACAACCGGTAAAACACTGTTAAGCGTAAAAAGTGAAATTTCAATAAAATACTTTTTAACCTTAAGTATCTAAACGAAATTCGTATATAATAACAAACCATGAGCGTACATAAAGAGAACGTCCAAATCTGACTTCCTATGAGGAAGTTATGATTTTTCTAAGTTTCAGAACAGTAGTAGACAGCTAAAAATTCGAAATACATATCGAACGATTTTTAGCCGACGCAACCTAAACGATAATTGAAGATCTTGACAATATTAGTACAACGGTAAAAAGACAGACGAAAACGCACATCAGATGAAGAAGTTATGAATTTTTAACGAATTTATCCCGTCCCGGCCTATTAAAAGTTGTAGAGTATATTCTCACCTACGCGTGGATATAAAGAACGTCAAAAACGAAGCTCGTATGCGAAAGTTACGGATTTTCAAAGATTTGGGCACACACTTTGAAGCTTATCCGAAGGGTTACTCCCCGCGTACTTCGGAGTACGCCCAGCGTACCCAATGCACGGCCTCGGATCAGCCATGTCGCCCCTATACCCTCTACTCCCGTCCCATCCGAAGACCGGCGACCGGTGACGTCATCGCTGACGTACGCCCCGCGTACGAGGGTACGCCCAGCGTACGAGGTACGCCCCGCGTACTTCGGAGTACGCCCAGCGTACGAGGCCAACTTCCACCCCTATAAATAGGATGCGAGGGTTCCGGCTTCTTTTGCCATTTCACACCTTTTCTCCCATATTCTCTCCCTCTCGAGCCTCCCGAAACTATCCCGACGCCCCGGTTACGTACCCAAGTGCCGACGAAGGTCCGAAGCTCTGAGATTCCCGAGGAATATACCACTTCCCGGTCGAAGTGCTGCCCGAGAAAATCTCGTTTTCTTCAAATCACCACACTTTCCAGGTGAGTTCATACCCCTACATTTTTACGTCTTTTTCATGTTTTGGGGGGGGAGGGGGAATACAAGTGAAACACGAGAAAAACTTATGTTAAAATACGCATCGTTACATATGGTTTCAAATACTTTACCTACATTTTCTTCATAAATGTAAACAACATTACTACCAACGTTGCTCTTTACATGCAAGGTTGGTATTACACCGAGTTTCATCACCAAACGGAACACACTTTCGAAAAACTATAATGGATATAGTTTACAAGTTATTCATGACATCTTTACGTAAACATTATAAAAAGGAAATATTTTCATTTACAAGGAAATGTGGACTTTTCATTCCGTAAATCTATTGATACAAAGTTTTGTGAGACATCCGGCTTCACCGTACTCTCAAGTACGCATTTCAATTCTTGTATTATAAACCATAATCTCTTGTAGGGAGAGCGTGATACTTGTGTATAGATCTATACGGGATTGACAATCCCGCACCTAAACTGTTAGCTACAGTTAGACCGGCAGGTCTGGGGTGACAAACGTCATAACACTGCAACGCCTGAAGAACGTTCTTACAGGCAGTCTGGGTCAATAGCATGGTTATAAAACTCACATGGAGTATCGAAATATCTTTGATTTACGAGACTATTAAAATGCATTCAGTAATTACATTATATATGCATAAATCCACTTACACCATTTTTAGAACGGAAGACACTTATGCATCCCAGTTTTTTTGGAACTTTTTCAAACTACCACACATACATGGAAAATATTGGATTTTCTAGAAACATGCTCAGTTATTTTTACCGAAAGGCATACAATTTTAGTACAAAAACGCTTATGAACTCACCAACTTAATTGTTGACACTTTTTCAAAACTACTTGTATTTCTTAGGGAATCAATAATACAGGTAAAACATCAGCTTTTGGAGAAGGAACGCTAAGGCGTCAGTTATCAAAACATTTTAAATCATCATATTTGTAATATTCTTTTGAAACATGTATTACATGCAACAATGTAACTTTTAAATTATATTTATGATGGTTGTGTTTACTTTCTTTACAAATATTCAACTGTTATGATACTACGTGAAGTCATCCACCCCCGAATGTTTCCGTCATTCTGGTTTGGGGTGTGACAGATTGGTATCAGAGCATTGTTTATAGTGAACTAAGTATATCGAACCACATAAGATATACAAACTATAAATGCAAAAGGGACTAAAACCCTCTGACAAAACGTTTTCACAAACTATACTTTTAATAAATTAAAATGATATATATATATATATATATATATATATATATATATATGTATATATAAAAGTATAAGTACATGCATGCATCGGTTTAGTATCATAGCCAAAATTTCACAAAAGTATTAAGACAAGTTGAGACGCTACGATTAGGCATCGGGGTATGTAATCAGATCGAGAATAAATATAGTCTGATCAACTATATTTATCCTAGATGTGACCAACGTATGTCGAGGAATGGTCGTAGTGAGCAACAAGTCAAAAAAACTTACCTAAGAAAATACTAGAATCAAACTTACAAATTTGAAATACTATAGGAGTATTTTATAAAAACTATAAGAACTATAATAATCGTGCGAACCTCGATATTTAGTTAAAATTAGGAATCGTCAAATAAATAAAAAAATTTACTTATAAAAAAACTATCTTTTTACTCCCAAGTTTTATATATAATTCTCTTACCTCTATTCTCGATCAGACGAAATGGCAGGATTTCACATTCCCGGGGATCCCTACTACCCCAACCAGGGTAATGGAGGCTGGATGAGGAGGACCCAGAAGAAGATCCCAAAGAGGTTCCCAAGGAAGAGCCAAAAGAGGATTCCGAAGAGGATCCCGAGGAAGACCCAGACGAAGATTCAGAAGAGGAAGGAGATGGTGGGAGCACTGACTCGGAACTGGAGATCTACAATCCTCCCCAAGAAGCAACAATTCCCCAACGGAACTTTCAGGGCCCGGCGTCCCGCTGGGCTGTGGACCTGAAACGATGGAGCAAGGAACAAGGATAACAACCACTTTACGGCATGGGACGAGGCTTTTATAACCTCAGCAACGGGGGTTCGGCTGACAGGGCACTCCCTGTCATGGTTCGTCGCATTGCCAACCAAGGCGAGCAAGCAAGAGTGAATGCCAGCCAACTCTTGGATATTGGGGCCACCGCTGCTGTCACTGCGGTACGTCTTCGTCGTCCGAACGAAGAACGTGAGCGAACAATAGAGCACACCTTTTCCCTTAACAAGGACATTACTGCTGCTAGAGCCGAAGTAAGGGAGTTCCGTAAAAGCCAAGCCGCAATGGAGAGGCGCATCATCGAGGCTGAACGTCAAGTAGCCCGAGCTCAGACTTCCATAACCACATACCGTGGTCCGCAACGTGCCACCCGCTCGGAGTAGAGCGCGTACTTCTGGCCCTATGTATATACTTATCGACTAAGCGTTGGTGTTACTCTTTCTTTTTAAATGTAAACCCGACGGATTGTGAGTGCACAATTCGGGGGTCCAAATGTTGTCAACATTTTCCCGCTTTCATTGATATACTCTAGACCTATGTAAGGTCAAATTTTCCTGATCGTTGTATCAAATATTAATATCAATGAGATTGACACGCATTTATTATTTCTTTGAGTATTCCATTAAGTTCTTAAAATACTAAGGAAATCATACACTTATTATTGAAAGTTTCCATTAACTTACAAATTCGGTAATGTTCGGAACGCAAAACATATAATACTAAGACTTTCCATAATCATTTCTGAAGACTTATCAAGAATTCGTCTCTTAATTTATGGCAGAATCATGCCGCCAAGAAGGAATCCTCGACGCTTCAATACTACAGGAGCACCAACACCACCTCCATCGATGGACGCTGCTACCTTTCAGGCTGCTGTAACGGCTGCCATAACCGCAGAAATGGCACAAATGAGTAACAACGGATCAGGAGGAGGAATAAATAGCTCTACTAATGGCCAAAACCAGGGTCGTTCTAGAGAATGTACTTACAAGGACTTCTCCAACAGCAAACCCATCCCCTTTAATGGGACTGGGGGAGTAATGGCTCTATCCCAATGGATAGAGAAAACGGAAGCCGTATTCGAGATCTACTCATGCCCAGAAGAGAGAAAAATAAAATTTGTTGCATGTACCTTCTCCGAACGAGCCTAACGTGGTGGAATGTCCACGTCAAGTCACTAACTCTGGTGGTGGCAAACTTCATGGGTTGGGAGAACCTGAAGCAAATGCTACTGTGAGAGTACTGCCCAAGGGGCGAGATTCAGAAACTTGAACAGGAGCTTTGGGTACTGACTATGGTGGGCTCGGACATCACAACCTATACGAATAGGTTCATTGATTTGACAATACTTTGCCCAGGGATGATGTCCCTAGAAAGCAAGAAGGTGGAAAGGTATATTTGGGGGTTGTCGCCCCAGCTTCGAGGAAGTGTGCTAGCTTCCAAACCCACGACGTTTGACAGTGCCAAACAACTGGCACAGTCCCTCGTTGATCATGGGGTCTGCCAAGATGTCATGACCGTCGTCCCAGAACCAACCAAAGGAAGCAACAACAATAACAGCAATGCCAACAACAACAACAAGAAGAAGTTTTGGAACAAGAGGAAAGGTCAAGCTTCGCAAGAACCTTCAAAGAAACAAATAGTGGCGGTCCATGCCGCTACTGCCCCCACTGCTGTCCCTGTAACCCCTACGCCGGTAAAACAATATGCTGGGAACCTACCAAAGTGCAACAAATGCAATTACCATCACAACGGAAATTGTCGGGAGATGCACTATAAAAACTGCGACAGGAAAGGGCACACTGCCCGTTTCTATAAGGCACCGACGCGACCAATCACCCAAGTTCCTGATGCTTGTAACATCCGGATTTCCAGGTATCATAAATTGAGTATTTATTTTTGAGTCAAGGACAGGGACTCGACGAGTTGACGCCTAAACTCGTCGAGTAGGATCGCGACTGCTGACTACGATTAATGAATGGACTCGACGAGTCGGAGAGTCGACTCGACGAGTCCGCGCTGTGGACAGAAACCCTAAATCTTCGGGCATGTGCCCTATTTAAGGGTCCTTATGGCCCTTATTGCGGCCACACACCCACTTGAGAAACCCTAACGAACCAGAGAGCATAGAGAGTGAGGGAAGGAGCTAATTGCATCATCTTTAGTGCATTCTTGCAAGAAGAAGAGAGGGGATTCAAGCTAGGCTGATTGAGGAGCTGAGACCTACCATTACTTCACCAAAGATTGATGTTGAGGTATGAATCCATGCCTATTTTCGTGTATATTGTAGATCTCTTGAATCTAGGGTTTCTTTACCCTTTCTTTATTTGGAATATGGAGCATGTGAAGTCCCATTGAGGAATAGACTTTAGATCTGGATCTTGAGAGGTCCAGAGTGTCCCAACAACCAAGCTTTATGTTGTTACATGAAAATATTGAGCCTAGGACTCCATTTTTAGAGCTATTTCATCAAATATAGTCATATGTGCGATGCATGAACGTAAAGTTCAGACCTTTACGTGAATTTTGGGTGTTAGAAGGTCAGATCTATAAATTAGAGAAACAGATCTGACCTCAGAAGGTCGTTTGAGCATTCCCATGGAAGAAACTCACCGAGTCTATAAGAGGACTCGACGAGTCGGATTGTGTTGCACCACGATTCGTGATCAGTGGTAACCCGTCGAGAGAAAGGTTAACTCGACCAGTCGAGTGAGGCCTTAGGAGGATTCAGAGGACACGCATGGACTCGCCGAGTCACCCGAGTGCACTCGACGAGTCTGGTCAAAGTTGGACCGTTGACTGGGGTTGACTTTTAGGGTTTGGTCCACAGTTGGACATTGGACTATTGGAGGGGTAAAATGGTCTTTTTCCCTTCTGAGAGAATATAGGGAGGGACTAGTCTAGTCTTTGAGAGTCGTATTAATTAGAGATAATTACTTTATGTGATTAGGCGGAGGCTAGATCAGTGATTCGAGTTCGAGACTTTCTGAGATTACCCGAGGTGAGTCTTCTCACTATACATTACCTAGAGTTGTAACTATGTGCAGACTGGAGGGTCGTATGTGTTATGTGTATATTTTAGTTTATGTGCACTGTGATATATGTATGCTATGTGTTATATAGACCTGACCGGAGGGTCCTACGAGTTAGACCGGACCAAAGGGTCCAACGAGCTAGACCGGACTGGAGGGTCCAACGAGCTACGGGACTGGAGGGTCCCGGTGAGACACATTGATCGGAGGGTCATACTAAGTTATAGCCTCGAGTGGCTTATGTGTTGTATGTGGTATTTTGGGGAACTCACTAAGCATTTATGCTTACCGTGTTATGTGATATGTGTTTCAGGTACCAGCAAGGATCGCGGGAAGGCGCCGACATGATTTGTACACACTAGCAGAGGATTCTGTGTTGAGATCATGGGATATGTTTTACTGTGATGACATTTGATACATGAGATTTTGAGAATATTATATGAGTTTTATTATGTTTGAAAAATGAAAAATTGTTTTAAAATTTAGGTCGTTACAAGTTGGTATCAGAGCCTTGGTTTGAGGGATTCGGATGCACCTTTGGGCGTATCTGAACTCAAACTGAGGATTTGAGAAAAATTTTCATAAAAGAAACAATTTTTCTAAAAGAGTAAAAGATTTTTGAGAAAAGCAGAACGGAGCAGTGTGTACGATCAGCCAGCGCCCGAACGGTGATTTCCCAAAATACCCTTACATTATGTGTTATGAGATATTATGTGATATGCTATGCATGCTAGAGTAGGCTAGGTATTCATATCTAGGACTAGAGTGGCCTGATTTGTGATGCCTTAGCCTAGGAGATTACTACTACTATGAGTTACTTCGAGAGTGAGTAGGTAGCAGCGAGGAGCTTATGAGTGGTCTACTGGAAGGTAGCATGTGTTCAGCGAGATATAGGGTACTTGTGATCTGGGATCCTAGGAGGAGGACTTGGGGTGAATACTAATGCGGTGTGGAAGGTAGTATAGGGCTCGTACTACTGGAAACACCGGATCAGCGAGCAGTCCAAGTAAGAATCCTTAGGATACTAAGGAATGAGTAGGGTTGAGTTATCGAGTGCGAGTATACTCGAGCGAGTCTCTGATTTCTTTTGTGTTGTGTTTCAGAGACATTATGGTGGGTACGCGCCACACTCCAGAGAGCAGCGGTGTTAGCGATGATGAGATTCGCAGGATGATTCATGATGAGGTGGCAGCAGCCCTTCATGTTGAGATACCAGAGATGTTTGGGTCTATCAAGACCATGCTGATTGAGACATTTGACGAGCGGTATGCTGCTCTTACCGATGCTGTTGTTGCTGCGGCCACCGCAGCCGTTGTCGCTGCTAGGCCACAGGGGGGTGATTCGTTGTTGTACCGGGAGTTCAGCAACACGAAGCCACCAGAGTTTGATGGGATTCAGGATCCGATAGCCGCGATGAGATGGATCTCTGACATTGAGGGGTGTTTCTACACATGTTCTTGCCCTGAGCATCTGAGGGTACGGTTCGCGCTGAACCAACTTCGCTTGGAAGCGAAGGACTGGTGGAAGTTTGTGACGGCAGACTTCACTCCTGCAGAGATTACAGCGGTGACCTGGGAGAGGTTCACCACCATGTTCCGAGATGAGTATGTTCCCCCGGTGGAGAGGGAACGATTGGCGTAGGAGTTCTTGTCCCCCAAGCAGGGGACGGAGTCCGTGACTGTGATTACATGGATGTTTCACGAGAGGGCGTTGTTTTGCCCTGAGCACGTGTCTATCGAGCAGGCACGTATGAGCTGATATCTGAGCATACTGAGGAGGGACATTCGTGAGTTCGTGGCGAACTCGACATACCGTACATTTGCCGAGCTCCAGGCGAATGCCCGGAAGAGGGAGATTGAGCTAGAGACTCGTGCCAAGGAGGAGGCCGAGTCTCAGAGGAGGGATAGGTGGCCGGTACAGTCTCAGCCGGCAGCCAAGCGGGTAAAGCCTGTTGATTCGAGATCTGAAGGTCTGAAGGGCCGCACTTGCGAGAAGTGCGGCAAGAGCCATGAGGGGGTGTGCTACAAGTGTGGTAAGGAGAGGCATTTCGCGAGGGATTGCCCCAAGGGGTTTGCAGTTTGCTTTCACTGCAACCAGACTGGCCATCGGAAGGCCGAGTGCCCACAACTACTTCATGGATCAGCACAGGGATCTGCACCTGCTGCTAGAGCTATCGAGGTCCGACCAGCGAAGGTCGAGGCACCGAAGGCTCGCGGGAGAGCCTTTCAGTTGACAGCGGAGGAGGTCCGAGCAGCGCCCGATGTCATGGCTGGTATGTATTCTTTTATTTACTTATACTGAGTTTGAGATATTGTGCTTATTCTGTGGTATGCATAGGTACTTTTCTTGTGAGTTCTGTACCTGCTTTGGTGTTATTTGACTCGAGTGCGAGTCGATCTTTCGTGTCATTGGCGTTTAGCCAGCACATCAGTATCCGACAAGAGGCGTTGAGTCGACCTCTACGAGTTTCTATAGCTGACGAGCGAGCGGTTTATGCTACTGATGTGATTCGAGGATGTGTACTCGAGATTTTTGGTGTTGAGTTCCCGATAGATCTGGTACCCATTGCAATGGGGGATGTCTGTGTCATCGTGGGCATGGACTGGTTGAGCCGATTTGGAGTTGTTATAGACTGCGAGCGACAGTTGGTGACCATACGAGACCCTAGTGGGGGAGTACTTACGGTGTATGGCGAGTGTACCCGATCTGGGTTAGCATTTTGTTCGGCTGCCAGAGCGAGACAGAGTCTACAGCAGGGCTATAGAGGGTTTGTAGCCTATGTGATGGATGCACGAGTTTCCGCAAAGAGGCCGAGTTCTGTCGGTAAGGTACCGATAGTGCGAGAGTTTCCGGATGTTTTCTCCGAGGAGTTGCCGGGTGTGCCTCCCGAGAGGCAGGTGGAGTTCCGCATCGATTTGGTTCCGGGGGCAGCGCCTATTGCCAAGGCACCTATCGCCTTGCGCTGCCGGAGATGCAGGAGTTATCCTCGTAGCTTCAGGAGCTGTTGGGGAATGGATTCATCGGACCGAGTAGCTCGCCGTGGGGAGCGCCGATCCTTTTTTCTAGAAAAAGGATGGTTCACACCGGATGTGCATTGATTACCGGGAGTTGAACAAATGAACGGTCAAGAACCGTTATCCATTACCAAGGATCGACGATCTGTTCGATCAACTGCAGGGAGCGTCTTGGTTTTCCAAGATAGACTTGAGGTCTGGATATCACCAAATGAGGGTGCGTGATGAGGATATCCAGAAGACGACGTTCAGGACTCGTTATGGGCATTACGAGTTCGTGGTGATGCCTTTTGGGCTCACCAATGCACCAGCGGCGTTCATGGATCTCATGAACCGAGTATGCGGGCCGATGTTGGATCGATCTGTGATTGTGTTCATCGATGACATTCTAGTGTATTCGAGATCCAGAGAGCAGCATAAGGAGCATCTGAGGGAGGTCCTTGGAGTTTTGAGATCGGAGAGGCTTTATGCCAAATTCTCCAAGTGTGATTTCTGGTTATGAAAGGTCCAGTTCTTGGGGCACCTCGTTAATCAGAATGGGATACTGGTCGATCCGGCCAATATTGAGGCTGTTATGAGTTGGGAGGTGCTGAGATCCCCCACCAAGATCAGGAGTTTTCTGGGGTTGGCCGGCTACTATCGGATATTTATCAGGGACTTCTCCAGGATTGTCGTTCCCCTCACCAGATTGACCCGGAAGGGTGTTGCTTTTATTTGGGGTCCTGAGCAGCAGACCTCGTTTGAGACTCTTCGCCAGAGGTTATGCGAAGCCCCGGTGTTAGCCCTTCCGGAGGGAATGGAGGATTTTGTGGTGTATTGTGATGCGTCTATATCGGGGTTGGGTACGGTGCTTATGCAGAGAGGGCACGTGATAGCATACACATCGAGGCAGCTGAAGCCTCATGAGACAAGGTATCCCACCCATGATTTGTAGTTAGGGGCAGTGGTGTTCGCCCTCAAGATATGGCGCCATTATTTGTATGGGGTTCGGTGTACCATATACACGGACCACAAGAGTTTGAAGTATCTAATGGATCAGCCCAACCTGAATATGCGCCACAGGAGATGGTTGGATGTGGTAAAGGATTATGACTATGAGATCCTGTACCACCCGGGCAAGGCTAACGTGGTAGCCGATGCTCTGAGCCGTAGGGCGGAGAGTGCCCCGATTCGAGACATATGTATGAGGATAAAGGTGATGAATCCGGTGTTGGATACTATTCGAGAGGCCCAGGCAGAGGCTGTGAGACCGGAGAACCGCAAAAGGGAGCGGGTGATTGGACAGGTGTCCGAGTTTGTGATGGATAGTCGAGGGCTCATGACCTTTCGTGGTCGGATTTGGGTGCCGTTTACGGGCGGGGCACGTAGCACTCTGTTGGAGGAGGCGCATAGATCGAGATTTTCGATCCATCCCGGGGCCACTAAGATGTATTTGGACCTGAAGAGAGACTACTGGTGGCCCTGTATGAAGAGGGATGTTGCATGGGTCGTAGAGAGGTGCTTGACCTGTCGTCGGGTTAAGGCCGAGCACCAGCGTCCGCATGGCAAGTTGCAGCCATTAGAGGTTCCCCAGTGGAAGTGGGAACAAATTTCTATGGATTTTATCACCAAATTTCCGAGGACCGCGAGGGGTGTTGATGCAATTTGGGTGATTGTGGACCGGCTGACAAAGAGCGCTCACTTCCTTGCTATCAGTAGGAGCTCTTCTGCGGAGAGGCTGGCAGAAATATATGTGAGAGAGGTGGTGTCGCGGCATGGAGTGCCGATCTCGATTATGTCAGACCGAGATGTACGTTTCACTTCCAGGTTTTGGAAGAAGTTCCATGAGGAGTTGGGTACGATATTGCACTTCAGTACTGCCTACCACCCACAAACGGATGGCCAGAGTGAGCGAACGATACAGACACTCGAGGACATGCTTCGAGCATGTGTTATGGACTTCGGTGGAAGTTGGGACACATACCTACCCTTGGCTGAGTTTTCTTACAACAACAGCCACCATTCGAGTATTGGTATGCCTCCCTTTGAGCTTCTTTATGGGAGGAGGTGTCGAACTCCCAACTGTTGGGGAGAGGTAGGGAAGCGAGTGATGGGTAGCACTAAGTAGGAGCTCTTCTGCGGAGAGGCTGGCAGAAATATATGTGAGAGAGGTGGTGTCGCGGCATGGAGTGTCGATCTTGATTATGTCAGACCGAGATGTACGTTTCACTTCCAGGTTTTGGAAGAAGTTCCATGAGGAGTTGGGTACGATATTGCACTTCAGTACTGCCTACGACCCACAGACGGATGGCCAGAGTGAGCGAACGATACAGACACTCGAGGACATGCTTCGAGCATGTGTTATGGACTTCGGTGGAAGTTGGGACACATACCTACCCTTGGCTGAGTTTTCTTACAACAACAGCCACCATTCGAGTATTGGTATGCCTCCCTTTGAGCTTCTTTATCGGAGGAGGTGTCGAACTCCCAACTGTTGGGGAGAGGTAGGGAAGCGAGTGATGGGTAGCACTAAGATAGTGCTTAAGACGACTGAGCAGATACAGCAGGTCAGACAGAGGTTACTGACAGCCCAGAGCCGTCAGAAGAGTTATGCGGATAGGCGGCGATCCGAGCTCGAGTTCCAGGTTGGAGATTTCGTACTCCTGAAGGTATCTCCTTGGAAAGGAGTGATCCGATTCAGGAAGAGGGGCAAGATGGGGCCCCGATACATTGGTCCGTTCAGGGTAACCGCGAGGGTGGGTAAGGTAGCATACCATCTGGAGCTACCCGAGGAGTTGAGTTAGATCCATGATACCTTCCACGTATCCCAGTTGAGGAAGTGTATAGTCGATGAGACGACGGTTGTGCCGCTAGAGGATATTCACGTGGACGCGAGTCTGAATTACATTGAAAGGCCGATCGCGATCTTGGATCGGAAGATCAAGGTTCTGAGGAACAAAGAGGTGCCCCTGGTTCAGGCCCAGTGGCAACATCGGAGAGGGTCCGAGCTGACTTGGGAGCCGGAGACGGAGATGCGGGAGCAGCATCCAGAGTTGTTTGCAGAGCGAGACTTCGAGGGCGAAGTCTGATTCTAGTGGGGGAGAATTGTAACATCCGGATTTCCAGGTATCATAAATTGAGTATTTATTTTTGATTCAAGGAGAGGGACTCGACGAGTTGACCCCTAAACTCGTCGAGTAGGATCGCGACTGCTGACTAGGATTAATGAATGGACTCGACGACTCGGAGAGTCGACTCGACGAGTCCGCGCTGTGGACAGAAACCCTAAATCTTCGGGCATGTGCCCTATTTAAGGGTCCTTATGGCCCTCATTGCGGCCACACACCCACTTGAGAAACCCTAACGAACCAGAGAGCATAGAGAGTGAGGGAAGGAGCTAATTGCATCATCTTTAGTGCATTCTTGCAAGAAGAAGAGAGGGGATTCAAGCTAGGCTGATTGAGGAGCTCAGACCTACCATTACTTCACCAAAGATTGTTGTTGAGGTATGAATCCATGCCTATTTTCGTGTATATTGTAGATCTCTTGAATCTAGGGTTTCTTTACCCTTTCTTTAGTTGGAATATGGAGCATGTGAAGTCCTATTGAGGAATAGACTTCAGATCTGGACCTTGAGAGGTCCAGAGTGTCCCAACAACCAAGCTTTACGCTGTTACATGAGAATATTGAGCCTAGGACTCCATTTTTAGAGCTATTTCATCAAATAGAGCCATATGTGCGATGCATGAACGTAAAGTTCAGACCTTTACGTGACTTTTGGGTGTTAGAAGGTCAGATCTATAAATTAGAGAAACAGATCTGACCTCAGAATGTCGTTTGAGCATTCCCATGGAAGAAACTCGCCGAGTCCATGAGAGGACTCGACGAGTCGGATTGTGTTACACCACGATTCGTGATCAGTGGTAACCCGTCGAGAGAAAGGTTAACTCGACCAGTCGAGTGAGGCCTTAGGAGGATTCAGAGGACACGCATGGACTCGCCGAGTCACCCGAGTGCACTCGACGAGTCTGGTCAAAGTTGGACCGTTGACTGGGGTTGACTTTTAGGGTTTGGTCAACAGTTGGACATTGGACTATTGGAGGGGTAAAATGGTCTTTTTCCCTTCTGAGAGAATATAGGGAGGGACTAGTCTAGTCTTTGAGAGCCGTATTAATTAGAGATAATTACTTTATGTGATTAGGCGGAGGCTAGATCAGTGATTCGAGTTCGAGACTTTCTGAGATTACCCGAGGTGAGTCTTCTCACTATACATTACCTAGAGTTGTAACTATGTGCAGACCGGAGGGTATTATGTCTTATGTGTATGTTTGAGCTTATGTGCATTGTGATATATGTATGCTATGTGTTATATAGACTGGACCGGAGAGTCCTACGAGTTAGACCGGACCTCAGGATCCAACGAGCTAGACCGGACTAGAGGGTCCAACGAGCTACGGGACTGGAGGGTCCCGCTGAGACACATTGACCGGAGGGTCATACTGAGTTATAGCCTCGAGTGGCTTATGTGTTGTATGTGGTATTTTGGGGAACTCACTAAGCATTTATGCTTACCGTGTTATGTGATATGTGTTTCAGGTACCAGCGAGGATCGCGGGAAGGCGTCGGCATGATTTGTACACACTGGAAGAGGATTATGTGTTGAGATCCTGGGATATGTTTTATTGTGATGACATTTGATACATGAGATTTTTAGAATATTATATGAGTTTTATTATGTTTGAAAAATGAAAAATTGTTTTAAAATTTACGTCGTTACAGTGCTGGAGTGAGCCAGGCATGTTATGGGTGTGGGGAAACTGGGCACTACAAGAGTGATTGCCCTAAGGCAAAGAATGTTGGCGGCGTAGGAAGAGTGCTGGAAATAGGGCAGAACGAGGCAATAGACGATCCCACAGTGGTTACGGGTACGTTTCTCCTCAACAACATTTATGCATGCATACTCTTTGACTGTGGTGCGGAGAGAAGTTTCGTGAGTCATAAATTCAAACACTTACTTAATCAAAAACCCCAAGCACTCAATAAAATATTTACAGTAGAAATGGCAAACAGTAAAACAGAAAGCACAAACGATTTGTATGTAGGCTGCACACTAGCTCTAAATGAACACTTTTTTCCAAATCGATCTAATGCCGATCACCATAAGAAGTTTTGATGTCATCATCGGTATGGATTGGTTAAGCCTTCACCATGATGATATTCTGTGTCACGAAAGGGCCGTTCGCCTTAATCTGCCAAGTGGCGAAACTCTTGTCATTTATGGTGACAAACCCGGTACCAATTTACAAAATCATCTCTTGCGTCAAAACCCGAAAATATCTGCGCAAAGAATATCATGCCTTCCTGGTCCACGTGGTAGATAAGAAACGAGAAGTGAAAGACATTAAAGACATTCCGAAAGTCTGCAATTTCCTCGACATTTTCCCTGAAGATCTTCCAGGAGTTCCACCAGAACGTCAAGTCGAGTTCAGGATCGACTTAATTCCTGGAGCTACCCCCGTAGCAAAATCGCCGTACCATCTAGCACCGGCACAAATGCAGGAATTATCCAGCCAGCTGAACGAACTTCTCAGCAAAGGATTCATCAGGCCGAGCTTCTCACCTTGGGGAGCACCGGTTCTGTTCGTAAAGAAGAAGGATGGATCTTTTCGCATGTGCATCGATTACCGGGAACTGAACAAACTCACGATCAAGAACCGATATCCCTTACCGCGCATAGACGATCTGTTCGACCAACTACAAGGAGCAAGCTACTTCTCAAAGATCGATTTAAGATCTGGGTATCACTAATTACGAGTTCTGGAAGGAGACGTTCCCAAAACGGCATTCCGAACTCGCTATGGTCACTACGAGTTTGTAGTGATGCCCTTCGGATTGACAAACGCACCGACGGTGTTCATGGACTTGATGAACCGAGTATGTCGTCCTTTCCTGGACAAATTTGTGATTGTGTTCATAGATGATATACTCATCTATTCAAGGAGCAAGGAGGAACATAGCCAACACCTCCGACAGGTCTTGGAAACATTAAGGACAGAGAAGCTATACGCAAAATTCTCAAAGTGCGAATTTTGGATTCGGAAAGTAGATTTCCTAGGTCACGTGGTCAGCAAGGAGGGTATACACGTGGACCCTTCCAAAATTAAGGTAATCGAGAACTGGTCAACTCCAAGGACTCCAATGGAAATCCGACAATTCTTGGGCCTTGCCGGGTATTACCGTAGGTTCATACAAAACTTCTCCAAGATTGCTAAGCCACTTACCACCCTGACTCAGAAGGGTGTAACCTTCAGCTGGGGAGAAAAACAAGACGTTGCATTCCAAACACTAAAGCGAGCCCTATGCAGCGCACCTATATTAGCTTTTCCAGAAGGAACATAAGACTTTGTGGTCTACTGTGATGCGTCAAACCAGGGACTTGGATGTGTCCTAATGCAACGAGGGAAGGTCATCGCATACGCCTCGAGACAGCTCAAGACGCACGAGGTCAATTATACCACGCACGATCTAGAACTAGGAGCAGTCATCTTCGCTCTAAAGATCTGGAGACACTATCTCTACGGCACGAAATGTACAATCTTCACCGACCATAAGAGCCTCCAGCACATCCTCAATCAAAAGGAACTCAACATGAGGCAAATACGATGAGTAGAACTACTAAACGATTATGAATGCGAAATTCGTTATCATCCCAGAAAAGCTAATGTAGTAGCTGATGCCCTCAGCCGAAAGGAATACTCGGGCCGTCGAGTGAAATCCTTAACCATGACGATCCATTCACACCTGTCCACACAAATCAAGGAAGCTCAAATAGAAGCCTTGAAATCCGAAAAATGTGACGGGGGAGGCCTTAAGAGGAATGGATAAGAATCTTGAAGTCAAGGATGACAGAGTTCGTTACTTCATGAATCGGATCTGGACGCCGAAGTTTAGCGGATTTAGAAATGTTGTCATGAATGAAGCCTATAAGACTCGATACTCCGTACATCCCGGTTCAGACAAGATGTATCTGGATCTCAAGAAACTGTATTGGTGGCCAAACATGAAAGCCGAAATTGCTACCTATGTAGGCAAATGTCTGACATGTGCCAAAGTCAAGGTAGAATACCAAAAGCCCTCGGGATTATTCCAACAACCTGAAATACCCGAGTGGAAGTGGGAGCAGATAACCATGGATTTCGTAACCAAGTTACCCAAGACAGCGGTTGGACTTGACACCATCTGGGTGATCGTCGACATGTTAACCAAATCTGCGCACTTCCTACCAATAAAGGAAACGGATAAGCTGGAGAAACTAACTAGAACATACATCAGGGAGATTGTACGACTGCATGGTGTACCAATATCCATTATCTTGGACCGAGATAGCAGATTCACCTCGAGGTTCTGGCAGTCACTACAAAAATCTCTAGGAACGAGGCTAGACATGAGTACCGCCTACCACCCACAAACCGACGGTCAGAGTGAGAGAACCATTCAAACTTTGGAAGATATGCTAAGAGCTTGTGTGATCGATTTTGGTAAGGCTTGGGATACCCATTTACCATTGGTTGAGTTCTCGTACAACAATAGCTACCATACTAGCATCAAATTTGCCCCATTCGAAGCCCTCTATGGCCGTAAGTGCAGATCACCTCTGTGCTGGGCTGAAGTGGGTGACACACAACTTGCTAGAGGTCAAGTACCCGACAGCACTCTCATTGGCCCGGAAATCATAAGGGAAACTACCGAGAAGATTGTCTAAATCCGAGAACGACTAAAGGCTTCAAGAGACAGACAAAAGAGTTATGCGGATAAAAGAAGGAAACCCTTGGAATTCCAGGTTGGGGACCGGGTGCTATTGAAAGTCTCACCCTGGAAGGGATTAATACGTTTCAGAAAGCGTGGGAAACTAAACCCTAGGTATATCGGACCATTCGAGATCCTTGCCAGGATCGGCCCGATAGCATACAAACTACGACTACCGCAGGAACTCAATAACGTACACCCTACCTTTCACGTGTCGAACCTAAAGAAATGTCTGTCCGATGAGTTTCTCATCATCCCTCTGGACGAAATTGAAATCAACGAAAGTCTCCACTTCGTGGAAGAGCCTGTAGAAATCATGGATCGGGAAATTAAAAGAACAAAACAAAGTCGCATACCCATTGTGAAGGTCCGTTGGAATGCCAAGCGAGGACCTGAATACACCTGGGAGCGCGAAGATCAAATGAGACAAAAGTACCCGCATCTTTTTCCTAGTCCATGAACTCTATCTTAGATTAAATTTCGGGACGAAATTCCCTCTAACGGGGAGATGATGTGACAACCCGATATTCCAAGTCAATGTATTGTTCAAAAAGTCAAATGTTATAATCTATTTTGGAATCACTAAAAATAGCGTCAAAAATAAAGTGTTCTAAAGTCTCAATTGGGATACATAAAATGTTAGATATTGTGTCAAGGTTTTCAGAAATATAAAGAACACTCAAATCCGAGTTATAACGAAGAAGTTATGACCAATCGAAAATCCGCGACACAACCGGTAACACACTGTTAAGCGTAAAAAGTGAAATTTCAATAAAATACTTTTTAGCCTTAAGTATCTAAACGAAAGTCGTAGATAATAACAAACCGTGAGCGTACATAAAGAGAACGTCCAAATCTGACTTTGTATGAGGAAGTTATGATTTTTCTAAGTTTCAGAACAGCAGTAGACAGCTAAAAATTTGAAATAAAGATCGAACGATTTTTAGCCGACGCAACCTAAACGAGAATTGAAGATCTCGACAATAGTAGTACAACGGTAAAAAGACAAACAAAAACGGACATCGGATGAAGAAGTTATGAATTTTTAACGGATTTATCCCGTCCCGGCCTATTAAAAATTATATAATTAAAAATAAATTCAAAATTTGCCGACGAAGTTTAAACGAGAGTTGTAGAGTATATTCTCACCTACGCGTGGATATCATGAACGTCAAAAACGGAGCTCGTATGCGAAAGTTACGGATTTTCAAAGATTTGGGCACACACTTCGAAGCTTATCTGAAGGGTTACGCCCCGCGTACTTCGGAGTATGCCCAGCGTACCCAATGCACGGCCTCGGATCGGCCACGTCGCCCCTATACCCTCTACTCCCGTCCCATCTGAAGACCGGCGACCGGTGACGTCATCGCTGACGTACGCCCCGCGTACGAGGGTACGCCCAGCGTACGAGGTACGCCCCGCGTACTTCGGAGTACGCCCAGCGTACGAGGCCAGCTTCCACCCCTATAAATAGGATGCGAGGGTTCCGGCTTCTTTTGCCATTTCACACCTTTTCTCCCATATTCTCTCCCTCTCGAGCCTCCCGAAACTATCCCGACACCCCGGTTACGTACCCAAGTGCCGACGAAGGTCCGAAGCTCTGAGATTCCCGAGGAATATACCACTTCCCGGTCGAAGTGCTGCCCGAGAAAATCTCGTTTTCTTCAAATCACCACACTTTCCAGGTGAGTTCATACCCCTACATTTTTACGTCTTTTTCATGTTTTAGGGGGAGGGGGAATACAAGTGAAACACGAGAAAAACTTATGTTAAAATACGCATCGTTACATATGGTTTCAAATACTTTACCTACATTTTGTTCATAAATGTAAACAACATTACTACCAACGTTGCTCTTTACATGCAAGGTTGGTATTACACCGAGTTTCATCACCAAACGGAACACACTTTCGACAAAACTATAATGGGTATAGTTTACAAGTTATTCATGACATCTTTACGTAAACATTATAAAAAGGAAATATTTTCATTTACAAGGAAATGTGGACTTTTCATTCCGTAAATCTATTGATACAAAGTTTTGTGAGACATCCGGCTTCACCGTACTCTCAAGTACGCATTTCAAGTCCTGTATTATAAACTATAATCTCTTGTAGGGAGAGCATGATACTTGTGTATAGATCTATACGGGATTGACAATCCCACACCTAAACTGTTAGCTACAGTTAGACCGGCAGGTCTGGGGTGTCAAACGTCATAACACTGCAATGCCTGAAGAACGTTGTTACAGGCAGTCTGGGTCAATAGCATGGTTATAAAACTCACATGGAGTATCGAAATATCTTTGATTTACGAGACTATTAAAATGCATTCAGTAATTACATTATACATGCATAAATCCACTTACACCATTTTTAGTACGGAAGACACTTATGCATCCCAGTTTTTTGGGAACTTTTTCAAACTACCACACATACATGGAAAATATTGGATTTTCTAGAAACACGCTCAGTTATTTTTACCGAAAGGCATACAATTTTAGTACAAAAACGCTTATGAACTCACCAACTTAATTGTTGACACTTTTTCAAAACTACTTGTATTTCTCAGGGAATCAGTAATACAGGTAAAACATCAGCTTTTGGAGAAGGAACGCTAAGGCGTAAGTTATCAAAACATTTTAAATCATCATATTTGTAATATTCTTTTGAAACATGTATTACATGCAACAATGTAACTTTTAAATTATATTTATGATGGTTGTGTTTACTTTCTTTACAAATATTCAACTGTTATGATACTACGTGAAGTCATCCACCCCCGAATGTTTCCGCCATTCTGGTTTGGGGGTGTGACACTGTATGGCGTTGGTATTTTGGGGGTAACTCACTAAGCCTTCGAGGTTACAGTTTAAGTTTATTGTTTCAGGTTCAGCGGATGACCGCGGGAAGGCGAAGGCGTGACCGTACACTTCCTCGATTGATGATTTTGATTTCTGGGAACTCTGATGTTTAAACTATTTTGAAAACAAATTGTAATAACTGAATGGTTTTAAATGATTTAAAAAGTTTTAAATTGGCTTGAGTTTTATGGATGTTACAAAAATTTTAGTAGCTTATGTTCAAAAGTTTTAAAGTAGCAAAGCATAATGTAAAGTCATAAAGTAGGATTGTCTAACACAAGTAAAATCAAAGTATATACATGTTGTTGTCCCTGAGTGCAGTGACCACAATTTTGTTCTTTAACTCAATAACCTTCCCTTTATTGCGATCGAATAGAACTTTGTAACCAACGTCACAAAGTTGACTGATGGAGATAAGATTACTTTTAAGACCTTTGAAATAGAACACTTTCTTCAGCTTGAACGATCTGCACTCAAATGTTCCTACGCCCATGACTGCTCCTTCACTGTTGTCACCAAAAACCATAATCAGACCATATTTCTCCACAAAATCTGTTAAGAGGAAGTTGAGATCGGTCATGTGTCTAGAGCACCCACTGTCAAGGAACCAAGTATGTTCTAGTTTTTTACTCGATTCTTGGATAGTTTGAGAGATATCAGCGTCACACATGTTGAGATCACAAGCAAGGGAATCGTTGATAAGAGCCATAAGACCCTTAACATTTAGCCCCTCGTCTTCATATGTTTCCTCTTCTTATATTCATTCTTCACGATCCTCTTGCTTTGCAATGAAGGCTATTGGCAGAGAGATGTTCTCCTTCTTCATGTGGGCCAACAACTTCTTGTACAAGACTTCATAACTATATGGGCTTTGAGCTTCTTTCTTCTCTTTGTAGTCCTTGGAAAAATTGTCAGGTCTTCCACAGTTAAAACAGTTACCTGAGTTTCTTTTCTCTGAAGTAGATATCCTCGTTGAACTGTCTCCCTTAAACTGATATCTTCGAACTCCATTTGATCTGCTTTGTTCTTAACGTTTGATAATAAGTGTAGCGCTATCAATAAGTTCATCAATAATTTTTTCACTACTCACTACGCCCTATACAGATTCATCGGAGACGCTGATGAGGTTCATTGCTTCTTTTAAAGAGACCAAGGTTGTAGAATTCTCTTTATTTGAGTCCTTCATGATGTCTTTACTAAGAGCTTTGGTCTCTTCGTAGTTTCGTAGATTTCCAAACAAAGAGTTGACATCCATCAGGTTAATCTTCTCACTGTTCTTAAGAACATCAATGTGATGTTCCCAGCTTTTTCTAAGAGAGTCCAAGAACTTTAACACTAACTGAGTGGCATGCTTGACGACTGCTAACCTGTGTATATCATTCATCAAACAATTAAACCTGTTAAATTTTTGAGTTAGAGATTCACCTTGTTGAGCGAAAAAAATGCCCAAATCTCCGATTAAGGTTGTTGATGGTTGTAGCTTGAACATCCATAGTACCATCATAAGCCACCATCAGCGTCTCCATCATCTCTTGAGTTGATTCGTAGTTTTAAACTAAATGATACACATGGTAGGGAATAGAGTTTCCTATTGCTACCCTAGCTTTCACATCAAGAATGATAAGTCTCCTTTCGTCATCATCATAACTGGTCTTTGGCTTTTGCTTCAAGGGACCAACAGGAGCGTTGTTAACCATAGGTTGATACATAGGAACGTGAGGACCGTTCTCAACAATGTTAAATATCTCATAATCCATGGTTTCAAGAACAACCATAACCTTAGTCTTCCACATGGTAAAATTTTACGCGTCGAAGCGAGGGATATTATTGAGAGCAGGCGATTTGGGATTGTAGGATGTCGACATGGCAACTTGAGTGTATAAAAAACTTGGTTTGATACCAATTGAAGGTTTGTGTAGATCAGATACACTTCAAGTATAATTAATGAAGAACAAACTAATAAAGATCAAACAGAAAAATAAACACGAGTAATTACAAAGATTTTTTCACCAAGAAAGGGGTGTTCTCACCAAGAGAACAAAGGTCACAAAAACGGTCACCAAGACATATATTAGGGTTTTACCCTAATGTTGATTATATACAAAACCATTCTAGTGAATCCCTTCAATCAAGGAATTGTATCCAATATCTAATAAGAAATTATCCTTATCACCAAGATATCGGATCTGCTATCTATTCTATACATATCCATATAAGTGCCTAATATACAAAAATTACATAAGATCATCATCTTCACGCTGATGCTGATAAGGTCTGAGGCATTGGCGTTGGTGCTGACGTTGGCGCTGGTGGTCAGTGTATAAGATATTAATTATGTACGGTCGTGATGCATACACTAAGCAACTACAGTAATTATGTCAATTTCATATAAGGAAAACCCTAGGCTATCAGGCATCATATAATCAGGCAATTCTATCATGCAATTCCTGAAGATCCCTAGCCTAGTACTAGCATGATGTTCTAACATACTACAATATCACATAACCGTATGGTATTTTTGATGGGTTTTTGAGCATTCTAACACTTCCTAAGTGTACATGCAACCCTAATAACCTTGAATCTATGTTTTCTCTATATACATGCAAATTTCTTTTTCAAGGTTATTTCCTAACTAGCATGACATGGGGATTACATAAAACATAAAAACTAGTAGAAATACATACCTTGTTGTTGCTTGGATTCCTTCAAGACTTTGTGAGCCTAGCACCCCAAATGTTGTGCCTCAAATGCTTCACACAACACCACAAGACTTGGAATAACTTGAGAGAATGTCACTTAGCCTCAAAATCGGTTATGCCCTCTCTAGTAACTCTAGGTCATGATTTTGCTAGCCATAGGGTTCCTTTTATAGTGTTGTCACAATTAGGGTTTACACATGAATGCCCTTAATTGTCATGACTCTTGATTTCTCATGACCCATGGGTTTGTAACTCCCATGGACTATCCATGGAGCTCCATATGGTTATAACCAAACCCATAAACCATGGATCATTAATCCACCATAAAAGAATTGATGATTGTCATAATCAACCCTATATATTTAATTAGTCTCACTTTGATCACCAAATTAATCCTAGATTAATACTTGATCAATACTAATTAAATAATACTATTATTAATATATTAGAACTTATAATATATTAATAATCATAAGTGTCTTATTCTCTCATTTAGTCTATCCAAGTATTGCAATGCCATGCAACCCAAATGGACCATGCCGGGTCGGGTCAAGTACATACCAAATAAAGTTATGGACTTAGATACTATATCCAACAGTCTCCCACTTGGATAAGTCTAATAACTATATTTGCAAATATGACTTCAAAATCCGACTAGCAATCGTAGCTCTTTCAAAGTCTCTCGGAACTGAGATGATGATGATACGCCATTTAAGATAAGTGATCATACAATCCTCTATTCTCATGATATCAGCCGGACAAACACATGGAACATGGTCTTACTTATTGTCCAGCATTTGTTTCTCGATCTCTGATTTGTTCCGACATAGAACTAAATTGAACACATCAATTAGGTTCTGACCGGGCCCGGTACATAAGTCAAAACCAAATCATCGAGGGGCCCAGATATCGCTTCTATTTCTAGAAGGAACATATAAACTTCGACTGATATGCTTGTACTAACTACTTGTTGAATTATTCACAAAGGCACGTTTTATAACATCGAGTTACCAATGCGTTTTCGTACAATCAATGAATAACCAACTCATAGTCAACAACTCATATCTCTAGGTTTGAAGATTTATATGATATTACCGTCTCACGATCACTCGAGATAAATTCCATGAAGTGATGCAAGTGAGCGTGGGTTGGATCCAATACTCAGCCCTTATGAGTACTCATGAATGTTGTAGCAACCATTGCATTGTCCAAAGCACTTTTAGACAAATCATACAAGCCAAATTCATGACAGTCTTAAATCAATACTTACTTCCAAAGTTTGACTGACTGTGGATGGTTTGAATAATAACATAATTATTCTGGAAGTAAAAACATGCAAAATTGAAACATAGTAAACAATCAACACAAGATAGTAACACCTTACTCATAAATAAATAACAACTTTTATTTATCATCAAATGTCAATTACATTTTACAAGTTTCAGGAATCTAATTATTGAAACTAATATCATCCTTCAGCCCAATGCGCCTCGCATGCTGTAAATGCTTAACCCTGCTCAGTCCCTTCGTGAGGGGATCTGCCGGGTTCTCATCTAATGATACCCTCTTAGCAACGAGGAGTCCTTCTTCTATTCGATGTCTGATGAAATGGTATTTTCTGTCAATGTGTCTAGATCTCCCGTGATCTCTCGGTTCCTTAGCTAAAGCAACCGCACTTTCATTGTCACAGAAAATTTCCATTGGCTCCTTTATAGCTGGTACAACTCCAAGGTCTCCGATGAAGTTCTTTAGCCATATCGCCTCCTTAGCTGCTTCACTTGCTGCTATGTACTCTGATTCACAAGTAGAATCAGCTACTGTCTCCTGCTTGGAACTTTTCCAAGTAATTGCCCCTCCATTTAGGATAAAGACCCAGCCTGACTGAGAGCGGAAATTATCCCTATCAGTCTGGAAGCTAGCATCGCTATATCCTTCCACTCTCAAGTCATCACTGCCTCCGAGGGTAAGGACCCAATCCTTAGTCCTCCGCAGATACTTGAGAATGTTCTTTACCGCTGTCCAGTGTGCTTTGCCGGGGTTCCCTTGATATCTACTGACCATGCTCAAAGCAAAGGCCACATCAGGGCAAGTACAAGTCATAGCATACATGATCGAGCCCACAGCGGAAGCATATGGTATATGACTCATTTCAGCTATCTCAGCCTCTGTACTCGGACTCTGAGTTTTACTCAGCTTGGCATTACTCTGGACGGGTAATTCCCCTTTCTTGGAATCTTGCATACTGAACCTCTTCAGTACCTTATCCACATAAGTACTTTGACTAAGTCCAATTAGTCTCTTACTCCTATCTCTCAATATCCTTATCCCTAGGATATAAGCAGCTTCCCCAAGGTCCTTCATAGCGAAACACTTCCCAAGCCAGGACTTAACCTCCTGCAAGGTTGGGACGTCGTTTCCTATGAGAAGTATGTCATCCACATACAACACCAAGAAGCTAACTATGCTCCCACTAGCCCTGACATACACACAAGACTCATCCTCACTCCTAGAAAAGCCAAACTCTTTGACTTTCTCATCAAAGCAAAGATTCCATCTGCGAGATGCTTGTTTCAATCCATAAATGGATTTATCAAGCTTACACACTCTATTAGGGTATCTTGTATCGACAAAACCCTCTCGTTGAGCCATGTAAACATCCTCAGCCAACTTTCCATTAAGGAAAGCAGTTTTGACATCCATTTGCCATATTTCATAATCATGAAATGCAGCTATGGCTAACAATACTCTAATAGACTTAATCTTAGCTACTGGTGAGAAGGTCTCATCATAGTCAACTCCCGGAGTTTGAGTAAAGCCCTTCGCAACCAGTCGCGCTTTGTAAGTATGTACCTTTCCATCCATGTCGGTCTTCTTCTTGAAGATCCATTTGCACCCAACTGTCTTACGACCTGGTACATTGTCAATCAAGTTCCAAACTTGATTGTCATACATGGACTGAATCTCGTTGTCCATAGCCTCCTTCCATTTAGCAGACTCAGGGCCTACCATGGCTTCCCTGTAATTATTAGGTTCATCCAAATCTATTAGTGTACTGTCACTAATAAATGTATCACCTTCAGTGGTGATGTGATAACCATAATAAAAATCAGGTGTGTTCCTCACCCTAGTGGAACGTCTTGGAGGTACAGACTCATCTATCGGATTAACAGGAGTTTCCTCCTCAGGTTGGTCGATAGCATTTGAGGTTCCTTCACCACTTGACTCTTGAAGCTCTTCAAGGTCAATTTGCCTCCCACTGTCCCCTTGGCTTATGAATTCTCTCTCACGAAAGACTCCTCTTCTTGCTACAAAGACCACATTATCACTGGGTCTGTAGAAGAGGTAACCAAAGGATCTTTGTGGGTAGCCGATGAAAATACACCTCTCACTTCGAGGTTCAAGCTTATCATGAGTCTCACGCCTCACGAAAGCTTCACAACCCCAAATCTTGATGTGGTCCAAATTGGGAACTTTCCCAGTCCACATCTCATGAGGTGTTTTGGCAACCTTTTTAGTAGGGACTAGATTAAGGATATGGGCGGCAGTCTCTAAGGCATAGCCCCAGAAAGAGATTGGTAACGAAGCTCGACTCATCATGGAACGAACCATATCCAACAAGGTTCAATTGCGCCTCTCAGCTACACCATTCAACTGTGGTGTTCTGGGAGGTGTCAATTGTGAGACAATCCCACATTCCTTAAGATAGTCAAGGAACTCAATGCTAAGATACTCTCCTCCTCGATCGGATCGGAGCATCTTGATGTTCCTGCCCAATTGATTCTCAACTTCCTGCTTAAACTCTTTGAACTTTTCAAAGGTTTCTGACTTATGCTTGATTAAGTAAATATATCCATATCTACTGTAATCATCAGTAAAAGTCACATAATAGCGATTAGCATCCCTTGTAGCAACTCTGAAGGGCCCACACACATCCGTGTGTACAAGGTCCAACAAACCTTCACCCCTATCACAAGTACCTGTGAAGGGTGACTTTGTCATTTTTCCAAGTAAACAAGACTCGCAACTATCATCTGACTTGAGGTCAAATGATTCCAAGACTCCAGCCTTTTGGAGTTGGCCTATGCGCTTCTTGTTAACATGTCCAAGACGACAATGCCACAAGGATGCTTTATCCAAGCTATCTGAAGAATCAATATACAACACATTATTTCCTAGATTGTCTACAACATTCACGGCTTCATATACACCATCACAAGGTAATGCTTTAAAGTAAAATACATCATTGTAATAAACATTAATAGCACCATTTTTATTATCAAATGAAAATGAAAAACCTTGTTTGTACAAGCCATGAAAAGAAATAATATTTCTCGTCATTTCGGGCGAGTAACAACACTTATTCAAATCGAACATTAACCCATTATTAAGCAATAAAGAATAAACTCCTATCTTGGTAACAGGTGATGCTTTCCTGTTGCCCATGACTAAGTTTATCTTCCCGTGCTCCACTTGCTCACTTCTTCTTAGTGCCTGCAAATCAGTACAGATGTGAATACCACAACCTGTATCAAGCACCCAAGAATTAGCATTAGATGAGTTATTAGACAATATTGTGTAAATACCTGCATTGGTGGGTTTAACCTTCCCATCCTTTATATCTTGCAGATATTTAGGGCAGCTTCGCTTGAAGTGTCCCTTATCCTGGCAATAGAAGCATTGTGCTTCCTTTGGGTTTGAAGAAGGAGTAATGGGACCTTTCTTTGTCCCACTTGAAGAGGAACCATCAAGAGTCTTACCCTTGGTACCCTTCGAAGGGTTTTTCCTCTTCTTACCCTTTCCCTGCCCAATAGCCAGAACAGGGGCTGTTGAAGGAGTAGAAGTAGCAACCGCTTTACCCTTAAGGCCATTTTCAGCTGTCCTTAAGAGTCCTCGAAGTTTGCTAAGTGTGACTTCCTCCTTATTCATATGATAAGTCATACGAAACTGATCATAACTTGGAGCTAAGGAATGGAGAATGATGTCAATCGCCATTTCCTCAGGAAAGTCAACATTTAGCTTCAGCAACCGGTCAACGAACCTTTGCATCTTCTGCAAGTGACCGGTGATGGGTTCACCATCCTTCATCCTTGCGGTTATCATGGAGGAGATGAATTCATACCTCTCCTGACGCGCGCTCTGATGGTACCTTTCCATCAGATCCAGGTGCATCTCATAGGGGTAGAAATCTTCATAGGATTTTTGAAGTTCAGGAGTCATGGTGGCCATCATGATGCATGCTACTTTAGTAGCATCCTTTTCATGTGCAACAAACTCCGCAAACTCTTCAGGAGTAGCAGTGGCTTCACTCACAACCTTAAGCTCCCTATCGAGGACATATTCTTTGTCCTCATAGCGGGTAATCATTCTGATGTCTCTGATCCACTCATTGAAATTGGATCCATCAAAGATGACCTTACCACACAAGTTCATAAGGGAAAAAGAGCCTGTTGGGTTTGAGCCAGCAGCATTGTTGGAAGACATCTAAAAGGAAAGAAAAACAAGTTTCATTAGATTAGGAACCCTTAATAATTCACCCAAATGAAATATTAAGGCTAGGATCCAACAAACTATTTATAGTTGGAAGAGGGATGCCGTAATCCATACTATAAAATATTTGAAGGTAGGTAAATGACGATTTACCAATTTCCACCATAAGAACGAAATATTTTATTATTAGGTTTTATTGGTTTTGAAACTCCTAGATCTTTTGAGATACATTGAACTTTTCAATGGCATGTTTGAATCTCGATTGTGCCCTCTCAAGTTTGTGACTGGGATGCCGAGGATCACAAACAAGGTGTGAATAACCATACAAATTGACTTGGTACCCTCAACAACATTACCTAATCGATGTGCCGGTTAACCACACACGCTCCACCGATCTATAATAAAGTCAAGTTACCATTTGCCACTCTTACTAGTCCATGTTAGTGTGCCGGTTAACCACACACGCTCCACTAACGACTTGGTAAGGTACAAAGTGTAATTTTATGGGCTATCACCAATTTCACATTTTTCCTAAAGTAACTAAGATTGGGAATTTATAATGTATAGTTACTTTATAATTCATTATACTTTTAACGAGTATTTAAAGTCGTATCCTACCCGTTCGGCTAACGACCCTCCACCGATCAAGGAAGCGGTGGGTGAGAGTGGACACCCATTAAGTCACCATTTTATAGGCAACAACCTTATACCCCCCTTATAGACCGGCTTCGTGAATGAGGCCTACTAACGGTAAGAATGACATATTCTTATACATATCTATATAATAAAATTATAATAATAGTATAAGTGTTGATTTTTAAACTTTTTAAAAATCTAAGGTTTAATTTGGAATTAAAGTATTAAAGTGTAAGACTTTTCAAATTCCAAAACTTGAGGGCAAGATTTGAAACTATTCCAAGTCTCTTCAATTTGTAACTTATGAGTTTTTAATGGTTCATAAAAATGAAGACTCTTCATTTTATGAAACCTCTTTAGTTCTTTAATCACAATTTAAAGAAGTGACTTTTGGTTATCCATAACTTGAGGACAAGTTATGGACACCATCATAGCCATTAAGATCATGAATTAAACACACATGGAGGTTACATATAATTCCTATGATCTTCTAAACTCATATGAGCACAAATTCATGTCAAGCAATTTCAAGAAATCATATAAACATATACAATACTTGAAAATTGATAAAAGCCATGTAAAATGGGTTAACATAATCATTATCATTTTGAAAAACAGATTTTACAAGTCCAAAACAGATTGGGATAATGATCTTAATCCATTTCCAGCAACAAAACTCGAAAAAACTGCCCAGCACGCTCCTACTCGCCGAGTGCATTATTCTACTCGGTGAGTAGAATGAATTTGTTCATGGACTCGGCGAGTCCAGTCGTCAGAGTGCAGAATTTTCGATTTTTAAGCAGTTTTGCATCAAGTATACAGAAAACAATCCTAGGCTCTGATACCACTGATGGGTTTTTGAGCATTCTAACACTTCCTAAGTGTACATGCAACCCTAATAACCTTGAATCTATGTTTTCTCTATATACATGCAAATTTCTTTTACAAGGTTATTTCCTAACTAGCATGACATGGGGATTACATAAAACATAAAAACTAGTAGAAATACATACCTTGTTGTTGCTTGGATTCCTTCAAGACTTTGTGAGCCTAGCACCCCAAATGTTGTGCCTCAAATGCTTCACACAACACCACAAGACTTGGAATAACTTGAGAGAATGTCACTTAGCCTCAAAATCGGTTATGCCCTCTCTAGTAACTCTAGGTCATGATTTTGCTAGCCATAGGGTTCCTTTTATAGTGTTGTCACAATTAGGGTTTACACATGAATGCCCTTAATTGTCATGACTCTTGATTTCTCATGACCCATGGGTTTGTAACTCCCATGGACTATCCATGGAGCTCCATATGGTTATAACCAAACCCATAAACCATAGATCATTAATCCACCATAAAAGAATTGATGATTGTAATAATAAACCCTATATATTTAATTAGTCTCACTTTGATCACCAAATTAATCCTAGATTAATACTTGATCAATACTAATTAAATAATACTATTATTAATATATTAGAACTTATAATATATTAATAATCATAAGTGCCTTATTCTCTCATTTAGTCTATCCAAGTATTGCAATGCCATGCAACCCAAATGGACCATGCCGAGTCGGGTCAAGTACATACCAAATAAAGTTATGGACTTAGACACTATATCCAACAATTTTGGGGTCTACTTACTGGCTCCGGCTGATCGTACACTCTGCATCCTCCTTTACTTATTTTGAAAACCATTTAAAAATCATTTTGAAAATCTTTTCCTTGATTTGAGACTGGATTCACACGAGTGTTCCTTCAACTCACTCAAACCAAGGCTCTGATACCAACTTGTAACATCCATAAAAATCGTGCCAAATTTAAACATTTTAAAACGTTTTGGAATCGTTAAACATTACAAAACCTGTTTTCAAAATAGCATAATATCAGAGTATCCCAAAAACATAAACATAAATGTGAGGAGCTGTACGATCACGCATTTGCCTTCCCGTGATCATCTGATGTACCTGGAACAAAAACTGAAAATGTAAGACCAATGCTTAGTGAGTTTCCCCCAAAATACCCATACACACAATAATACACATATAATCACAAACAACATACTATGGGTCCAGTCAACCATCGGGTTGGAATACCCCAGGCCCTCAACCATCCGGTTGGAATGCCAACATACTATGGGTCCAATCATCCTCGGGATGGAATACCCCAGGCCCACAACCAACAGGTTGGAATGCCCACATACTACGAGTCCAATCATCCTCGGTATGGAATACTCACGACCCACAACCATCGGGTTGGAATGCCCAGGTCTATTGGCTTTCGCACAAAGCAGACAAGCCTCAACCAATAATCAAACATGTGCACATATAACAAATAATCACATAACAGTCTATAGACAGATAAACCGATCTAACTGATCATAGCAACATAATAACATCCTATCTATCAGGATATTGATCCAACAGATCATAATATCATATACCATCCTATCTACCAGAATACTGATCTAATAGATCATACTAGCATAACATATCAGGATAACAGTCCAAAGGGTCGGCCTTGGTGCCTTAGACCCTTGAGTATATTGAGGAAAACTCACCTCGCAAATGTCGAACTGAAAAGATAAGCTTAAACTCTCGAATCGCAACCACGGACTCCACCACCTATATTTACCATAAAGCCATTCCGTAAATTTCCAATTTACCAAATACCCCCAGAAGTCAAATTGGTCAACCCTTAGTCAAAGTCAAAGTCAGTGGTCAAGGTCAACAGTCCATTCTATCTACCAAAATACCGATCTAACAGATCATACTAGCATAACATATCAGGATAACAATCCAAAGGATCGGCCTTGGTGCCTTAGACCCTTGAGTATATTGAGGAAAACTCATCTCGCAAATGTCGAACTGAAAAGATAAGCTCAAACTCTCGAATCGCAACCACGGACTCCACCACCTATATTTACCATAAATCCATTCCGTAAATTTCCAATTTACCAAATACCCCTAGAAGTCAAACTGGTCAACCCTTAGTCAAAGTCAAAGTCAGCGGTCAAGGTCAACAGTCCATGTTGACCCGACTCGTCGAGTGTTGCTTACTGACTCGTCGAGTCCTTCCAGAACTCGAGAAGTCGTGAATCCCCAGTTGATTCGTCGATTTTCCCTACAACTCGCCGAGTCCATGCATGTCCAAACGTCGGGAAAACCCTGGCTGACTCGCCGAGTCATCCTACTGACTCGCGGAGTCCATGCAGAAACCCTTGCACAACAATCTTCATCAGAATCTCCGAGTTGGCCATGCAACTCGTCGAGTCCCTTCAGTCCTTTCTCCATTCAGAAGCTTTTAAGCCACCCCAAAGCTCCATATTGCAGATCAAGCTTCCCAAGGCATGTTTATCACGTAAAGTTGCAAACTTTACGTGCAAGCAAGGATCTAAAGGCTTAGAATATCAAATCCAAACTTATAATGGGGTTTAACTCAAAAGGGAAGGTTCATACTTGCTAAAGCTAGAGACTTTATAGCTATAGAGACCAAGATAAGCTCATATATGAAGTTGTAACTTCAAATCCTAGCCCATACCTGAAAATAGTTATTATACATGCTAGAAAAGCCCTAATCTTAAACATGAAGAGATCTAGAAGGAGGGAAAGTCAAGGTAACGACTTGTTACCTTCAAACTGATGCCAATAAGCAGAAGAGTCAGATCCACCAGCTCCTCTATGCACCAATCCTCTTATACTTCAAGTCTTCTTCTTGCAAACCACCTTCCAAGCTTGGAAATCACACAAAATGGAGCACACACACACGCATTAGGGTTTCAGAGCTCAAGGGGACGGTGAGGGGAGGCCAAGGGAGGCTAATGATCCTTTAAATAGGGTGAAAACCCCCGGAATTTAGGGTTTCATCCTCCATCTCCAACTCGTCGAGTCATGCCTCCAACTCGGGGAGTTGATCACTTAAATACGTGGCCAAAAACGTTCCTACTTGACGAGTCAGGGCATCCAACTCGTAAAGTAGACCTTTCAAATATGAAGAATAAATCTGTAAAGTTAATACCTGAGAGTCGGGGTGTTACAATTCTCCCCGACTTGAACTAGACTTCGTCCTTGAAGTCCGATGCGGTGAAAAACTCCGGATAGTGCTCCTGCATCTCAGCCTCTGGCTCCCATGTCCACTCAGACCCTCTTCGGTGCTTACACTGTACCTTTACCAAAGGTATCTCCTTGTTCAGCAGAACCTTCACCTTCCTCTCCAGAATGGCCACGGGCCTCTCCACATAATTCAGGCGCTCATCAACCTGAATGTCATCCAATGATACTACTGCCTCCTCATCCAGAATGCACTTTCGCAATTGCGAAACGTGAAAAGTGTTGTGGATCTGACTGAGCTCCTCAGGAAGATCTAGTCTGTAAGCTACCTTGCCAACCCTGGCAATGACCCTGAACGGCCCGATATATTGGGGACCCAATTTCCCCCTCTTCCTGAAGCGGATCACACCCTTCCAGGGCGAGACCTTCAGGAGTACCATGTCACCGACCTGGAACTCTAACTCTGATCGGCTTCGGTCGGCATAGCTCTTCTGTCTACTCTGAGCGGTCTGCAATCACTGTCTAATCTGCTGAATCTTCTCGGTAGTTTGCAAAACTACCTCTGGCTGGCCCATCACTCTGTGACCAACCTCACCCCAACAGACTGGGGTGCGACATCTCCGCCCATACAACAACTCAAAAGGTGGGGCGCCAATACTGGAATGATAATTGTTGTTTTAGGCGAACTCTGCAAGGGGTAGGTGGGAATCGTAGCTCCCACCGAAGTCGATAACACAAGCCCTCAACATATCCTCAAGGGTCTGTATGGTCCGCTCACTCTAGTCGTCGGTCTGCGGATGATATGTCGTACTAAAGTGCAACCGCGTGCCCAGCTCCTCGTGGAACTTCTGCTAGAAGCGGGAGGTGAATCTAACATCTCGGTCGGAAACAATAGAGACCGGAACTCCGTGGCGAGCGAAGATCTCGCGGACATACATGTCGGCCAGCTTCTCGGCCGATGAGCTCTCCCGTATGGCCAGGAAATGGGCATTCTTGGTCAATCGATCCACGATGACCCATATAGCATCAAATCCATTTGTTGTCCTCGGCAACTTGGTAATGAAGTCCATCGGATTTGTTCCCATTTCCAAATGGGAATCTTTAGAGGTTGCAGCTTACCATGTGGCCTCTGATGCTCTGCCTTGACCATCCTGCAGGTCAAACATCTCTCGACGTACCAAGCGATTTCTCGCTTCTTGCACGGCCACCAGTAGCTCAAACTCAAATCCCGATACATCTTAGTGGCTTCCGGGTGAATAGAGAAGTGAGACTTATGAGCCTCCACCATAACCGTCTGTCTGACCCCACCATACATCGGAACCCATACCCGACCGCATCGGGTCAACAATCCCCGGCTATCCTGCATAAATCGGGCATTCTCGCCCCCGATCCTCTCCAGCTTCTAGTTCTCTGGTCACATGCCCTCAGCCTGAGCCTCTCTGATCAAACTCACGAGTGGAGAATCCACCGATATCCTCATACATGTCGCTGGTGTGGAAGATCCAGCTGACTTGCAGCTCAGAGCATCCGCCACCACCTTCTCTTTACCTGGATGGTAAAGGATCTCACAGTCATAGTCCTTGACTACATCTAGCCACCTGCATTGTCTCATATTCAGGTTCGGCTGATCCATGATGTGTCTCAGGCTCTTGTGGTCCGTGTATATGGTACAGCGGACCCCATAGAGATAATGTCTCCAAATCTTGAGAGCAAATACCACCGCTCCCAACTCTAGATCATGAGTAGGGTATCTTGCCTCATGCGGCTTCAGCTGCCGCGATGCGTAGGCTATCACCCGTCCTCTCTGCATGAGGACCGCCCCCAGTCCCGTGATGGATGCATCACAAAACACTACAAAATCCTCAACTCTCTCCGGGAGAGTCAAGACTGGAGCCTCGCATAGTCGCTGTTGGAGGGTCTCAAACGCCCTCTACTGCTCGGGGCCCCACCGTAAATCCACCCCCTTCCTCGTCAGACGAGTGAGGGGTACTGCAATCTTGGAAAAATCCTGAATGAATCTCCGGTAGTACCCTGCCAATCCCAAAAAGCTCCTGATGTCTGATGGAGATTTCGGAACTTCCCACTGCATAACCGCCTCGATTTTGGCCGGTTCGACCAAAATCCCCTCCTGGTTAACGAGGTGTCCAAGAAACTGAACCTCTCATAACCAAAAATCACACTTCGAGAAATTGGCATAAAGCCGTTCTCGCCTCAGGACTCCCAATAACTCCCATAGATGCTCCTCATGATGCCCTCGGGTCTTGGAGTATACCAAGATATCGTCTATGAACACTATGACCAAGCCATCAAGCATCGGCCTGCAGACCCGATTCATCAGGTCCATAAACACTGCTGGTGCATTGGTGAGCCCAAACGACATCACCACGAACTCGTAATGTCCATAACGAGTTTAGAACGCGGTATTCTCCACGTCCTCCTCCCTAACTCTGACCTGATGGTACCCGGACCTCAGTTCTTTCTTGGAGAACCAAGATGCTCCCTATAACTAATCGAAAAGATCATCTATCCTCGGGAGTGGGTAACGGTTCTTCACTGTCAACTTATTCAACTCCCGGTAATCAATGCACATCTGGTGTGAACCATATCTCTTCCTGACGAAGAGTATCGGAACTCCTCACGGGGAACTGCTCTGACGAATGAACTGCTTTCCCAGCAGCTTCTGCAGATGTGATGACAGCTCCTGCATCTCTGGTGGTGCCAACCGGTACTGCACCTTGGCGATAGGGGCCGCACCTGGCACTAGGTCTATCCTAAACTCAACCTGCCTCTCCGGAGGCACTCCGGGTAACTCCTCTAGGAACACGTCAGCAAACTCCCTGACCACCAGAACCTCTGAAACTGAAATCTGATCCCTAACCCGCGTATCCACCATATACGCTAGATAACCCGCACACCCGTGCTGAATATATTGTCGAGCCCTAGCGGCTGAACAAAACCCTGATCCCACTCTGGTGCCCTCGCCATAAACAATCAGTTCTCCCCCACTTGGGGTTCGAACTACCACTCGCTGCCCCTCGCAGTCAATCATGGCACCGAAACGACTAAGCCAACCCATACCCAAAATCACACACACATCCCTCATGGGAATCGCAATCAGGTCTATCGGAAAAGATACTCCGAAAATCTCCAATACGCAACGCCGATAGACCGAAGAAGCGGAAACCCCGTGTTCGTTGGCGATGGATACTCGCAACGGACACTCCAACTCTCCTACTGGCAACCCGAACTCCCTACTGAAAGACTGAGAAACAAACGACCGACTCACCCCCGAGTCAAATAATACCAAAGCAGGTAAGGAGTTCACTAAAAACGTACCTAATCACAGGTACCAACATATAAGCATAAAACAAATATAATTAGTGAGATAAGGGATAGAAACATACTAGCAACCACGACTGGTGCTGCTCTGGCCTCCTCTACTGTAAGCTAGAAGGCGCCCCTCGGCCTTCGGGGCTCTGCTCTACCTGGCCTCCCGTTTGTAATCCTCAATGTAGCCGGCGCGGGAGCCTGCGTCGGCTTGGCGGCTAGTAGGGGACAATGGGCCTTCATATGGCCCACCTGCTCACAATGGTAACATGGCCTGACCCCAGGAGCTGGAGTCTGCTGCCTACAATCCTTAGCAATGTGGCCCTGCTTGCCACATTTGTGGCACCCACTTCCCGATCGGCACACCCCTGAGTGAGCCTTTCCGCACTTCCCACAAGTGCGGCCTGACTGTCCTCCAGTCCTAGTATCAGCAATCTTAGACCGCTTTGGCGCCGGCTATGACTGTTCCGGGGCCTGTCGTTGCTCCCTCAACTGCCGCTCAATCTCTAACTCACGCCGCCTAACGGCCTCCTGTAACTCCAGCAATGTATCATATCGCTGGGTGGCAACGAACTGACGGATGTCAGTCTTGAGCATGCTCAGATAATGTGTCATCTGAGCCTGCTCAGAAGCAAACTCTGGGCAAAACATCGCCCTCTCGGTAAACATGCGGGTGATCTCCGTCACCGACTCTGTACCCTGTCTCAGATCCAAGAACTCCTGTGACAACCTCTCGCGCTCGACCCACGGAATGTAGCGAGCGCGGAACATATCCCTGAACTGCTCCCAAGTAACAGCAGCTCTCTGGTCATCCGTATACGACCCAGTCATCAGTCTCCACCAGTCCTTTGCCCCAGACCTTAACAAGTTCAGGGCACATATGAGCTTCTGGTCAGTAGGACATGAGCACGTGAAAAAACATCCCTCCACGTCAGACAGCCACCTCATGGCTATGATCGGATCCTGAGTCCCATCGAAGGTCGGGGGCTTCGTGTTATCGAAGTCCCGGTACTGGAAGCCCCGACTGGCTCCTCCCCCTGCCGCAGTTACAACTGTTGTAGCTGCTGCGGCAGCCGTCTCGGCTAGGGCTGCATACCTATCATCAAAATACTCCATCATAGCGGTCTTGATAGACCTAAAAATCTCCGGAATCTGACCCCGGACAATCTCGACCACCTCCTCGCGGATGATCTCCCTGACTCGGTCCTCTGTCAATGCTGGCCCATCCTGACTGATGATATCGAGTGCTGCCGAGGCACCCTGATCGCCCTGCCCTGATCCCGATCCCGATCCAGTCACAAAACGCCTCGTAACCACCATAGTGAAAATACACCAGGAAGATATCAGATAATTCGCACAAATAACAGGGAATCAACTCCCAACTAAACCCTAGGGGTTGTGACTTCCTTGATACGCGTATGGGTCCTGTGCTTTCAGTAGTACGGGCTCATAATACCTTCCACACCTACCCATATTTGTCTCACGTATCATCACAACACCCTAACAATAAGCATATACATGGTGGTCGCTCAATCCTCACTATTACAGGAAGGCTAAGTATCTCATCACCGACCTACCAGCCTCATACAACCTACCCATGAAACTTACACCAACCCTGCAGCACTCGTGTATGCTAGCCATACATAAAGTTGGACCCTATATACTTTCGAATACATGATCCTACCCTAAGCCCTTCATCAAACAAGAACAGGAAAGAAGGACAAACCAAACATTCTCAGGCTATAAGATCTTAATTATGTACGGCCGTGATGCATACACTAAGCAACTACAGTAATGATGTCAACTTCATATAAGGAAAACCCTAGGCTATCAGGCATCATATAATCAGGCAATTCTATCATGCAATTCCTGAAGATCCCTAGCCTAGTACTAGCATGATGTTCTAACATACTACAATATCACATAACCGTATGGTATTTTGGGATCTACTTACTCGCTCCGGCTGATCATACACTCTGCATCCTCCTTTACTTATTTTGAAAACTATTTAAAAATCATTTTCAAAATCTTTTCCTTGATTTGAGACTGGATTCACACGAGTGTTCCTCCAATTCACTCAAACCAAGGCTCTGATACCAACTTAACCAAGGCTCTGATACCAACTTGTAACATCCATAAAAATCGTGCCAAATTTAAACTATTTAAAACGTTTCAAAATCGTTAAACATTACAAAACTTGTTTTCAAAATAGCATAATATCATAGTATCCCGGAAACATAAACATAAATGTGAGGAGCTGTACGATCACACCTTTTCCTTCCCGCGATCATCTGATGTACCTAGAACAAAAACTGAAAC
Source organism: Lactuca virosa (assembly GCF_052849685.1). Lineage (NCBI taxonomy): Eukaryota > Viridiplantae > Streptophyta > Magnoliopsida > Asterales > Asteraceae > Lactuca > Lactuca virosa. Next base: position 14,018,472 of record NC_136431.1, on the reverse strand, counting down.
TGTAAACCCAAAGCTTAGTGAGTTTCCCCCAAAATACACATACACACAATAATACACATATAATCACAAACAACATACTATGGGTCCAGTCAACCATCGGGTTGGAATACCCCAAGCCCTCAACCATCCGGTTGGAATGCCAACATACTATAGGTCCAATCATCCTCGGGATGGAATACCCCAGACCCACAACCAACAGGTTGGAATGCCCACATACTACGAGTCCAATCATCCTCGGGATGGAATACTCACGGCCCACAACCATCGGGTTGGAATGCCTAGGTCTATTGGCTTTCGCACAAAGCATACAAGCCTCAACCACTAGTCAAACATGTGCACATATAACAAATAATCACATAACAGTCTATAGACAGATAAACCGATCTAACTGATCATAGCAGCATAATAACATCCTATCTACCAGGATACTGATCCAACAGATCATAATAGCATATACCATCCTATCTACCAGAATACCGATCTAACAGATCATACTAGCATAAAATATCAGGATAACAATCCAAATGGCCGACCTTGGTGCCTTAGACCCTTGAGTATATTGAGGAAAACTCACCTCGCAAATGTCGAACTGAAAAGATAAGCTCAAACTCTCGAATCGCAACCACTGACTCCACCACCTATATTTACCATAAATCCATTCCGTAAATTTCCAATTTACCAAATACCCCTAGAAGTCAAACTGGTCAACCCTTAGTCAAAGTCAAAGTCAGCGGTCAAGGTCAACAGTCCATGTTGACCCGACTTGTCGAGTGCAACTTACTGACTCGCCGAGTCCTTCCAGAACTCGAGAAGTTGTGAATCCCCCAGTTGACTCGTCGAGTTTCCCTACAACTCGCCGAGTCCATTCATGTCCAAACATCGGGAAAACCCTGGCTGAGTCGTCGAGTCCATGTAGAAACCCTTGCACGACAATATTCATCGGACTCGCCGAGTTGGCCATGCAACGCGTCGAGTCCCTTCAGTCCTTTCTCCATTCAGAAGCTTTTAAGCCACCCTAAAGCTTCATATTGCAGATCAAGCTTCCCAATGCATGTTTATCATGTAAAGTTGCAAACTTTACATGCATGCAAGGCTCTAAAGGCTTAGAATATCAAATCCAAGCTTATAATGGGGTTTAACTCAAAAGGGAAGGTTCATACTTGCTAAAGCTGGAGACTTTATAGCTATAGAGACCAAGATAAACTCAAATCTGAAGTTGCAACTTCAAATCCTAGCCCATACCCGAAAATGGTTATTATACATGCTAGAAAAGCCCTAATCTTAAACATGAAGAGATCTAGAAGGAGGGAAAGTCAAGGTAACAACTTGTTACCTTCAAACTGATGCCAATAAGCAGAAGAGTCAGATCCACCAACTCCTTTATGCACCAATCCTCTTATACTTCAAGTCTTCTTCTTGCAAACCACCTTCCAAGCTTGGAAATCACACAAAATGGAGCACACATACGAATTAGGGTTTCAGAGCTCAAGAGGACGGTGAGGGGAGGCCAAGGGAGGCTAATGATCCTTTAAATAGGGTGTAAAACCTTGAAATTTAGGGTTTCATCCTTCAGCTCCAACTCGCCGAGTCATGCCTCCAACTCGGCGAGTTGGTCACTTAAACACATGGCCAAAAACGTTCATACTCGACGAGTCAAGGCATCCAACTCGTCGAGTAGACCTTTCAAATATGAAGAATAAATCTGTAAAGTTAATACCTGAGAGTCGGGGTGTTACATGTGGCCTAAAATTTCATTTATTAATATTATTTTTTATCTAAACTAAATAAAAATAAAATGTACTCTATATATATATATATATATATATATATATATATATATATATATATATATATATATATATATAAAGGGGGGAATAGTCATTTTGATTTAGATATAGACCAAACCTACAATCAATCCGTGCCAAAAGGACTAGTTTTTAAAGTTGAAAGGTATTTGTATTGTACCCCCGTGCTTGGTTTGAAAATTTCTCTTTAGTGATTATATATCTTGGTTTTGTTCTTAGTAATCTCGATTCATCATTGTTTGGTAGATGCAAGAGTTCATGACTGATTCTTTTATATTTACATGTATATGACATGATTATTACTAATGATGACTATAATGACTTTGAGTCCTTGAAGCGTGATTTGGCTCGAAGTTTTTTTCTATAAATGACTTAGGTTTCCTGTGTTATTTATTGGGCATTGAGGCTGTTTAAGCTCAAAAATGTTATCAATAATCTCATATGAAGTACATATGCACGATTCTCTAACAACACAACAATTAATACGCCTCTTGAAACCAATGTCTGATGTTCTTCTACTTCCACTGATGGTGTTCCTTTATCAAATCCGAGTCCATTTTGTAATATTTTGGGTAGTCTGGTTTACTTTACAATCACTCACCAAAACATAACTCATATTGTTCATGTGGTTAACACAATGTAACCGTGTGAAAAATCGGTTACCACCATAAGAGCATTTCCAATGAGGTTTTTTTATAGCTTATTATTATTTGGTTGAGTGGTTAACACAATGTAACACCATTGGAGTTGATGACTTGTTTGGTCATTTTTATTGACCACTCAATATATATTGAGTGGTCAATATAGTTTAATACTTTGAACATTCTAATCCTTTATCTTTAATAATATTACATTTTATCCCCTTGATTTAATTTGAAGTATTTATTATTTGTCTAAAGTTTATAGACAAAAAAATATAATATATAAATATATACTATAGTAATATGTGAATCGTTTGTATGTGACTGAATGTTTATATTAAAATACGACATGTTTAAATAACATTTAATTAAACGGGAAGGTTTATATAACATTTTATATAGATAAGTATAAAATAGTTATTATTTATCTAAAGTTTATAGACAAAAAAATATAATATATAAATATATACTATAGTAATATGTGAATCGTTTGTATGTGACTGAATGTTTATATTAAAATACGACATGTTTAAATAACATTTAATTAAACGGGAATGTTTATATAACATTTTATATAGATAAGGATAAAATAGTTAAATTAATAAATAAAAAAAATTCTCAAAAAGTTTAATCATTAGAGAAGCAATTTAATTAGAGCTAAATATAATTAAATAGTGAGATGATAATTTTTTTGACCTATCTTATAGATTTATCATTAAAGATGCTCTAATATAGTACATAATTTTGAAATACTTTTAAAACTAGAGTTAAGAGTTCTAAAATTATATATTTTTTCTATTAAATTTTAAAATAAGGTTTACTTATTACACCGATAAATGGATTTCTAAAGTCAAAACTCACCAAGTTTGGAACTAAATGGTAATTTTGATAATTATTTTTTTTAGTAAAAAAAGCTTATTTATGAAATGTTACAATATAATTTCGTCTTTTTTTCGTGAATATCTTTACAGAAAGTAAGAAAACAATCAAAACATCAAAATAAATAAACAAAGGTACCGAGTAGTT